>NC_080194.1:100859350-101189335 GCF_030028045.1 Hippopotamus amphibius kiboko
TGAAACAGAGTGGAAGTGACAATGGGAATAGTGATAAGAAATTAGCTTTTGGATGTATGTCAAAAGAAGAGCTGACTGGATTTGCTAATGGAGTGGATCTAGGATTTGAGAGAGGTAAGTCAAGAAGGTCTTCAAGGATTTTGGCATGAGACACAGGAAAAAATAGATATTATATTTACTGAGATGGAAACAAAACAGGAGAGAAAGATTTGTGGGGAAATTAAGAGTTCACCTTAGGTCATATTAAGTTTGAGATGCTTACTAGACATCCAGGTAGGATGTGGAGTGCAGTTGGGTATGAGTCTCAAATGCAGAGAAGTTGGGTTAGAGATGAATTTCAAAGTTATCAGTCCAGAGATGGTGTTTTCTACTAGGAGACTGATGAGACCACTCAGGGAGTGAATGCAGATAGAGAAGTCCAATGGGGACTCTGACAGGATCCCTATCTGTGAATAATGATTTTAATAACTCTCTGGATTCCATGAGTGCCTTGCAACTCAAATGTGGCCGAGGACCAGCAGCATACCATCACCTGGAAGTGTGTAAGAAATTCAGAATCTCAGGCCCCACCGCAGACCTACTGATTCAGGATTAGCACTTTTAAATGATTCCCTGGTGGTTCCTATACACATTAAAATCTAAGCAACAGACATTAGAGTATTCTGAGTTTTACTGAAGCTCTTTTGGGTACAAAAGCCCCAAAGACTCACTCAGACTAGCTCAGACAATAGGATCTTACAGCCCAGTGAAGAGACAGACTTGCAGAGAAATCTAAGAATAGGACTCAAGAGAACGTGAAGGCTCGTGGAGACGAGGCCCAGAGGGTCAGCGTAGACCTCGGAGGCTCGGCAAGGGGAGTGTCAGGTCCTCGCTGCTCTGGCCTGGGTGCAGTGCTCTCGTGCGTGCCTCACGTTCCACGGCCCGCTGGATCCCTCACCATGTACTCTTCATCTTTTTGCCAGCGTTCTTGTTCACTTGTGGCTTTGCCTAACTTCTAATCTGAGCTCACTTATGCCCATGATGTGCTCCTGGTCTGTCTCATGACCTTATATTGCTGACTACCTAAATTTTAGTTTCAGAGAATAAGAACATTATCTGCCCAATTTGTCCCTGTTCGGGCAGAGCTTTTTGCACCAGCCTCTCTTGCAAGCTAATGGCTAGCCTTTGGTTTAACTGCCAATTTCTGATTCAGCAGGTGCTGGGTAATACGGTATAAAACACGCCTGCCCCTGGCCTGTCTGATCGGCAGGGGCCGTGGAAGAAAAGCACACTATGATTACATGTCTAGTTAAAGTGGTCTTAAAAAAAAACGAAACAGGGCTTTCAAATCTTGGTTGCAGGCTCTTTCCCCTTTACCTACACCACCACCTCCAGCCCCACCTTCCTTCCCACACCTCCCAGGAATGTTTACATCCTCCAGCAGACTCCGACAGTCATGGAGGGGACTTTCATATTTAGGATATTTCAAATGTTGTATAACAAAATTAATTACATTTAATTAAACTTACCCATTTTTTATGGCCTCAAACAAATCTAAAATGCCGTGTTAAGCTTATGAGATGGCTGTCCTCCAAAGGACTCTGCTGCTGAGCGTATCTGCCCAGAAGCTTGCAGGGATCATTTTACACAAGTGAGCCTGATGAATGGTCTCTTACCTCAGTTAAGCATCAAGCAAGAATTAGTCTCTGGGTCCCAGGCCAAGAAACCGCCCACGTCCTCCATCCTTCCTGTGCTCCAGCAGCAGATTTCTCACTCAAACAGCAGTCTTCCTTTTCCTGCCTGCTCTTTCCATAATGCACTGAAATCATGAGCTTTCTTCTCTCTTTTCCCCACTACTTGACAGTAGGGGAGGGGACTGCTCTATTTCTCACGAGCACAGGGCTGGCATACAGGAGCTGCAGTGTGAACATTTATCGAGTGAGCAAATGAATGCTCTTACTCATTGGTTAAGTGCTTCCCTCACCTTTTCCTGTGAAGAATCCCAAGTCTCAGTGGATGCCTTGCTCCACAGGTTGTAGGTCTATTTCACGTGTCTTCTCACCTTGTGCCCAGCCTAAAGCAGTATTGTCTCTGGTCCATGCTGGTCTCAAGGTAGAAGACATGAGTGCAAGAGGGCTGATGGAAGCATCAGTGCACCTTAAAGCCTCTGCTTATAACGGGCACAGTTACTTCTGCCACACTCAGTCACATGGCCAAGCTCAATGCGAGCAGAGGGAGAAAATCATGCTTCTCCAAGGGAGGGCGGGGCTGGAGCACCTGTCTGCTGAACGGCAATACCCAAGCTTTCTATCGGTGCTATTCCCACATTCTAATTCGTTTTCAAGTCAGCCAACTAAAATCCCCCACAACGTATGTATTAAGTCAGGATCCGTTCAGTTCCAGGAACAAAATACAATTCAAAGTAGTTTATGCAAAAAAGAAACTTACTGACCCATAACTAGGAAGTACAAGGAGCAGATAGAGTTGAAGCCGAAGGGTTCAGACGATGCCACCAGGACTCTATCTCGTTACGCTGCTCCCCTCAGGGTGCTGGTCTTATTCTTGTCAACCTCTCGGAGGCGGCCTCCATTTGACTAGAAAAACTGGCTGCCAAACGTCCCAGATCCACATCCTCCCTTTTAGGAGCTCCCCGTGGGTAAGGAGCTTTTCTTTCATGTTTTGCACTTTACTCCCAAGGAAGGAGTCTTCCTGTCCTTACCTGAGTATTATACTCACGTCTGGGCCAATCTCTGTGTCTAGGAAATGGCTTGGCCAGTCAGATTTAGGTCCTGCGCCCCCAACTCCACCACAGCTAAAACAGTAACAGTTTAGTCTACCGAAATATACATCTGTTACCTGAGTTTTCAATCAGCACTATTCTGAGGTTTTAACCAGTTTTTAAAACTCAGTAAACTAAAATTCCCTACAATGTATATATTAGTCAGGATCTACTCAAGTCTAGGGACAGAATACAACTCAAACTAATTTATGAACCAAAGGCCTTGCAGTATATTTATTCAATATTTACATATACAGAATAAAAAAATAAGTAAAAATTCCTTTTTTGGATTAGAAAAAACAAAATCTAAAACTGCATAGAGTGAATTCAACAGTAAACCTTTAGTTTATATGCTCCTGTATCTTTTTGTCCTTTGAAAATATTGAAGAGATCCTGTACCAGAAACCTTAATTTCAAAATCGTCCCAGGTTGTTATACCCCAAATTCCTTTCTCATCTGTTTTATCCGTTATAATCATTCTTGCCCATTATAGCCATCTCATCCAGTTCTCATTTCCACCATCCTACATCCTTCCCACCAGAGGTAACAGAGCAATGTAATACCACACACTTTAAAAAACTGTCCTGGTTTTTTACTGCCCATTCACTAATTCAATAAGCCTTTACTGAACCCATTAGAAGGCAGGTGCTGTGTGGCTTTGGGGATACACAGGAGGGATGATACACAGGAGGGATAAAACACAGTCCTTCTGCCCTCAAGAAATCTGTCATATAACAGGGGGCAACAGGCTTATAAACAAATGTCTGCAACATTACATAATAAGCACTGCAGTAGAAGTAAGAAACATGTTCAGATCAGTGCTATGAAGAGAATTCTGAAAATATGGAAGACTGGCCTAGAGAAATGTGAGGCAGGAAGCACAATGACCAGTTAGAGGAGATCACTGCAGAAATCTGAGCAGGTCATGATGAGAATCTGAACTCTACCTGAAAGCAGAAGCTGTGAGGATAGAGAAGAGACAATGGAGATAGAGTCATTATGAAGAAGAATCAGTAGAACCAGAGAAGTGAAGGGTGGGGAAAGGGAGAACTGAGGAGGCATCAAGTTTCTCAACTTTGACCACCGAGGTATGCTGGTGCCGCTCATGAGGATACCAAGCAGGAGAAGCTTTCCAGAGACGAACACGGACGTAGGCTGAGATGGAAGTATGGTGGATAGTCCCTTCCTTCGATTCATGAGTCATTTGCACCAGTAACCAAAAGTTATTTCTGCTTGTGCATAGGGTGGAAAGTAGGAAAGGGAGAGAGTAAGGAGAAGGTGACAAATCTATGATCCAATAGGTGGTGTTGTGCCAAGGCATGGATTTCTTTCTCTGTCAAGAATCTGCCAGTTACTTGTAACCAAAAGAGGTTCTGTCTTGTTCTACTCACCTTCAGGTGCTGGCTCTGGGCAGGGGTCTGTGGTGCCTGCTGAACAAGGCACTTGTTGAAGACCCACAGCATCCTAGGTGCTCACTCACAGCTCTGGCTTTACATCACAAAGTTTTCAGAGTCAGGACTTCTATTTATAAATGGCTGCCAAGTCTGTAAGTGTAAGTTAAATGATATCTTTAGGAAGGCTAATTTAAGAATATGAAAAATTCACGGTTTCAGGAATTGGCCAAGCATTTTCATCTTAAGAACCTTCCCTTGAGAATGCTCTCATATTTCTGGATACAATGAAAACATTAATATTTTATTTTATAGGAAATATGTTTATTATTGATCATGGCAATTCAAAAATATTCATTTTTTTCTCAGGGTTGGTCCATCATACTCTTTCTCTTTACAGATATTAAATACAGCAAAATTGTGAGTAATTTTGTTTAATATTACAGGGAAACATCTGTATGATAAGCAAGATGGGAATTTCTAACAATGAAACGAGGTCTCTAGACCTTGCCAGTAAAACAAAGGAAGCATTTCCAGTGATAAGATATAGCAACCCATGGATAAAATCTAACAGAGCACATGCTGGAAAGTGGGATCAGGAAAGTTTACAATCCACTGTCACTGTGAGTCTGCTCTGGGATGGCACAAGCATGGCCTGTGAAAGGGGCTCCGAGGTATGGTCACGCCTGTCTGAAGAATGGGTCCTTTGGGCATGGGATGCATGTGACCTAAGTGTCCCAAAACCAATTGTTTTTTCAACTTCTTGTCCATGTAATCATGACCAGAGGTTTCAAGGAGAAGACAAGATCAGGAACTATTTAGCTCTGACTTTTGAGCAGACGTAAAACCAGCTCTTCATCCTCGGCTAAAGACAGGCCTGTATCCAAAGGTTCTAAGGTTTCCCACTTGGTCTTCTTTCTGTTGCGACTTGTGGGTCCCACGTCTTCCACTTCATCGTTGTTCCTTTTCCTCAATGCCTGCTTCTTCTTCGTATCACTGGTGGGAACAAATCCAATGATTTACTTTATAAATAAATAATTAAATCCACTATTATGAAATCAAACCCTTAAAATACGACAAAATTACCTATAACAGATACTTGGTAAAGTGATATTATTATTCAAGAAGGAAAGAAGCTATAACAACTTCAGGCTATCTGTGTCATAAGTAACTACCTTCCCATTAACAGATGTGGGGAGAGGGCCTATCATATATACCAGGCACTGTGCAGGGTACATTGTATACAGTGTCTCATCCAATCCTCACAGTAATTCTAGGAAACTCTAGATATAGCATCTACAACTTGAGGATACCAACTGGCTCACAGACTGGCTCCAGACTGGCTCCAATCTGTGCCCATCCTTCTACATCAAACCATCTCTCTATAAAGTTAGGCTATCCATTAGGTAGCAGCAATATCTGTTGCATTAAGCTGTGATATATAGATTATGAATAAAACAGGACCTGAAATGTTAAGTTACAAATCACTTAAGACACCAAGTAAATTTGCCCCGTTTAAATCTCTATCTAAGACTCACAAATGGTCTTAAGAACACATAAACATTACTGCAGTATTCGGCATACACTTGAGGCACAGACCATAAAAATAAAACTAATTTCTGAAGGTAGAGAAAATCACTTGATACATTAAAAACATAAGAAAAAGCAAAACATCCTCAAGGCATTTTAACATACCATCATCATATTCAAAAATGACCACATTATTGGATACAAGTTTAAAACAAATAAAAAATCCACCTAGCAGCAATGGCAGTACCAACTATTCATTAGGTGCTTACCAAAGGTCTGGCACTGTGCTACATGCTTTACATAGATTACTACATTATCTGCATGAAAATCCTTGGTGTGGGGAGCACTGGACTCATTCTACAACAAGGTTAAGGGAGGTTAAATGACTGAACTCAGATTATGCACATGGAATTCAAACCCTGATCTGAATGACTCTAAATTTAGCCCCAAAGCCAGACGAATGAAAGCAAAATATATTCCAAGCACAGGATGTATTCCAAAAGAGAGCAAACTGCGCAAGTTCCGGTGTACAATCTATTATGCCTTAAGAAGTTAGCCGGGTATCAAAGTGAATGTGCCTAATCAGCATATCCAGTTCTGACAGCTCGAAGCAAAACTGTGAACAGTCTCCCCATTCACCCTCCCCCAGAAACAACCAACACCCTGACTCAGTAGTCATCCTCTCTCACCACTGGAGGAAAAACAAACTAGACAACAATATGAGCTTATTTAAAAGCTGCAAATAACTGTATTTTAAAAGGGTGGGTACCTAACACAGATGAACATGAAAGAGTTCCCTATAATGGGAATTCAGTCAGTAAAGAAAGTTATTCTTAGTGGAAAAAGGACTTTAAAAAAATATATTGTGTCCTAATCTACTCGAGTATTGGCCAACCCAGTAATTGAGTAATTGGCTAGTCTGGTGCCAATTCCACTGGGCTAGAGTACTGTGATTTATTTGGAACAAGTTAATACTGATTTTTGCCCTGCCTGTACTTCAAGTGCATCTCAGAGCAGCTCATCAGAAGCAGCCTGATTCACTAACGCATTCTTTGTTAACGTGCTCCTGCACATTACATTCTGTGCAGGAAACAGCTAGTTTAGATACTAAAAAAAAAAGATGGAAAATTTATGTAGATGGAAAATATTTTCAGAATTAGCAGCTCTGCTGCTTTGTGGAGCAGTTCAAATTTTAAAAAGATATTTTATACTACTTCCCATAGCAAATAAGTGGTAATTGGTATAACAAATTAACTATTAAACAATAATTTAGATTTTCTACAGGTAACTTACCCAAAAGGGGGATAATGTTATAAATCTAGGAAATATTCATTTCCCAAAAAGGTAATAATATAATAAATCTGGAAAACAGTCAAAATATGGTCATACCTTGGTTTCTACAGAAAAGGACTCTTGTAAATGGTGCAGTGCTAGAGGTGATGTGGGCAACGTGGCTAGATGAGGTATCCTCACTCCCGTCCCCTCCCAACAACAATTTGCATCCATCCGTGGGCACAGTGCCATGTGGGAGCTGTGGGATCTAGCACCACACACCAAGAGACCCTGGAAGAGTCTGACCCAATCATGCATCGGGTAGGAGGCATACAGACCTCAGTCCCAGCTGTGACCCTGCGGTGGCCCACAAACCACAGCTCTGGTCCCTCGTGGCAGGGGAATAACAATGTCTTAGACAATCACCTACACACAAGTAGGCCTTTATGGAAGTCCAGGTCTCCCGTGGAGAAGCTCCAGCATACCAGTGGAGAAAAAAGCATAATTTTGGACATTCTGGTGAGGGTACATGAAACTGTTTGATTTTATTCACATCAACCCTTCCTCAAGCTGGCACAGTTCAGGGCCAAGAAAGATCTTCTTGGCCTGTGATTCTTCCCATGGGGGAAAGTGAGAACATACGAGTGAGTGCACAGCTTCTCCAACTATACAAAACTGCCTCCCCATTTCTCTCTCACCCTATCCAGAAGTACTAAATAATGAGCTGCATGGTGCGGGGGTGGAGCGGAGGAGAGGCTGGGAGAGTGGCAGATAGAACTCTCTCAGAGGGAATTAAAAGGACATGAGTCCTACTAACTATATCATGAATTCCATCAAGGAGCTCACCCATGAACTATTGGAGGTGCTTTGCACGTAGATCCTTCCAACTAGCCCGTGGGCACCCCAAGTGCTCACCCGCACCCCGTCCACCCTGCACCCAGCTCGCTGTAAGTGCTCCTAATACTGGTGGTGAGGGTGAGCTTTGGCAGACAGCTAGTGAGCATGATCCAAATCTGGGGGTCAGGGAGAGGCCACAAGCTTCAGCTTTAGTATCACCCGTGGGAAAACAAGAGGAAAGCTCTCAGTATTCAGCATGGTGCACTGCAGAATTAAGAGGAGGTACACAAGCTTAAGAATACTGCCACAAAAGGGAGCAAGAAGCACGGAGCAGGCATATCTAAAGAAAGTCTGAGAAAGCCTCAGAATCCCTAAGAGGGGCTCACAGACGGCATTTCTCTCCCAAAGGAACCCAATAAAGACTGGAGGAGATGACTGCTACTGCAAATGTGAGGACAGCAACACAAATCTTGAAACATGAAAAATCAAGGAAACAAGACACCACCAAAGGATAACAATAATCTTCCAAAAACTGATCACAAAGACATGAAAATCTACAGTTTACTGGATAAAAAACTCAAAATACTCATATAAGGAAGCTCAATGAGGTGCAAGAAAACATAGAAATAAAATCCAACAAAGTGAAGAAAACAATATATGAACAAAATGAGTAATTCAACAAAGAATAAAATAAAAAGTAGCAAACAGAAATTCTGGAATTGAATAATACAGTGAATGAAATGAAAACCTCAAAAGAGAGGATGAATAGCAAATGGATCAGAGAGAAGAAAGAATTAGAAGACACCTAGTTTGATGAGGAAAGAGTGAGAAAAGCCTATGTGAGCTATGGTAAACTCTCAAAAGAAACAACTTCTGAATTATTGGAATCCCAGAGGAAGAGGAGGAAGAAGGGATAAGAAAACTTATTTAAAGAAATCATAGCTTTGGATGCACAAATCATAGATTTGGATGTGCAAGTTCATGAAGCTCATGGGTATCAAACAAACTCAACTTAAAGAGATCTCCTCCCAGACATATTATAATACAATTGTCAAAAATCAAAGAAAAAGACTGACTCTTAAAAGCAACAAAAAAAGGGAAACTTGTAGCTTACAAGGGAATTCCTGTAAGACTATTAGTGTATTTCTCAGCAGAAACTTTACAGGCCAAAGAGGAATGTCATGATATTTATAAAAGTGTTGAAAGGAAAAAACCTACCAACCAAGAATACAGTCATCCCTCAGAATTCATGGGGAATTGGTTTCAGGACCCCCTTCCTTCCCCCCGGGGATACCAAAATCTGCAGATGCTCAATTACCTATATAAAATGGTGTAGTATTTGCATATAACCTACTCACAACCTACCATATGCTTTAAATCATACCTAGACTACTTTTAATACCTAATACAACATAAATACTATGTAAATAGTTGCTGGTGCACAGCAAATTCAACCTTTGGTTTTTGGAACTTTCTGGAATTTTTTTTCCTTGAGTATTTTTGATGCACAGTTCATCAAATGTGGATGTGGAAGCCACAGATACAAAGGGAAGACTGTACTCTATCTGGCAAAGTTGTCCTTCAGAAATGAAGGAGAGATAAAGACTATCCCAGACAAACAAAGGCTGAAGGAATCCATCACCACTAGACCTGCCTTAACAACAACAACAACAACAACAACAACAACAACAAAATAAGAATGTTGGAAAGAGTTCAAGTTAAATCAAATGACACTATTTAGTAGATGAAAGTATCCAAGACACCAGTAAAGGTAACTATATACTTAAATTCAGAACATGCTACTACTGTAATATGGTGATATGTTCAACATTTAGTATAAAGGTTAAAGGACAAGAATATTAAAAATAACTATAGGCTACAATACAGGTTAATAAATATACAATATAAAGGAGGCAAACTGTGACATCAAAAGCATAGGAAGAGGGGACTAAAAGGGCAGAGATTTTGTATGTGATTAAAATAAGCTGTTTTCAGTGTAAAATTGACTATTATATACATAAAATGTCTTATGTAAGTTTCATGGGAACCACAAAGCAAAAACCTACAGCAGGTTCACAAAAGATGAAAGAAGACAGAATCAAAGCACACCACTACAAGAAATCATTAATTCACAAAGGAAGGTAGCAAGAGAGAGGGAAAAAAGGAACAAGGGAACAATAAACTCCCAGAAAACAATACAATGGCATTAGTAATAATGTATTGACAGTAATTCCTTACCTATCAATAATTATTCTAAATGTCAATGTATTAAATTCTCCAATCAAAAGGCAGAGAGTGGCTGGATGGATAAGACCCAACTATATGCTGCCTACAAGAAACTCAATTCAGCTTTAAAAACACAGTGTCAAAATGAAGGGCAGGAAAAAGATATTCCATAAAGGTAGAAAACAAAAGAGAGCAGAGGTAGCTAAACTTATATCAGACAAAATATACGTTCAGTTAAAAATAGTAACAAGAGACAAACAAAATCTTTATATAATGACAAAGAGGTCAATTCATTAAGAAGATATAGACCAAACACTGGAGCACCACAAAATATTAAATACTAACAGATGTGAATACAGAAATAGATAACAATACAATAAGAGCAGGGGATTTAGTATACCACTTTCAACAATGGCTAGATCATTCAGACAAAAAATCAAAAAGAAAATGTTGGACTGGAACTACACTTTAGATCAAAGGTATTTCACAGACATATACAAGACATTCTGCGCAACAGCAACAGAATACCCATTCTTCTCAAGCACACTCAGAACATTCTCCAGGATCAACCAATTGATAAGTCAAAAAACAAAACTTAGCAATTTAAGTAGACTGAAATCATACCAAGTACTTTTATCAACCTATTGGTATGAAACTAGAAATTAATTACAAGAAAATTCAAAAATTCACAATATGTGGAAATTAAACAACATAGTCCTGAACAACCAATGGGTCAAAAAAACAAACAAACAAAAAAAAAGAGAGAGAGAGAAATCAAAAAATATCTCAGAAAGCAGCAGAATACATTTTCTCCTCAACTGCACACATAACATTCTCCAGGATAGATCACATCTTAGGTCACAAATCAAGCATCAGCAAATTTAAGAAAAGTGAAATCATATCAATCATCTTTTCCAACCACAAAAGCTGTGAGATTAGAAAACAATTGAAAAAAAAACTGTAAAAAGCACAAACAATATGTTACTAAACAATCAGTGTATATATGTGCCACATCTTCTTTATCCATTCATCTGTTGATGGACATTTAGGTTGCTTCCATGTCCTGAGTATTGTAAATAATGTTGCAATGAACACTGTGGTACATGTATCTTTTTGAATTATGGTTTTCTCTGGGTATATGCCCAGTAGTGGGATTGCTGGGTCATATGCTCTATTTTTAGTTTTTTAAGGAACCGCCATACTGTTTTCCATAGTGGCTGTATCAATTTACATTCCAACCAACAGTGCAGGAGGGTACCCTTTTCTCCATACCCTCTAGTAGCATTGACATATATACACTACCAAATGTAAAACAGACAGCTAGTGGGAAGCTGCTACAGAGCACAGGGAGATCAGCTTGATGCTTTGTGAAGACCTAAAGGGGTGGGATAGGGAGGGCGGGAGGGAGGCTCAAGAGGGAGGGGATATGGGGATATATGTATACATATAGCTGATTCACTTTGTTGTACGGCAGAAACTAACACAATACTGTGAAGCAAGTATACTCCAATAAAAAGTAAAAAAATTTTTTCAAATAAAATAAAAATTAGCTCATTTGTATAAAAAAGAAAAAAAATCAGTGGATCACTGAAGAAATCAAAGTAAAAACAAAAACCTAGATACAAATGACAAAACACAACAATTCAAAACCTACAGGTTGCAGCAAAAGCAGTTCTAAGAGGGAAGCTTATAGTAATACAATCTTTCCTCAAGAAAGAAGAAATATTTCAAAGAAACAACCTACCCTTCACCTAAAGCAACTAGAGAAAGAACAAACAAAACCCAAAGTTAGTAGAGGAAAAAAATCATAAAGATCAGAGCAGAAATAAATGAAATAGAGACAAAGAAAATAATACCAAAGATCAATGAAACTAAAACCTGGTTCTTTGAGAAGAAAAACAAAATTGATAAACCTTTAGCCAGACTCATAAAGAAAAAATGGAAAGGGACTCATCAATAAAATTAGAAATAAAAAATGAGAAGTTACAATGGAGAGCAGGGAAATACAAAGGATTGTAAGAGACTACTACAAGCAAGTAAATGCCAATAAAATGGACAACCTAGAAGAAATAAACAAATTCTTAGAAAGGTACAACCGTCCAGAATAAACCAGGAAGAAACAGAAAATATGAACAGACCAATCACAAGTACTGAAATTGAAACTGTGATTAAAAATATACCAACAAACACAAGTCCAGGATCAGATGATTTCACAGGCAAATTCTATCAAACACAGAAGAGTTAACACCTACCCTTCTCAAAATCTTCCAAAAAACTGTAGAGAAAGGAACACTCCCAAGCTCATTCTACAAGGCCACCATCATCCTAATACCAAAACCAGACAAAGATATCACAAAAAAAGACAATTATAGGTCAGTATTACTGATGAACACAGATGCAAAAATCCCCAACAAAATGCTAGCAAACTGAATCCAACAACACATCAAAAGGATCATATACCATGATCAAGTGGGATTTGTCCTAAGGATGCAAGGATTTTTTTAATGCCCACAAATCAATCAGTGTGATACACCACATCAACAAATTGAAGAATAAAAACCATATGATCATCTCAATAGATGCAGAAAAAGTTTTTGAAAAAATTCAACACACATTTATGATAAAAACTCTCCAGAAAGTGGGCATAGAGGGAAACTACCCTCAACATAATAAAGGCCATATATGGCAAACATCATTCTCAATGGTAAAAACTGAAAGCATTTCCTCTAAGATCAGGAACAAGACAAAGGTGTCCACTCTCACCACTCTTATTCAACATAGTTTTGGAAGCTTTAGCCACAGCAATCAGAGAAGAAAAAGAAATAAAAGGAATCCAAATCAGAAAAAAAGAAGTAAAACTGTTGCAGATGACATGATACTATACATAAAAAACCCTAAAGATGCTACCAGTAAACTACTAGAGCTCATCAATGAATTTGGTAAAGTTGCAGGATACAAAATTAATGCACAGAAATCTCTTGCATTCCTATACACTAACAACAAAAGATCAGAAAGAGAAATCAAGGAAACAATCCTGTTTACCATCGCAACAAAAAGAATAAAATACCTAATAATAAACCTACCCGAGGAGGCAAAAGACCTGTACTCAGAAAACTGTAAGATATATATATATGAAAGAAATAAAAGTATATATGAAAGAAACAAAAGATGACACAAACAGATTGGGGAGATATACCATGTTCTTGGATTGGAAGAATCAACACTGTGAAAATGACTATACTACCCAAAGCAATCTACAGATTCAATGCAATCCCTATCAAATTACTAACTGCATTTTTCACAGAATTAGAACAAAAAAATTTACAGTATGTATGGAAACAGAAAAGACCAAAGCAATCTTGAGAAAGAAAAATGAACCTGGAGGAATCAGATTCCCTGACTTCACACTATATTACAAAGCTACAGTAATCAAAACAGTATGGTACTGGCACACAAAAAAAATATAATTAATGGAACAGAACAGAAAGTCCAGAGATAAACCCATGTACCTATGGTTACCTAACCTACGACAAAGGAGGCAAGAGTATACAATGGAGGGGACTTCCCTCATGGTCCACTAGTTAAGAATTCACCTTTCAATGCAGGGGGTGAGGGTTCAACCCCTGGTTGGGGAGCTAAGATCCCACATGCCTCGCAGTCAAAAAAACCAAAACATAAATCAGAAGCAATATTGTAACAAATTCAATAAAGACTTAAAAAAGAAGAAGGAGAATATACAACAGAGAAAAGACAGTCTCTTCATTAGGTGGTGCTGGGAAAACTGGACAGCTACATGTAAAAGAATGAAATTAGAACACTCCTAAACACCATACACCCAAATAAACTCAAAATGGATTAAAGACCTAAATGTAAGGCTGGATACTATAAAACTCTTAAGAGGAAAACAAAGGTAGAACAATCTCTGACATAAATCACACCAAGATCTTTTTCGATCCACCTCCTAGAGTAATGAAAATAAAAACAAAAATAAACAAATGGGACCTAATGAAACTTAAAAGCTTTGGCACAGTAAAGGAAACCATAAACAAAACAAAAAGACAACCCTCAGAATAGGAGAAAATATTTGCAAAGGAAGCAACCAACATGGGATTAACCTCCAAAATCTATAAACAGCTCATGAAACTCAATAAAAAAAAAATCAAAAAATGGGCAGAAGATCTAAATAGACATTTCTCCAAAGAAGATATACAGATGGCTAAGAAGCACATGAAAATATGCTCAACATCAATAATTATTAGAGAAATGCAAATCAAAACTATAATGAGTTATCACCTCACACTGGTTAGAATGGGCATCATCAAAAAATCTACAAACAATAAATGCTGGAGAGGGTGTGGAGAAAAGGGAACCCTCTACGCTGTTGATGGGAATATAAACTGGTACAGCCATTATGGAGAACAGTATGGATATTCCTTAAAAAACTAAGAACAGAGCTACCATATGATCCAGCAATCCCACCCCTGGGCATATATCCATAGAAAATCATAATTCGAAAAGCTACATAAACCCCAATGTTCACTGCAGCACTATTTACAATAGCCAGGACATGGAAGCAACCTAAATGTCCATCAACAGAGGAATGTATAAAGAAGATGTGGTACACATATACGACAGAATATTACTCACCCATAAAAAAGAATGAAATAATGCCATTTGGAGCAACATGGATGTACCTAGAGATTATCATACTGAGTGAAATCAGACAAAGAACGACAACTATCACATGATATTTCTTATATGTGGAATGTAAAAAAAGGGGTACAAATGAACTTATCTACAAAACCGAAACAGAGTTACAGATGTAGAAAATAAACTTATGGTTGGTTACCAGGGGCTGGGGGTGGGGGGTACTGGATAAATTGGAAGATTGGGATTGACATATGAACACTACTATATATAAAATAGACACCTAATAAGGAGTTACTGTATAGCACAGGGAACTCTACTCAATCCTCTGTAATGGCCATAAATGGTCATGTTATGGCTAAATTCAGTAACTCATTTTCCCAAACACATGACTTCTGTTAACACTCAGTCAGCAGTTAAAATTTTACCATTACTGCAGCTTCCATATGAAAGGTAACGGGCAATCATCTAGACTTTTAGGTACTTACTGGTTAACTACTATCTCCCTAAAGGTATCTTAGTTTCCTCTTCCTCTGTCATCATTACCTAACTGTCTACGTTTCTAGGTTCCATCCTTGGCCCTTTACTATTCTCATTTTACATATTCATTCTGAGTATTCTCATGCAGTGCAGTATTTCAACTATCTTCCACAATGCTGATGACATAAAATATGCACCACCAGATCAGCATACTCAACTCGATCCTGGATATTTCCACCTACATTTTCAAAGGCACTACAAACTCAATATGCCCCTAACTACTACATGTTTTCCCCAAATCTATTCTTCCTCCTATATTTTCCTTCTGACTGAACAGTAATACCCCTACTAAAAGCCTGGAAGTCATTCTTTAACCACTTCTTCTTCTTTATATCCTTAATTTAATTGATCATTTCATCACTAATCTCTCTCAAACCCATCTAAGTCTTCCTAGTGCCTCTGTAAATAATTGTCATTCGTTCCCCTCCTTCTCCTGACTCAGCTCTGGAAAATCTTCCCAGACCATCCTAGTCTAGATTGTGCCCTCTTAGGTGCCCCGTAGCACTATGCACTCCTCCACGTACATCCTATGTAGGCACACCCTACGTAGGTACACCCTATGTAGGCACACTCTACATAGGCACACTTATGTAGGTACACCCTACATAGGCACACCCTATGTAGGATACGTTGAATACAATGTTAATGACATTATTTTCAGTATATCATGCATCAATTCAACCTAGTGTGTAGGACAGTTTTGCAGACTCTTTGAATACAGTGCCTGCCATCTTCTGTATCTGGGACTTAATGAATGATAATGATTTTGATGAGGAAGAAAATGGAAAGTCTATATCCCTGAAAACATTCTATTCTTGTAAATGTATATACTCATTTAAAAACTCCTGCCACAGTTTTGCTTTTAGTAATTAAAATGATTATCATATATTAATGACTATTACATATCATACTCTACTTTCTTTTTATCTTACTGAGATCTTCACAGTAACCATGCAAGATAAGAAGTATTGTCATTTGACTGATGAAGAAAACTGAGGGTCAGAGAGGTTAAGTAATTTAACTTGTCCATGGCCCACAACTTGTAAAAGAAAGTAATATTCAAACTTAGGTCTATCTGACTCCAAAAGTCACAATTTTCCTACAGGGCGAAGAAGCCTGCCTTTGTTCTAACAAAAACTTAATTTCACAAAACTCCTACTTCTCCACATGTTGCCAAGTTTAGGATATGGAAAGTAGATCCATGTTCCCAAACTACATGCAGTGGTGCATGTGGGTAAGTCATTCACTCGCTTGGTTCACAGAACCTCATGTAATGCATATCTTACATCTGCTCAAGCAACTATTGTTGTAGTACAGATGCTTCTGAGACCATTCTTCCAGGAACAGACGAGTTTAAATTCCCATGTATTGATAAAGAAAGGCAAAAGGAGAAAGCCGGACTCCTTGATATAATATTTTTTCATGTAGCGGAAACTACCAGGTCTTATTTGGCTTGATTTTTATAAATTCTCTCTCTGGCCCTTAGGAAGCTTTAGTCAACAGTATAAATAGATGTAGAAAAGGATGGGACATTCCAACAAGATGAATGTAATCATTAGTACCTGCCATGAATAGGAAGACTACCAACTGTTAAACAGCATACTTTAAACAAATAATGTGTGAATAAACTCCAGTACAAGAGATCAGAACGTCTTCTGTAACCTGGAAACCACATTCCCCGGGCTACAAGGATGCTGAGCTCGGAACTGTTACTCCAAGCTTCAAGAGTGTTCCAAGTGCTGTCTGATATTGTGGCCAAGGCACCATAGAAAAAAAGATTTGCTGGGAAGATCTTTCAACTTCTTCCCCGGTGTATGCAGGGCTTTACAGAAACACAATGTCACAGAGTGAGCACTAAACTTCCAAGGACACTGGGGCAAGCAGTTCCAATGATTAAGTTATGAAATGGCAACCAGAATCACCAGGGATTCTGTACGCCTGACACTGGAAGAGACCGTGCAGCCAGAAAGTGTCATGATGCCATATGTAAGAGCTCCTAACTTCTGCAGTGGCTGTGTTTGTTCATGCACAATGAGGGCTGTGCAAGTTGGTGTGTGTTACATCGTAAAATGGAGGAACGACATCACTGTACAAGTCTATTCAGAAATCTAACAAAAGCCAGGACAAGGGGCCACTGGAAGAAAGCACACTCCCTTTACTACAGTGTCTATGCAGCTTTTCAACCTTGTCCTTTTTTCTCTCTCTTTTTTGGAATGCAAAGGAAAGAAATCAGGTGAAATTGCAGACTGACCCAGCTTCAAGGATGCTGAGGACTGTGGTGGAGAATGGAATATTCACTCACACAGAAACCCTTGGGTGTCCTTTCACAACATGCTGCCAAATTGTGTATGGAAAGCTACCAAGAGTTCAGCATCTGAATGTCCAGTTTGTGCCTGTATTTGTATAAAACCCTACTTCTTGCATTCATATCAGTAAATGTACGTTGGACTTTTTCTTAAAGAATTTTAAGCTAATAATAAATGACCTTGGGACCATTATAAAATTCTCAGAGATCTTTTATACCTATGCTTAAGTACTGGCACTCTGGTATTCAAATATGTTGTGCCAAAGACTCTTCCCCTTATCATAAATTTTCATTTACAAGGCCATGGCAACAGTCCTAATGAAGATTAATTACTGCAGCACATTCCATAAAATCTGCCCAGCTTCCTTCTGATGGTGAAGGCTACCGCATACAGAAACGGAACTGAAAACGTATCATGTCTTTAATGTGTCTTTTCCAGCTGCTCAGTACTAGGAACGGATTTGTAAAAAAATTTAGTCAAAGAAAAGATTGCCTGGCTCAGCATTCATTACAAACATAACTGCAAGAGCAGGAGACATCCTCTTAGATCAGAATTCTAATACTCTGCCACGGCTGGGGGCTGTAAGAAGGCAACAGCAGGCGCGGGACTGAAACCACACTGCTGATCCGCGTACATGTTTCCTTCTAAACAGCACAAGCATCATTCGCGATAGGCAAAACGTTTTGGCTCCCCCAATCTCTATTTTTTTGATTTACAAACCCACTTAAGAATCTGATGGAAATTTGCGACCCCTTTCCCGGATAAAAGGCACAGGAGTCTGTGCTGCCTACATACCTGCACCGTCACTTTGCAGACAATTTCAAGATGTTTGCGATTCCCCTAAAGTTCACCCATAGAGTCCAGCTTATGAATCTATGCTCTACAGCAATTTAGAAGACACACATAATGATTTCTCTTTTCCCAGATTAAAAAAAATATTTAAACACTCATACAAGTTGGGTTTATATTATGGATTTTTCTTGCTACTAATCTGTATGTAAAACATTTCTGCTCCCCAAAAGCACATTAGCTTTTCTCCTCAAACTACTTTCACTGATTAGTTTTTAATATTCAAGGTCATCACCTACCCAATCATGTCCCCAAAGTTCCAGCTATCTGGCAAAATTAAGTTTTACAGTTTAGTCTTACTCTTCATTAGTCCTTCAAATGATTTTGAGAGAGAAAATCCAATGTTCAACTAAGTCACCCATTAAAAAATTACTTACAATAGCAAAAACAAAAGAAAACAAAATCAAACAACAAGAGCCAAACAACTAAGCATGGGTACAACCTAAAATTCTAAAAGAGGAATGGGTGAGGAAATTATGGCATAACTGATGTAATATAGTCATTAGGTATTAATGCATTCTACATGGAGCAATGTGAGATGAAAAACAAAAGCGTGGTGCCATTCTCAAGGCTGATCTTGAGAGTGTCATTTTCAACAGTCTTTGCAGTGAAAGCACAGCTGCCACGCACCATAATCAGGGCAGCAGCCAAGAGAACCCTACCAGATGTTTCATCACCCTTGCTAGATGGTTCATCTTGGCCTCACAGCATCCTGAGCCATTCATCCATCTTCTTAGAAATCCTAGCACTTCTGAAACATGACAAACCCACCACTGGCACTGCGTGACAGTTATTCAAAGGGTGGCTAAATTACAAGAAGTAGAAAGCACAGTAGAAACCTGAGACTTCAAGTAAGGTCAAGCTGGGAGCTTCCTAAACCCCAAACTTCTCAAAATATGTTTTCCTCATCCCAACCCTCGCCCCAGAAAATGCCTTCTGTCATCAATGGGTAGCAACCTTTCTCCTAAGAGTCCCAAGACAAATAATACTGCCTTCCCACCTCACTCCCCCCGCCCCCCGCCACCGCCCTCCATTGCCTGATACCCCAAAAATCTGCCTTGGAAGTTTCTCCATTCATGCTTTATTACCCACAGGATATGCTTTTGATTTGTTTTAGGGCAATGGCAAAAGGGAGAAAGACAAAAGGAACACAATTTAAAGAAAGTTAAGTAAATTAACTCCTCTTGTCTTTCACAATTCAAGTTAAGTGCTGATAAAAGCTCTATGAAATTCGATAGGCCATGAACTTTGTATTTCACAAAGAAGAGATGATTGAGATTTTCTCTTGAAAGCTGCTAGGCATATTGGAATCAGGGATGAATCTCCTGAAGTTAAAAAAAAGTAAAAGGAAAGAAAGGCAGGCGCACAATAAAGTCAATATGTCATTAAGCTGAGCCAACTTCTTTCCACATCTACCACCCACAACTAGATTCACCGGTGGTTCAAATAAGTGAAAACTACAGCCAATCCTATTTACCAATCACCCAGACTCTGAGTAAGAAAAATCCCTCAAAAAATCACCCCCTATATTTAGCACCACCGATTCCATCAATTAATATAAAATACATAATGTGCCACACCAGCCCCAACCAAAGCCAGTCAAGAAAGGAAAATGCTTTCTGGGAATTTTCTTTCCCCCCAAATTTATCTCTGATGCATACATATTTCTTTTCCAGGTGAAAAGTCTTCCACGTATTACAAAGTTGACTGTAAAGTCTTAGAAGAGTAGTTGCTGGGCAAAATTTACTGGAGAGCTATCAAGAACATTAGGAGAAACCATACAGATTAAAGTGGTTCATCTCCTTCACGTAAGAGGTAACTTTTAAAGATGGGCAACTTCACTCAAAAACAGAAAACCAATATGAAACAGATTTTTAAACAAAACAAAACCCCCAAACAATTGGAAAAACAGGTAAAAATCCTTGATCAGCCTTTTCATTCAGAGCTGTGTCAGACGAGGCAAAAAAGAACAGCTAATTATATTAGATGTGAAAATTCACCCTGTACAGGAAAAAGTAGCAATTCATATAGAGGTTTTCACATCTAAATTATGCCAACAGTCTCAGTATAAATTACACACGCGAGTGGTCTTATACCACCTAGAATAATCACCAAATACCCCACCATATAACAATTCTTTATACAGCAATCTGCCTTAGCCAGGTCTGTGAAGAGAAGATTGATACAATGCAGTAACAGTCTAACCACAACCTTCTTCTTTCCCTTTTTGTTTGAAAAAGGTTAAGATTATAAATATTAAAAACTTAATTTGACTGGATAATGAATATCTGGAACATCCAGCTGCTTCTTTTTCATCGTATTCAATACTTTGCAAATTTTCACATCATTAGCAATTCACATGAAGATGGCCATAAGCCAAACATGATGAATGCTACTAGATATACAAAAATTAATCTTATATTACATGCTCAGAACCAAATCTCGCTTAGCTTGTGAGGCACAGCTAAAAGGAACACTTTTATTGAAAGAAGAGTTTAATTGGAATATGGTTAAAGATACTTGTCTCACTTCAAAGGCCATGTTCTTTAGAAGGGCATTTACCCTTCCCCCTGCTCTCTTACAACTTAAAACTTGCTCCAGGTTTAGCTTAGCCATCACTCCCTTCAGGAAGCTGTTTCTGGTTTGACAGGACCATCACTTCTATGCTCACCCACCCCTCTCTCCACCCTCCTCCCCCAGGGCACCAATCACAGTACTGAACCATCATGCTGCTTTGTAATCACTTCCTTATCCATCTGTAACCTCCACTGAACTAAAAGCTCTGTGAAAGCAGGAAAGGCATTTTTCTTGCTTAATGCTTTATCCTCTGTACCTGCACTATGCCTGGCACAGGACAGGTACTAAAGAAATTCTTAGTTGAAAGAATGGATGGAGGAAATGTGACAAGAAGCCACAGACTACAGATCAAGTATATATTTTTAACTCTTAAATAATCAGAATGTGATTTAAATAATGCAGAAAGTTCTTTCTCCAGCTCTTGGCACCAGGTACAGAAGCTTGTCAAAATATGTTTACTGTGAAAGCAGTATAACTAACTCTACTGTAGGGACTACTTGGAAATAAAGAAATGAAAAATCACTTATGAGCACAAAGATAACTGCATGCAATATCTGAGGTCTCATGTCCTCAAACGGTATGAAAGTCTACATCAAAACTCACTGAAGACAAGAACACATGATTCTGTGTAGTTCCCAGCAGACCGATGAATTCTCCGGTGTCACAAAGGCCACTGCAACGAAGAGCTAGGTTTCCTGCCAAATTTTTCTGTCTCTATTTTAATAACAACAACAATAATAATAACGAGTCCCAACATCTTGTATTAATTCTACCTATGCTAACTCCACACAAGGAACCAGAAATGAAAGCCACAGAGTAAAACACAGCCTGGACCAACTTGTAAGACAGAAGATGAGAAAAGAAGGCAGAGAGCATTAAAGCAAGCTCTCCCTTCTATACCTACTTTCAAAAATAGCGCACAAAAGCTAGAGCTTCCAATGGAGTTCAAGCATCTGCTGCTGACTAACCATCCAACATCCTTCTCTACTATGAGTAGATTACCCACTCCCCCTACTTCATAGCTCTGTTTCTGAGGATAAGTGGAGCTATTAATGGCAGCATTCTTAAAGTTCCTTAAAAGGAACTCAGGGTCGTATAATTTTCATTGTCCCTGGGACCATATTATAAGCAAGATATTTCTCTTTATCATGCTAACTTAAAGGAGTTGAATCTTATATATCAGAATATCTTTTGAACCTTAGTGTTAGAGATGACAATTCTGATAATGCTACTGAGGATTAAGGAGAGTTTAAATTCTACTGTAGCTATATACTGAGCTGAGGAGGAGGACAGAGGTACAAAACTCTTTAAAATCCTACCAGACCTCCCTGAAGAGGAATAACTGACCCCAAGTTCAGTCGTTCTCCACTAAATATGGCTCTCCTTTGCCTATATCCTACTGACTAAGTGTCCCTCCATGAAGAGAGACAAATGTCTTACTTGTGCTGAATACCTATGGGTATCACCAAAGTGAAGGAAAAAGAAACACAGAAAAACTTTCAAAGAAATTAGCTCATACTAGTTGGTTTGGAACTAACAGCCACTTTCTAATTGGTATATCTAGTCCCATACAAGCTCATATCTGAAAATGCTAAATTAATATCCAGAGAATAACCTACTGGCAGAGTGAGGATGACCAAGAGACTGGAACAAGAGCTGTTCCTACAATTACAGAGCAGAAGCTAGAAACAGTGCACCAAATAAAATCTGTGAACAAGCCAGGAGGTTCATCTAAAGCTAACATCACAAAATCTTAGCATTCAGTCATGTTGATGACAGGCAAAGAAAAAAAGATGTAGCAGAACTAGAACAATACAGGAAGATAGTATTGGTGCTATTACTATACGTAGCAGAAGCAATTACTACTGTCAAAATTCTAGTGTACGTGAATTTACTTGTGAATAAGTGTATCTCTTCTTACCCAAAACAATGTGGTTTTAATTTACATATATCTTTATTCAGTGCCATTGAGGTAATTTCAAGAGAGAAGGGGAAATTAGAGTATAAATAGAAATTTCACATGTAGACTATTACTTGTAATTTACCCTAAATCCTGCCTTCTAGTACAAAACAGGTTTTATCTTATGTACCAATCCCAATTGATTGGTGGACCCTGTTTGAGAAGGACTGCTAGGACTAAATGGAAAGGAATACAGACAAAGCCTGTCTTGGACAAAGGATGGGGCAATTAAGCACTAGTAATAGTTCTGCCACCCTGGGTCTAGTCCAGTGGTTCTCAACTGTGAGAGATTTTGCTCCCCAAAGGACAGCTGGCAATGTCTGAGGGTATTTCTGTTTATCCCAACTGGGGTGGTGCTAATGGTAGACAATTATGCTAAATAGTCTACAACCATATCAAACCCCCCAAAATAAAGAATCATCTGGGGAGAGAAGAATCAAGATGGCAGAGTAGGAGGATGTGCGATCACTTCCTCTTGCAAGAGCACCGGAATTACAACTAACTGCTGAACAACCATCAACAGAAAGACACTGGAACTCACCAAAAAAACCACCCCACATCCAGAGACAAAGGAGAAGCCACAATGAGATGGTAGGAGGGGTGCAATTGCGTTAAAATCAAATCCCATAAATGCTGGGTGGGTGACTCACAAGCTGGAGAACAGTTACACCGCAGAAGTCCTGACGGCTCTGAGCCCCATGTCAGGCTTCCTAACCTGGCAGTCCAGCAACGGGAGGAGGAATCCCCAGAGACTCAGAATCTGAAAGCCAGTGGGATTTGATTGCAGGACCTCCACAGGGCTGGGGGAAACAGAGACTCCACTCTTGGAGGGCACACAAAAAAGTGTGCTCACCAGAACCCAGGGGGAAGGAGCAGTGACCCCATAGGAGACTGAACCAGATCTACCTGCTGGTGTTGGAGGGTGGCCTGCAGAGGTGGGGGACAGCTGTGGCTCACCGAGGAGACAGGGGCATTGGCAGCAGGGGTTCTGAGAAGTGCTCATTGGCGTGAGCCCTTCCAGAGTCCACCATTAGCTCCACCAAAGAGCCTGTGAGCTCCAGTGCTGGGTCACCTCAGGCCAAAGGACCACCAGGGTGGGAACACAGCCCCACCCATTGGCAGACAAGCAGATTAAAGTGTCACTGAGCTCCACCCACCAAATCAGATTAAAGTTTTACTGAGCTCCACCCACCCAGCCCAACCCACCATCAGTCCCTCCCATTAGGAAGCACCCATGAGCCTCCTAGACAGCTTCCTCCACAAGAGGGCAGACAGCAGAATCAAGCAGTATCAGCAGTACTTCATCTGGTGGAGCTGAAAATCACAGCCACAGAAAGACAGAGAAAATGAAAAGGCAAAAGACTTTGTACTAGATGAAGGGACAAGATAAAACCCCAGAAAAACAACTAAATGAAGAGGAGATAGGCACTCTTCCGGAAAAAGAATTCAGAATAATGATAGTGAAGATGATCCAGGACTTTGAAAAAAGACTGGATGCAAAGATCGAAAAGTTGCAAGAAAAGTTTACCAAAGACCTAGAAGAATTAAAGAACAAACAGAGATATGCAACACAATAACTGAAATGAAAAATACACTAGAAGGAACCAATAGCAGATTAACTGAGGCAGAAGGACGAATAAGTGAGCTGGAAGACAGAATGGTGATAACCACTGATGCGGAAAAGAATAAAGAAAAAAGAATGAAAAGAACTGAAGACAGCCTAAGAGACCTCTGGGACAATGTTAAATGCACAAACATTCACATTATAGGGGTTCCAGAAGGAGAAGAGAGAGAGAAAGGACCTGAGAAAATACTGGAAGAGATTATAATTGAAAACTTACCTAACATGGGAAAGGAAAGAGCTACCCAAGTCCAGGAAGTGCAGAGAGTCCCAGGCAGGATAAACCCAAGGAGAAACACACCAAGACATACAGTAGTCAAATTGACAAAAATTAAAGACAGAGAAAAGTTATTAAAAGCAACAAGGGAAAAACGACAAAAAACATACAAGGGAACTCCCATACGTTAACAGCTGATTTCTCAGCAGAAACTCTACAAGCCAGAAGGGAGTGGCATGATATATTTAAAGTGATGACAGAGAAGAACCTGCAACCAAGAATACTCTACCCAGCAAGGATCTCATTCAGATTTGAGGGAGAAATCAAAAGCTTTACAGATAAGCAACAGCTAAGAGAATTCAGCACCACCAAACCAGCCTTACAACAAATGCTAAAGGAACCTCTCTAAGCGGGAAACATAAGAGAAGAAAAGGACCTACAGAAACAAAAACGAAACAATTAAGAAAATGGTAATAGAAACATATATATTGATAATCACTTTGAATGTAAATGGACTAAATGCACCAACCAAAAGACACACACTGGCTGAATGGATACAAAAACAAGACCCATATATAGGCTGTCTCAAAGAGACCCACTTCAGACCTAGGGACACATACAGACTGAAAGTGAGGGGATGGAAAGAGATATTCCATGCAAATGGAAATCAAAAGAAAGCTGGAGTAGCGATACTCATATCAGATAAAATAGACTTTAAAATAAAAAATATTACAAGAGGCAAGAAAGGACACTACATAAAGATTGAGGGATCAATCCAAGAAGAAGAGATAACAATTATAAATATATATGCACCCAATATAGGAGCACCTCAATACATAAGGCAAATGCTAACAACTATGAAAGAGGAAATCGACAGTAACACAATCATAGTGGGGGACTTTAACACCCCACTTACACCAATGGACAGATCATCCACACAGAAAATTAATAAGGAAACACAAGCTTTAAATGACACAAGAAATCAGCTGGATTTAATAGATATCTATAGGACATTACATCCAAAAACAGCAGATTACACCTTCTCAAGTGCACATGGAACATTCTCCAGAATAGATCACATTTTGGGTCATAAATCAAGCCTTGGTAAATTCAACAAAATTGAAATTGTATCAAGCATCTTTTCTGACCACAACGCTATGAGATTAGAAATCAATTACAGGAAAAAAACTGTAAAAAACATAAACACATGGAGGCTAAACAATATGCTACTAAATAACCAAGAGATCACTGAAGAAATCAAAGAGGAAATCAAAAAATTCCTAGAGACAAATGACAATGAAAACACAATGATCCAAAACCTGTGGGATGCAGGAAAGGCCGTTCTAAGAGGGAAGTTTATAGAGATACAATCCTACCTCAAGAAACAAGAAAAATCCCAAATAAACAATCTAAACTTACACCTAAAGAAACTAGAGAAAGAAGAGCAAAGAAATCCCAAAGTGAGTAGATGGAGAGAAATCATAAAGATCAGAGCAGAAATAAATGAAATAGAGACAAAGAAAACAATAGCAAAAATCAATAAAACTAAAAGCTGGTTCTTTGAGAAGGTCAATAAAATTGATAAACCTCTAGCAAGACTCATCAAAAAAAAGAGGGAGAGGACTCAAATCAATAAAATTAGAAATGAAACAGAAGTTACAATGGACACCGCAGAAATAAAAAGCACCATAAGAGACTACTACAAGCAACTATATGCCAATAAAACAGACAACCTGGATGAAATGGACAGATTCTTAGAAAAGTACAACCTTCCAAGACTGAATCAGGAAGACAGAGAAAATATGAACAGACTAATCACAAGTCATGAAATTGAAACTGTGATTAAAAATCTCCCAACAAACAAAAGTCCAGGACCAAATGGATTCACAGGTGAACTTGATCAAACATTTCAAGAAGAGCTAACACCCATCCTTCTCAAACTCTTCCAAAACATTGCAGAGGAAGGAACAATCCCAAACTCATTTTATGAAGCCACCATCACCCTGATACCAAAACCAGACAAAGATGCTACAAAAAAAGAAAATTACAGACCAATATCACTGATGAATTTAGATGCAAAAATCCTCAACAGAATACTAGCCAACAGAATCCAACAACACATTAAAAGGATCATACACCATGATCAAGTGGGGTTTATTCCTGGAATGCAAGGATTCTTCAATATACGCAAATCAATCAATGTGATACACCATATTAACAAGTTGAAGGATAAAGACCACATGATCATCTCAATAGATGCAGAAAAAGCTTTTGACAAAATTCAACACCCATTTATGATAAAAACTCTCCAGAAAGTGGGCACAGAGGGAACCTACCTCAACATAATAAAGGCTATATATGACAAACCCACAGCAAACATCATTCTCAATGGTGAAAAACTGCAAGCACTCCCTCTAAGATCAGGAACAAGACAAGGAGGTCCACTCTCGTCACTACTATTCAACATAGTTTTGGAAGTCCTTGCCACAGCAATCAGAGAAGAAAAAGAAATAAAAGGAATCCAAATTAGAAATGAAGAAGTAAAACTGTCACTGTTCGCAGATGACATGATACTATACACAGACAATCCTAAAGATGCCACCAGAAAACTACTCGACTTAATCAATGAATTTAGTAAAGTTGCAGGATGCAAAATTAACACACAGAAATCTCTTGCATTTCTATACACCAACAATGAAAGATCAGAAAGAGAAATTAAGGAAACAATCCCATTCACCACTGCAACAAAAGGTAAAATACCTAGGAATAAACCTAACCAAGGAGGTAAAAGACCTGTACTCAGAAAAGTATAAGACACTAATGAAAGAAATCAAAGAAGGCAGAAACAGATGGAGGGACATACTATGTTCTTGGATTGGAAGAATCAACATTGTGAAAATGACTATATTACCGAAAGCAATTTACAGATTCAATGCAATCCCAATCAAATTACCAATGGCATTTTTCACAGAACTAGAACAAGAAATTTTGATTTGTATGGAAATGCAAAAGATCCCAAATAGCCAAAGCAATCTTGAGAAGGAAAGACAGGGATGGGGAATCAGGCTTCCTGACTTCAGGCTATACTACAAGTCTACAGTGATCAAGACTGTATGGTACTGGCACAAAAACAGAAATATAGATGAATGGAACAGGATAGAAAGCCCAGAGATAAACTACAATCAACTAACCTATGACAAAGGAGGCAAGGATATACAATGGAGAAAAGGCAGCCTCTTCAATAAGTGGTGCTGGGAAAACTGGTCAGCTACATGTAAAAGAATGAAATTAGAAAACTTCCTAACACCATACACAAAAATAAACTCAAAATGGATAAAAGACCTAAATGTAAGGCCAGACACTATAAAACTCTTTGAGGAAAACATAGGAAGAACACTCTTCGATGTAAATAACAGCAAGATCTTTTTTGACCCACCCCCTAGAATAATGGAAATAAAAACAAAAGTAAATAAGTGGGACCTAATGAAACTTCAAAGCTTCTGCACAGCAAAGGAAACTAGAAGCAAGACAAAAAGACAACCCTCTGAATGGGAGAAAATATTTGCAAATGAATCAACAGACAAAGGATTAATCTCCAAAATATATAAACAGTTCATCCAGCTCAATATCAGAAAAACAAACAACCCAATCAAAAAATGGGCAGAAGACCTAAATAGGCATTTCTCCAAAGAAGACATACGGATGGCCAAGAGGCACATGAAAAGCTGCTCAACATCACTAATTATTAGAGAAATGCAAATCAAAATGACAATGAGGTATCACCTCACACCAGTTAGAATGGGCATCCTCAGAAAATCTACAAACAGTAAATGCTGGAGAGGGTGTGGAGAAAAAGGAACGCTCTTGCATTGCTGGTAGGAATGTAAATTGATACAGCCACTATGGAGAACAATATGGAGGTTCCTTGCAAAACTAAAAACAGAACTACCATATGACCCAGTAATCCCACTGCTGGGCATATACCCAGAGAACACCGTCATTCAAAAAGGCACATGCACTCCAATGTTCATTACAGCTCTATTTACAATAGCCAGGACATGGAAGCAACCTAAATGTCCATCAACAGATGAATGGATAAAGAAGATGTGGTACATACATACAATGGAATATTACTCAGCTGTAAAAAGCAATGAAACTGGGACATTTTTAGAGACATGGATGGACCTAGACACTGTCATACAGAGTGAAGTGAGTCAGAAAGAGCAAAACAAATGTTGTATATTAACACACATATGTGGCGTATAGAAAAATGGTACAAATCAACTGGTTTGCAAGGCAGAAATAGAGACATAGATATAGAGAAGAAACCTATGGACACCAAGTGGGGAAAGTGGGGAGGGTTGGGAGGGGAACGAATTGGGAGACTGGGATACCAAATTGTACACTCTAAATATATGCAGTTTATTGTAAAAAATAAAAAAATAAAAAGTTAAAAAAAAAAAAGACACAGGCAAAAAAAAAAAATCATCTGGGCGAGAATGTCAATAATGCTGAGGCTGGGAAACCATGGGCTAGTCAAATCTACCCTTCAGTTAGCCCATGTGTCAGGGAAAACACAGGCTGAGACCACCCACCCTGGCCAGGCAGACAGTAACAATCTGCATGGGTTAGCTTATGATAGGAAATCCTGGTAAGGAACTCGGAACTAATGAGCCACCACCAACCGGAAGAATACAGGAAAGGTCAAAGGAGAGAGGAGACAACTGTCCACATGTCCTACCCGTCTCCCAGAATCCTCCTCGCCAGAGTCCATCTAGGCTAAGCGATGCGTGCATCACCGGAAAGGACCCCGATTCAGAGTGATTGGCCAGAGACAACCCGGAAACCCACCCCATCACCATAAAATCCGAGTCTGTGAGCCACGTGGCAAAGCAGTTCTCCTCGGTTCCCTCACCCTCCTGCTCTCTGCCTGGACGCCCCTTCCCAATACAGTTTCTTGTTTGTCAGCACTTGTATCTCCTCGGACAATTCATTTCCGAGTGTTAGACAAGAGCCCCCTCTTGGGCTCTGGAAGGGTCCCCCTTCCTGTGACACATGGATCATGTCTTCAGCCAAATGACATTAAATCTGTCCTGAGGTAGTTTTCCTGAGCCACCTCTCCTAATGTCAGAGCAGTTCTATGTAACTTGACTGGAGTACCAGACCCAAGGAATCAATCCGGTTCAGGCAGATAACAATGATCTATCCTTAACTTGTACTGTGATCACAGACAAATTATTTTATCCCTTGAAGGCTTGGTTTTTTCCCCTATAAGAGGAGGGGGTTGGACTAGATAATCACTGTGCTCATAACAAAAGACGAAACTGCTAGGAAGCCCCTAAATGCACCAAAGGAATAAAGTCCTTGGTGATATTCTTTTCAACGAGATAATTTTTCTTCAGCCTAAGACAAGCTTACCAATTCCCTTCAATCCCTGCTAATGTAGTTACTAGTTATGCCTGAACTTAAAACTATTTTAATTTTCATCTAATGCTTAAATATTTCCCATCTGAGCCCTTGTCACTGAGTTAAGATGCCTTGGCATCTCTCAAGGTACTCCTACTGTCTTGTCCATCACCATTACGCTATCCGAACTTGGCTTCTTCCAATTCTCCGACCATCTATTCTGCCATCTCTTGTATCATTTAAGCTATTAGGACCAATTATATAGTTGCTTTACACTTCTCTCTTTTACTCTATAAATCTCCTTCATCAATCTATTAATCAATACAAGTATTTCAGGGCCTTTCTCTGTGCCTATGATATTATGCTGGGGAGATGAGTAGAGGCTAGAGCTGAAAGTGTTGATATAAAAAGAAGGAGTTTCTAGCTACTAAGCATTTACATGCAATTAAGAGGATGAAACATGTGAAACTATTAGAGAACAAGTTGTGTTAACTAGGTGGTAGCAGGGAAATGTCACTATGAGGGTAAGAAATGCCAAAAGAATGAAGCAAAATGTCTGCTGTGTAGATTAAGGACGACCCAGAAACTATCATAAAAAATGTTAAAAAAAAAAAATCCTTATGAATCAGGTACAGAAAGACTGCTGACATCTTACCAATGATTTCAAAGGCTGGCTCTATGTTTTAAAGGTATGTTAGACAGATGTGGAAAATATGGCAAAATAACAAACTGTAAGAACCAATTAAAGTTCCCTTCAGAGAGTAAAATTGCACAGAGCATTTGGAAGTTAATGACATAAAGTCATATGTGTTAAGTAAGTTAGAGAACATTTATCGAAATGAAGATCCCATAAACTACTCTGAAACAGGGACATTTATATAAGAATAAAAAGGGCAATAAACTTAACCATACTAATAGTTCATCAAGGTCAGGACACGTGCACCAAGAAACTTTCTGAAGCAGAATATAATTATGCCCTGGACCTAAATTATTTAACCCTTATCATTTATATATTTTTTCTAAATCCTAATAAATTATTTTCACCTGTGGTGCTTCTTGTGGTAGTGAAGTTATTATGTCCAATACCTACTTGTCTGATAGCAAATGTCTCAAGTTTCTGGCATCACATGGGAAGACTGCATTTTGGATGTCATTTTTACTATTAAAAATAATTCTATGTTTAAATGAGCACAAGATTAAAATGAACAGTAACTCAAATGATCTCTCTATAGCATTTCTCTCCTAAGGGGACAATCATTCTGAGACCTTTTCATAATGCTCTTAGTTAAAGCTGTGGCCTATTTTTCCAACTCCAAACTCCTTAGGCTGGCACGTGAGGGGTCCTAACAAGCTTCCTCTCCCCTTCAAGCATATTAACTTCATCCCCCTTGTGCCTAAACAGGCTCACTGACTTAGAATGGCAATGCAGTTCAACACTCTCAACTTTTAAATCAATAGAAGCCCAATATAATCTAATAGACAGTACTCTGAAAACAAGTGCTGAGCAAGTCATTCAATTCCTTACATTTCATTTGTTTTTGGCATGGCAACAAATAAATCCACATTAAAATGAACAGATTCTAATTTGAGAGAATTTGTCAAAGACTGTTTATGTACAAGTTTTCCATTATTTTATTTCTTAATTTTATATCAAAGAATGAGAGTATAACTGCCCTTTTAAAAAATTCAGAGATAAATTTTAACAATCTCAACAGTGAATCAAAATAAAATCTTACCTCTGTTTGCACTAAATATACCCTAGTGCTTCAAACACTTTAGCATAAAAGATTCAGAGAGAGAGAGACAAGAATAGACCAAGGAAAACATACAACCTTTACATCACCCATATATCTGTTAACAGGAATTACAGACACAGTAGAAGGGCCCCTAAAATGATGAGAAGAGCACGAGAGTTTTGTCTGCACATATCTTTTGAACTAAAAGGAGAAAACCCATATTCTTAATGCTGCCAACAATGAAAACATACCTAATTTTATTTTCCACGTCTTCACTCTCTGATTCTTCAGAGCTTCTGTACTTATCTGGATCTGGAAGTGTACTTGGATCAAATCCATCATCATCATCATCACTCCAATCCAGAAAGGCTTCCTCTTCATCTGTAGCCTAAAAAAACCACAAGGGAAATTGTGACTTAAGAAAACAGCTGATAAATAATCAGGTCTTATTTCTAGCCCCAAATAAACACCCCTAATTGAGAGCCTCAAATTAGAAGCCTTTTATTCTGGTAAAAGCCTCTGTGTCTTTCAGAACCATAATCATTTGCACTGAGAAAGAAAATCCATGTCATTTCAAAAGTAAAACAAAATACAGTTCAAAAAGTAAATCACTATTAAGTCCCTTAAACACAATATGGGAAAAATTTGACAGTTTAATTACTTCCATGTAACAACTATCAAAGAAACAAAGGTAAAATAAATTTGCTTTGGTGCTTCTGTGCACTATGCAAGTCTCAAAACTACCAAAAATATTAGGTAAAAATATAAAAGGCAATAAAAGGGAGTACAGAAGCATTTGTCTGAAAATTTTATAACCACTATAAGTCTTAAAACAACAATCAGATCTGTACGAGCTCATTAACAGTGTGGGGTCTTCTAAATTTGAATTAAGTACAAAGTCACTAAGAACAATGAAAAAATAGGATGGAACACCAAGACACAGAAAGTTGGGAACTATTCAGTTTCATGCAAGTAGGTAGGTAGTTAGGCTTCTTTACTTTTGTTTTGCGGTGGTTTATTTCTGTCAGAAGAATAACGTAATGTTAAAATAAATTTACTATACATTTATGTAATGAACATCCCTTATAACAAGTTTACTCCTGGCAGATTGGTTTTGTCACCTGTTAGATAAGAAAGACAAACAAACATTGTCACATGCATTTAACAGATTATAAGCAGTAAGCAGGACTAAAAAACAATTCTGGATGAATTTCTCTTAGTTACCCACTTCATGATTCTTCTTCACACCGTATGAGACAAACTTCAATGATTTTTTTTTAATTAAGTAATTAATTTTTTTTTTTAATTTATTGGCTGCACTGGGTTTTTGTTGCTGTGCATAGGCTTTCTGTAGTTGCAGAGAGTGGGGGGCTACTCTTCATTGCAGTGTGAGGGCTTCTTATTGTGGTGCCTTCTCTTGTTATTGAGGATGGGCTCTAGGTACACAGGCTTCAGTAGTTGCAATGTGGGCTCAGTAACTGTGTCTTGCAGGCTCTAGAGCGCAGGCTCAGTAGTTGTGGTGCACAGGCTTACTTGCTCCGCGGTATGTGGGATCTTTCTGGGCCAGGTCTCGAACCCGTGTTCCCTGCATTAGCAGGCCAATTCTTAACCACTGTGCCACCAGGGAAGCCCAAATTTCAATAATTCTTTGACTTCAAATCCTTAATGCTGTTTCCCAGAAACTGTTTACAACTCAGAATAGCACAGCAATTGACTGTGCAGGCCTCTACTGAAGTCTGCCAACACTTTTTAAACAGCTCTCCCTTGATAACCTCCAAACATAACAAAAAGAGGAAGAAGTAAAGAAAATAAGGATTAGTCACCACTGAAAAAGTCCTTTATTGCTTTCCTGGTAAAATTCCCTGCTAAAACTAAAAGGTCTGGAAACACATATCAGAAGGGAAAAAGAAAAGGCTGCCATTAGAGGCTGTAAGTGGTACACTCAACAGTGTACATTGTCCCCTTGAAAATAATCAAGGATGTCAACAAAAACTGACCATCATATGCTGAAGAACACTAATCTACTGGGCTACAAGATATTTCCAATTTTCCAGTCTGATGCTCTCAAAGGAATCTGTTATCTAAAGGTGGAGACAGAGAATTACCAAGTAATTCTCAAGCTTTTTTGGTTCCCTGGCACCTTTACATTTAAATATATGAAGGATTCCAAACAGCGTCTGTTAATGTGGATTATATCTATAGCTATTTACTGTATTAGAAGTCAAAACTCAGAATTTTTAAAAATTCATTAACTTAAAAGTAATAATAAACTCTACATTATATATTAACATATATGTTAACATAAACAGTGTTTTTATGAATATAGCTACAATTCCCAAAACAAAAGGACTCTGTTTTATATTTTTACAAATCTCTTTAATGTTTGGCTCAGAAGAAGATATCTGGATTCCCACATCTGCTTCTGCATTCAATACATTGTTCTGGTTGAAATATACAAAGAAAATCCAGTCTCTGAGAGATAGGTAGTTGGAAAAGGGAAAGGTAATTTAATAGCCTTTTAGATAAGTGCAGTTACTCTCCTTTGATACTAGAATAAACATTGATGAGTGGTAGTTTCTCTTTTTCTTTTTTAATGGTTATTTATTTATTTTTGGTTGCGTTGGGTCTTCGTGCCGTGCACGGGCTTTCTCTAGTTGCGGCGAGCAGGGGCTACTCTTTGTTGTGGTGCGCGGGCTTCATATTGCAGTGGCTTCTCTTCTTATGGAACACAGGCTGTAGGCGTGCGGGCTTCAGTAGTTGCAGCACATGGGCTCAGTAGTTGTGGCTCATGGGTTCTAGAGTGCAGGCTCTGTAGTTGTGGCTCACGGGCTTAGTTGCTCTGTGGCATGTGGGATCTTCCCGGACCAGGGTTCAAACCCATGACCCCTGCACTGACAGGCAGATTCTTAACCACTGCGCCACCAGGGAAGTCCCGAGTGGTAGTTTCTTAAAAAGTAATTCCAACGTGGAATCTGAAGCCATTATCAATAAACTTTCTGTACTCTGTTACATTAAAATCCATTGGTCTACTTTGCACTTTGAAAGTATCTTTTACCAGTTAATTATTTCATAACACTGTGCATAGGTCATTTGGAACATACTGGTTCACTAAATTATGCATATCTACCTTATGCAGATCTTCAAATGTTAACACATTTCATTATACAGTATTTTTTAAAATCATATTTCTTAATATCATGGTCAATATCATTTTAAAATGTCTTTCAAAGTATTGGGAAGCTATTAGTGGATATAAGTTTTCCAAAATTCTGATTTTTTCTTAAAAGGCTGAATTTTTTCATTAGCAAGAAATAATTTCAGTTTTTTCCTTGAAGTGTAAGCAACAAGTGTCGTTTTCCTCTGGCTGCTTTCAAAATTTTCTCTTTATCGTAGAGCAGTTAGACTATGATGCATCTAAGAATGGTTTTCTTTGTATTCATCTTTCTTGGGGCTCTGCAAGCTTCTTGGATCTACCAATGCTTTCCACTAAACTTGGGGAGTTTTTGGCTATTACTTCTTCAAATATTTTTATGCCTCTTTCTCACCATTCCTTCCATGATTGCAAGAACATGTATTTTGGACTACTTCACAGTTCTCTTAGTTTTGTTCATTTTTCTTCAATTTTTTTCTTGCTGTTCCTTGCAAAGGGTTATTTCTACTGGGTCCTCAGGTTTGCTGTTGCTTTCTTCTGACAACTCCAAACTGTTTTGCAGCCACCCAGTGAAAATTTTACAGTAATTGTGCTTTCAGGTCTAAGACCAGATTTGATTTTGTTTTTTTAAATATAATTTCCATTGCTCTGGGGAGGCTACCTATCTGTTTATTCCCATGCCTATATTTTCCTTTAATTCTTTTAACATTTAAAATAGCTGCATTGAAATCTTTGCAAAATTCAAATCTGGGCTAACAAGAGTTTCTACTGACTACTTTTTCTTGGCCATGGATCACAATTTCCTGCCTTAACTACATGATTCATATTTTTGTAGAAAACTAGACACTATAGATAACATATTATAGAAATACTGAATTCTGTTAGGTTTTTCTGAGGATTATTATATTTCTATTCTAATAGACAATTACCTTGCCTGGATTCAAATTGCAAATTCTCTCTAACCCACGGTACTTATATCTCATGTCTGCTTTGTTCTTACGGCTTCCAGCTGCTGCCTTCTCAGCCTGGTTTCCCATGAGTCCTCCCTCAGCCTGTGAACTGTGACACTCAGCCAAGGATTAAGGCAGAGCTGGGCTCACCCTCCTTGTGATTTCCTTGCTTCTTGGGGTTTCTCCTAATCTCCAGTTGCCCTGTTGGCTCTGAGATCTGTACTCTCATATGTCAAGCAGAATACTTCAATTAATTGTATTTTAACACCTAGAATCATGTAATAGGCTCCTTTAACACTTACTATAAAGCAAGTGTCCTTCACAAAATAAGTACAACATAATACAAATTAGAAAGTGAGTTAGTATAGATACCCTAACTCTATATCCCACTGTACATGTTTATCTATTTGAAGGAAAATAAACTAATTCAAAATGATGAAAATTTACTGTTAAATGGATAAAATATTATTTGGATTTGTATTACTAGGACTCTCTTGTAGCTGACAGCATTCAGGTCTTGCTGTTTCCTGATCTGTAAGATGATCCCACTGTCGGTGCCACACCATACTGTCTGTGCTGCATTACACTCCTCAATTCACGACAAGGACAAGTAAATTTAAGTCAGCAATCACTCCTTTCAGAAACACAATTCCAACCTACTACAAGTGTAGAGATGATGGAAGAAAGACATTTTCATATTGATTTTTTTTTTGTCTTTTAGTTCATTCTCTGAGTGTTAGAAATATATAACTATAAAAATGTACAATATCTGTATTAAAAACTATAATGTGCCTCTATTAATGCCTTTAATCTATTAAAAATAAAAACACTATCATCTACAACGAACACAAAGCATAAATAAAAGTCACTAAGTAAAGAGGGTATTGCCATAATGAAAACATTCTGGAGAAAAGTATGCTCTTTGTAATTATTTAAGGTGGCAAAGAAAATGGACACTGGACATTTTAGCTGCTCTGTCTCTCTCTATCCTTGTGATTTCATGAACTATTTAAAAGCTAATTTATAAATACGGCACCATCCTCACTTTTCTCTCTCTCTGGACTCATTTTCATGAGAGACAGCACAAACACTATGACATACTTATCACCTCACAAACGACTGTGACATATCAGTGTGTCAGAACATCATGGCTAGAAACTCCCTGCTCTAAGTAAATGGGAACCATTTAAGGATTTTAGCAGGAGACTAAATTTGTATCTTACAGACGCTGCACCCTGGCAGCAATGGGAAGGGTGGTTGGAGGGTATATGATTTAAAGGTAGGATGTCAGTTTAAAAACTATAATAATCCAGGTAAGGCAAGGGATTCAATGAAGGAAGTGGCAGCGGAGATGGAGGTGGGGAACAGATATGAGAGATGTTAAGGAGGGAGAAGCAGCTAGACTCTGTGGACCACACAGGTATGCAGTACATTTCAGAGAATCAATATGTTCATAAGCGTAGTTGTACATGTTAAATATGGTCTCAGAAAGTTTAGCAAGTATTATGAAGATGCTTTACAAAAATGCCTTCCTTCAACAAGTTTTTATTAAGGAGACATGTGACAGACACACTACTAGGTACTAGGGATAGAGCAGTGAATAAGACAAAGTCCCTGTCCTGGTGATAAAATGAACTGTTCTAGGATAGTTATCCACATAAGCACTAAAATGAAAGCCATGTTCCTCTACTTCTGGGGAGCAGCCAGTCAAGAAGGAATTGACTCTACTAGCCCTGCTAAATGTTTAACATCTGGTAGAATGCAGCCTTCAACTTACAGACCCTGCTTGTCAACATGCCTCTTTCTCTTCAGGTACTTCAAAGTTGGAAGCTACAACCACTCCTCCCTCACTGACTAATCTTCTCCCATTTCTCTCTACACTCCCAGCCCTACAGTCACACCCACACTCCTTTCTTAAGGCTCTAAGGAATTTAAAAAAAAAAAGGTACTTCATATACACAAAGAGATCAGGGTCATCTCTATGAACTGGCTGTTCCTAAAATACAGTTTCAGAACATCTGAGAAAAATATTTCACCTAAAATAGGAATACTTTTCCTAAAATACTTATTTGGAAGACTCAATTATAAGCAGGGCAGATGAAAATACCCAAAAAAGAAATGTAACCCAACTAGCTTTTATTTTGTTTTCAGTTTTGATGATGAGAAGAAATACAGATGAGAAGTGGCATTCTTTTACAACAAATTTATGAAGTACTCTGACATACATTATCTTACTTCATCTTCAAACTCTAAGAAGCAGGAAGAAAAAGAATTATTGTTCCCCTTTTCAAAATTAAGAAAATGTGATTCAGATTAGACTAAAGAGCCAAAGTCACACAAATATGTACATATGCTAGTTCTTCTCCTACATCACCCTGAATCTCAACTTTCACCACTAAAGCATTGAATTTGCTACTTGTACAATTATTTCTTCAGAATGAAGAATATTTTATAAGCTTCATAAAACATACAGGGGTGCTTTCTGTGTCACCCTATATGTGACCATCCCCATTTTCACTACCCTTGCTCCCAAGCATCTCTTCTCCGTTGTGTGGAATATTGTACCAGCTTCCTAATGAGTCTCCCCGTAACCATTCTTCTTCTGATCACTCCAATTCTCTGTGTTGTCGTTACATTATTTTTTTTAAGTAAGTTTCAAATCTGATCATGTCTATCTCCTGCTTACAACCTCTGAAGCCACACTCAGATTCTGGAACAAGTCAAGCCCCTTCCCACCTCAGAGTCTGCATACCTGCTATTTCTCTACTGGAATCTTCTTCTACTTCCTCTTGCCTGGTTTGTAGTGTTTTCTGACACCAAACGTGGTTTCTTTACAACACCAAGTCTTCAATGTCAAATCAGTGTCTATCAATTCAATTTTATTCTGACACTATGCAAAGTTAACACAGACCCTAGGGGTAAAGGGCTCAGTCCCACAAGATTCCATACTTCACATGCCAGCAGCAAAATGCAGTCATCAAGCCACTTGCAATTCTACCTGGCCAACTACCAATTCAGGGATTTTCACAAACTCCTCCTCAGGTTTGATAATTCTCTAGAACTCAAGAAAGTGCTTTACTTATGACTAGCAGTTTATTTATTTAAAGGATGTAACGCAGGAACAGCCAGATAGAAGAGACACATAGGACAAAGTATGCAGTGGGAAGGGGGTGCAGAGAGAGCTTCCAGGTCTTCTACAGGAGGGTCACCTTCCCAGCACATTAACACATCACCAACCTGGGAGTTCTCAGAATCTTGTTGCTGAAGAGTTCTCGTAACTCAGTTTCCAGGCCCAAGCTCCTCCCAGGAAGGGGGATGCACAGGTCTTTCTGGTGACCAGTCCTCACTCTGAAGCCAACTAGAGATCCCACCCTGAGTCACCTCAGTAGCATAAATTCACATGTTTAACAGGGGCTTCTTGTGAACAATGAAAGACAATTCCATCACTCAGGAAATGCCACGGGTTAAATCCTTTGACTTCATTGTCATGAACCAGGGACAAAGACCAAATATATATTCTTAGTATACCAAACCTGGTTAACTGCAAGTAATCAGGTCTCAGATTAAACATTTCAAAACATCACTCCCTTAGTAAAACACCCTGTAGGTTTCTCTTCAGTGCTATACCTTGCGGGAATTCATTATTTGTGTAATGTCTGCACACTTTCCTAGCAGTAAGTTTCGTTCAGAGTAGAGGCCATGTCCTGTTATCACTACTGAGAGACTTCTAGGCCTAGGATGCAGCTGCTCCTGCCTGGGGTGCATGTCAGCAAACCAAGCCTTAGACAACTTCTGTGTCCCTGTAACTGCTCCACTTGACCAGAAATGCTATACGTCCAGTCAGCCAGTCCCCAAACACCAAGCCAACTCTGGGCCTTCTCGCTACACACAAGGCTCACTAATGCGGCCCCAATTAACCAGTTATCTTCAATTTTTCTCTTCCTTGTTCTTTACTCTTTATCCTATAAAAGCCTCCAGCCTTCTGCCCCATTTTGCAGTTCTCCAAAAGGAAACTTCATGAAATATTAAAGTTTGTATCACCTAAACTGTCTTCTTTAAACATTTTTTAACATTGCTCACTACTGTGGTCAAAAAGCACAGAGCAGGTTCTCAAATACATGATAAATAGATATTTAATGTGAAAATATTAATGTGTAATATAATACTCTATTATTACTAAATACTGGGTATACAAGTACTGACTATTGATAAGGGTTTAACACCAGAAATCTGATGATATGAAATTTAGATCTGATCATATGATTTTTATTAATAACTGTCAACCAGTTAATTTTCATCTCAGATTTCTCAAGTATAAAATTTATAATATTTAGGTTTAAGGAAGCTTGTAAAGATTTTAATTAATTGCACACGTTTGGAAAATATGCAATCAGCGCCTTCATGGGAAAAAAAATGAGCAGTCAGTAAAGAAAAATGAAATATGCTATACACCTATAAAATAACAAATAAGTTATGCTTAAAATTCCCTCTAGAGAATTATGCAAGAAAACTTCATTTAAGAGTATACACACACTGAGGGTTTATATACATACACAAAGAATCTAGTTATTTCCATACATATGGACTTATGCATAATCAAATTCATGACCATTACATGAATTTGAAATTTCATTCAAAAAATTACAGAAACCTCAAGCACTCTCTTCAGGTTGAATTAATAAACATTTCCTGAGTGCTCAGTTTCTTTAGCCCATAATGGGTAAGCAAAAATGAATGAGTTAGGGTCTTATTTCTGAGAAGTTTAAAACTTTAGAATATCGTATAAAATTCCTCTGGTAGACAGGCAACAGAATGTATTTTGTATACCTCATTTTTCTCTAAGAGAGGCACATTTTAAATGTATGCTTAAATATTTTTCTATACATGCTATCTTTCCCTTATCTCTTTTTCTTCCTGAGAACACTCCAAAACTACAGCAAAAGCAAAAACAAAAATGAAATTCTAATGTTAAAATTGAGAGAGCACAAAATGTCTCAATAAGAAGCATAGGGACTTCCGAGAATCCACCTGCCAATGCAGGGGACACAGGTTTGAGCCCTGGTCCGGGAAGATCCCACATGCCACGGAGCAACTAAGCCCACGTGCCACAACTACTGAGCCCGTGCTCTAGAGCCTGCGAACCACAAGTACTGAGCCTACGTGCCACAACTACTGAAGCCTGGGCACCTAGAGCCCATGCTCTGCAACAAGAGAAGCCAGAGCAGTGAGAAGCCTGAGCACTGCAACGAAGAGTAGCTCACGCTCGCCACAACTAGAGAAAGCCCGCAAGCCCGCGCGCAGCAATGAAGACCCAAACACACCCAAAAGAAAAAAAAAAAAGTGTAACAGGGACTTCCCTGGCGGTCCAGTGGTTAAGACTTCACCTTCCAATGCACGGGATGCAGGTTCAATCCCTGGTCGGGGAGCTAAGATCCCACATGCCTTGTGGCCAAAATAACCAAAAACATAAAACAGAGGCAACATTGTAACAAATTCAATAAAGACTTTAGAAATGGTCCACATCAAAAAAAGAGAGAGAGAGAGAGATGAAGCAAACTCTATAAATTACAAAATTAACTAAACAATAAATGATTCGTAAAAAAAAAGTGTAACGTTCTTGAAGCTTTATTAAAAGAAAAAACAAAGTTATATAACTCTAGACCATCTCTGAGAAATGGAGAACAGGGCTGATGTGAAGTGAAGGAGAATAGATTATTTCCTTGTACTACACAGAGAGTAAGGGATCATCCTTTAGCGCCCTAGTAAGTTTTGTTAGGCCAAAGACCTTAAATGTTTATAAAATAAAAGGGAATGAGGGCTTCCTAGGTGGCGCAGTGGTTAAGAATCCGCCTGCCAATGCAGGGGACACGGGTTCGATCCCTGCTCCTAGAAGATCCCACATGCCACAGAGCAACTAAGCCCATGCGCCACAACTATTGAGCCTGCGCTTTAGAGCCTGTGAGCCACAACTATTGAGCCCATGTGCTGCAACTACTGAAGCCCACGCGCCTAGAGCCTGGGCTCCGCAACAAGAGAAGCCACGGCAATGAGGAGCCCGCACATCACACAAAGAGTAGCCCCCACTCACCACAACTAAAGAAAGCCCGCGCACAGCAAAAAAGACCCAACACAGCCAATAAAATAAAAAAATAAAAAAAAAAGTGAATGACACTTAATTTCAACCACTTAACTAAGGAGCAGAGGTGGAAGCCACATTGCATGTAATGGATTAAGGAGTGAATGGGCACTCTTGCTAGTCAGTCAGTGTTTGTTAGTGAGGAAATCAGTCTAAACATAGAGAATTACTTTTATTGCCTTCTTATTTACCATATAGCTATAGAAATAACCTTTAAGAACTGTATTTAAATTTTAGTTATTTAATTCTACTTAAGATTTTTAAAAAGAACCTCCCCATATTGTATGAATTAAAAGCAGAATGTCAACTGTGACACCTCAAAATTTCACAAGGAGGGAAAATTCCAAAATTCATGATAAACTATTTCTGATCCTGAAAAAGAATGTATAGATTGTGAAGAAAAGGAAACTTTAGAGAAAAATGAGGTATTCAAAATACATTCTGTTCTCACTAGTAAAACTTCAAAACAACTTTCCAAGAGAACACTGACAAGATAATACTTCATAGTTTTGAAATTTAAGACAAAAATTCTGATTGCTGTATACAGCCAACCATCTTCAATTGCTAGGGAGAGACTGATTTTTGAGATTTACCCAAGCTATAAATGCCAGGTACAAACTTAGAGAAGAAATTATTAAAAAAGTGTTTTTTTCTGAATTATGAGCACAAAAACATTAATGCTATTATTAAAAGTGCCTGTTGAAAATGAGCATCTTACCTACCAAGGCAAATGTGCAGAACAGTGCACCCAGGCGCAGCTGACAGGGCTGAGAAATCACTGTTCCTGCACCATTAATGCCTAACTGTGATAGCCTGACTCCCCTTCACTTTTTAATAACAATGTTGTAATACTAATTAAAATAGCTTTGAATATCCTCAGTTCATTTCTGTCTCCTAGAAATTTACTGCATAATGGTGATGCTGGGCTTTAGCTGAATACTGATTTATTGATATAATACAATAAGATTGTTGACTTAAAAAAACGCACAACGTGAGAGTTGCAAAGTTTTATTTGGGGCAAAATGAGGCCTTGCAGCCCAGAAGACAGCACCTCAGATAGCTCTAAGAAACTGCTCCAAAGAGGCAGAGGGGAAGGTCAGTATACATGTGATTTCCGTGAAGGGGAAAACATGCAATCAAGCACACATTTTTTTATAGAAGGTTTCTGCTGGTCTTGTGAAGGTTACTGCTAGTCACCAGGAGCAGATGACACCATGAAGGATTTTAGTGTTTTTCTAGATATGAGGAGATATAAGAATTGGGCTCGTAAAATTGGCTCCTGAAAATATCTAACTATCTGAAGACCTGTTCTGCCAGTTTTTTGCAGAGCACAGAGTGCCTCATTTCAGCTCTCCACCATGAACTCCTTTGGGGGTGGGGGGTGCTGAAAATCAGCAGCTGAAGTAGCACATGATTTAATCCTTGTAGAGGTAGATGGTGAGTGCCAATTGTAGTCAACAGGACTAATAAAACAATGCACAGAAAAACAACTCACTCAATGAAGGCATCTAACACTCTGGAGAGTGTATTACAAGCACTCTTATAACTCTTAAAATAGAGCCAATTAACTGTTCAAACATTAGTAAACTGGTCCCAGTATGCACTCTTTTTAATTACCCAGGTCAACGCGTGCCTGTATTAATCAGAGGATATATTTCAAACCTCGCTAAACATAAACTACAAATGACCTAAATTCCATCTTTTTCTTATTTTGAAATTGACCAAAATAGTCATGATTTGAATTGTAGGCTAGAGCATACATGCCAACTACAAACCCAAAATTCTAAAAAGTTTCTGTATAGAATAAGAGATTTCCATTTAAAAAAAAGGAAGAGAGTAATCATCCAATATTCTTTACAGCAGTAAACAAAAGTCTTTCCTTCTTCAAAAATGGAAATGAATTATACATTGCTCCCAAGTTCCCTTAAAATTCTACAATCACTACTTAATTGAAAAGTCACATAGTTGTTCTTTATTGGAAGTTTTACTTTTCTGAATGACAAGGTATTTTACAAAAGAGTATGCCTTAATGAGCAAAATACCGTTTTCTAAAACGCTATGCATTTTGAATCCTATGCCAAAGAATTAGTTTTCACTTATAAAAACTAATAAATCAGTGCTAAGATAAGCCACGATTAATATTTTCTTAAATCTACACCAGTAGACTTAAGTTTACTCCATTGCAGGGTTCTATTTTCAAATTTACTTGAAATGAATTACACACTTAAATTTGAAAAATTGGGCTTCCCTGGTGGTGCAGTGGTTAAGAATCTGCCTTCCAATGCAGGGGACATGGGTTTGATCCTTGGTCCGGGAGGATCTCACATGCCGTGGAGCAACTAAGCCTGGATGCCACAACTACTGAGCCTGTGTTCTAGAGCCTGTGAGCCACAACTACTGAGCCCACGTGCCACAACTACTGAAGCCCACGAGCCTAGAGTCTGTGCTCCACAACAAGAGAAGCCACCACAATAAGAAGCCTGCGCACTGCAATGAAGAGTAGCCTCCACTTGCTGCAACTAGAGAAAGTCCACACCTAGCAATGAAGACTCAACACAGCCAATAAATTAAATAAATTTAAAAAAATAATAAAATAAATTTGAAAAAATCATGATTTGCAGCACATAATAAACAATGGATTACAATCATGAAAAGATTAACTCTCATTTAAATTGTTTAAATACATTTTTAAAATTTTACAAAAGAATATCTTAAGTGCCTTATATTATAGAAAGACTCAATTACCAGCAATTTCCTATATCTTTGCCACCTTCACCTTAAAGACAACAAGAATATACTATGAAATTTCAAGTTCACTTACTATTCCCTAACTTTTACCCTTCCTTATCTATAAAAGTTCTCAGCACCAACCTAGTACCCCCCGTTAAAACATAACATGTGTAGTCACAGTGTATTATTATCCTCATGTTCTCACTTACAAATTTTCTTTACTAAGAAATCAACTAGTTCATGATTTTAATACCCAAATTAAAATTTATTATCCAAAATTAAAGTTCACTTGTGCAGTGAAAACTTTCAAATGCTGAAATTCTCTATTCTACTTCTTCATAGTTTGCCACACAGTCATTTGTAAGTGAGTTTGGATACAGGTACAATTAAGATAATCAATTTTCTATTCAGCAAGACAAAAGCAAAGAAAATGTTTTATTTACAAAGGAGAAACATATCTTGAGGAAATCATAGCTAACTCATCCACTGCATAAATTTGCATAAAATTTCTTACCTTCTATTACTTTCCTTCTTAGAAAAAACTAGCTAATCTTGCATATCAGTCTCTTTAATATTCTATTGAGCAATCAGTGCTTCCCTGGTAAGAAACTTAACAAAAAACAATTTCTGTATATCACTTCAGATGCTGGGCTAAGATTAAATCACGTATCCATATATAATTATTTACAGATAGAGCTGAAACTACGATCTCTAGTGACCATATATCTAAAAGATAGTTTATTTTGTACAGTTTTCCAAAAGAATAGGTAGGTAAATAAGCTAAGAAAACAAAAATGAAAAAAGCATTTTGGTGCATTTTCTAAATGTTTAAGCAATGTAAGTAGAAAGCCGATTATTTAAAGGTTAAATTTTAAAGATAAAAATGTGTAGAACACAAATGTTTAGTGAATGAACAAATGAATGAATAAATGAAAACTGTATTAAAACGTCACAGTTTACAGGTAAGGAAATAGGATTTGATAAATATAGTCAGTAGTAGAGGTAGAACAAAACCTTGGGCTATAACACAAAATTAATCTAAAATTATTTCCGAAAAACATAATTTAAACAAGTATCTCTGACTTTCATCCATAATCTGAACTACCAAGTCAGTGATGTTGATAATAATAATAATAATCAATATAAATCTTAAACAATTACTACACAAGAAGCTATTATACAAATTTATGAATTCTGTATCTTTTCCTTCCTTTCTTTAGCAAGTATTTATAGATTATTTACATATGCCAGTTTAGTGAATGAAAGACTTCTAAACTGTAAAGCATCTGCTCCTAGAGTTACTTTACTTGTGTGCATACACATATACAAAGGGAACTGAAGAGGACAGTGAAGACTTCACAGAAGAGATTCAAAACAGCCTGGAGAAAGTGAGTCAGAATTTGCAGGACAAAGGGAAAGGCAGAGAGGCAGGAAACAACAGAGGGGTTTCAGCACCAGGAAGGATGGGACAATAGTGGGAGCCAAGGCTAGAAAAGTAGACAAGGGCCAGCTTGGGAAGTGCCTTGAACGTACTCTATGGAAATCTGGACTTAATTCTATGGGCGCAACGCTATCAACCTTTATAAAAATAAGGATTCTTTTTTTTTAACCATTAAAAAAATGTCTAGATTCCTCCATCCTCATCTCCCCCCATAATGAGAGTAATAATTTTTTTTTTAGAACACACGCAATGACCAAAATTACTATGAATGGAGACCCTTTTAAAATGTATATTTTTTCCAACACTAATAGCAACTATTTGTATGTTCAAGTTAGTAGTTCACATGTATGAGAGTTATTCGTTCAGGGTTTTTAATTGAGGTTTGTTTGTTTTTTTTAATGCTGGCTGCAGAGACCTTACGACAGGATGCTGCAAATGAAGGAAGGTATCAACAGATGAGGTTAAAAATATAAAGTTTCTTTAAAGACAAAGGATGTGGAACCATGTCTGTCCTGACTGCTACAGAAAACACCAGACAAGGCAGCATAGTCTCAGATACAGATGCAGGCTTCCCAGGCTACCGAAGGGCTGTCTGGAGACATGCAGAAGATAGTGGTAACACTGGAACAGACTGCAGATACTGCCAGGTATGAGAACCTCATTTTTGCTAATTTTACAGGGGATTTTATATTATCCTTGTAACTCTTCATCTCTCTGCCCCATACCCTCCCCCAAAATGTTCTGGAAATTTCTGGCTCCATACCTGTTGTTCACTAAATTCAAGTAATTAATAGCATACACCTTGGGCGTAAATTACTACAACACTGGGAGGTTAGAATTGCACAGTTGTGCGTGTAAAATGCTTTAGTGGACTGGTTTTGGGTCCTACCTGAGTTTCATTCCAGAGCCACAGTATGATATATAAGGTCAGGAGTAATGACATTATGAATGGGACTGAATTGCCACTGTGCTTTGAGGTAAGAAAGTGCAGAATTGTAACACTTTGCTTTTTGCACATACACCTTGGCCTTGTGCAGGCTCTTGTGAAGGATGAAGAATGAAACGTGGTACCTAGAAGAACGCTGGTGGCACAGGCACCAGTACAGGATGTCGATGTGAATGAAGGGAGCCACCAACAGACAAGCTTAGAAATATAAAAATTTCTCAGAATACTTAAAAATCTAGTTCAAGAAAGCTGGCCAAAAACATAATCCCTGATCACCACAAAAGATGGGTGATGAAGAGCTGACTGTTGTACAGTGAGTACAACTGCTACAAGAGTCAATGAGGGAATTCCAAAAGGGCTGGAACACACTGAGAAGGTTTCATGGAAGATGGGAAATGAATCTGAGACTGAACTTTGAACAAGGGGATATCGGAAAGATAGATATACACACACACACACACAGAAGTGCCATCAAACATGGGCACAGTGGGGAGAAGGCTGAACTAGAGAAGAAGCATGTTGGAGAGGACAACAGAATAGGTGATATCTAGCAGTTCAGAGCTAAACCTTAACCTTAGTTACAGCAGGTATAACCTGTGCGTCTAAGTTTTTGTCCCTAGTGTCACCTTCTGGGCTCTTTATTTCTGTATTTCCAAGGTTCTTCGTTTCTAAATATATTTATCCATTATTTTATCATACGTGTCCACTTGGGGCCCGCAATCCCCTGTGGAATGGAATTTGGTATAATAAACAAACCTGGGGTGGAACTGTAGGGTGAGGTCAATTACAGAGAATCTGAAATACTGAAAGAGCAGTTTAATGAATAAGGACGTCTACACAGGTTCTTAAACACAGAAGTGGCTTTTTTTTTTTAAATGTGGTATTTGAAAAATTCACTCTAGCCATAAGCATCATGCTGAAGCAATTAAAAAAATTTTTTTTAATTAAAAAAAAGGGGGACAGGAGTAGTCAAGGGTGTTGCGGCACTACAGGTACCAGGTGACAATCGGAAGACACTGAGAACAAAGCAGCAGCTCTACAAAAGCCAAGGGCATTTGCAACATATTGCCCTCAGATCCTACACAGGCTGCACCTGTCACTCCAAACAAGCTCCCTGTAGGCAGATGAACAGTGTCTCTCTGAGCTGCGGTTTATCATAGAGATATGGGTTGCTAGCTCCTAAACTGATGGCCTATTTCTATCAAATTATATTTACCCTTGTAGAGGACACAGTAAATTTACCAAATACTCAGAATACTTAAATTCCCAAGGAAGGACTTTCTCTAAGGCAGCCATGCATCTACACTTTAACAAGTATTTAAGATCTATTGGTCTGTTCTGTACTCTGATCCTATGTCAAGTTTCATATATTTTTATCTTTTTAAGGCAATTCAATACACCTTTTTGAAAATCCCTGCTACAAAAGAAATAACATTGTTATTCCTTAACCTATTTAATTATTGAAAACTTCTATTATTTAAGACTCTGTATGTTATACACAGAATTTTCTTTATAATGCCTCAAAGTGTCAGCACCATCACTTTTATTTACCATGTGGCTACACAAATGAAACTTGTAAGAAACAAAGTTTCTTCTTTCTCATGCTTCTCTTTTTCTTTTTTGGCTGTGCTGAAACTGTGAGTTTGCTCTTTAATTCTCATTTACTTGTCTCATAGCAACCATAAATGCACACAGTAAATTACTATTGCTATAACTAAATAATCTTTTCAAGGTTTCTTTATATATTGCTACAATTCAAGTTATTCTAAATCAGGCTTCAGAATTTAGTGTCTTTTCTATGGTCAACTGTGCTGTGCCTCAAATTTTATCAGCTGAAAGTTCTCTGAAGTCACAAGAAAACTAAAACCTCCGTTATTCAAACGCAACTAACTGGAACTTTCAATTAAGTAGAAATTGGGGACAATGAACTTTTAGGTGAAAGAAGCAGTATGTGCTAAGGGTCACTACAGATTCTGCTCCATCTCTTGTCATTTTGACACTGACAGGTTATGTAATCATCATGAAAGCTGAGGAAGATAACCTGGATATATTATAAGATACTGAAGTACTAAGAAAGGGTAATATATATAAGAATTCTGACATCTATATAATCAATATATCGTTTACAAAGCACATTTTTTAGGCTGACTGAATTCTCAAATAAATGTATTTGATGGGCATTTATTTCTATTTTATAGACCAAGTAAGTAAGACTGAGAGATCTTAAATACCTTGGCCTAAGGCTGTAATGCTGGCAAATAGCAGGGTCTGGACTAGAACTGGGTCTAACTACATATTCTACGTTCTTATCACTAAATCATAGCATATATGGTACAGAAAATTAGACTTCAGCCATAGAGATGAAAACCAAGAAAATCCACTGGTTAGGCACCAAAAAAATCTCTTAAGGGGTGGGGGAAGAGTGGTTGATAAATCTTGTCAAATATATCAACAGCTATATCCCATTCTAGTCTATTAGCAGTATATATAGTATGTCCAATTTCCCCAGTAACATGCTTTTGTTTAAGTGAACTTCACCAAATTAGGAAAGTAAACAGATTTTGCAGCATAAACCCTAATCTAGAACAAAAGTATAGCTGTATAGTCTTTCACGAATCTGAGTGCATACTGCAGTTATACGGAGCATATACAGAAATAGTCAAAACATGATAATATTAACAACTATATTTGATTACAGGAAGTGAAATGACATATAAACTTTGCAACCAGAAGACAGTATATTTTACTTATACCATCACTTGGGGTTTGTATAATAAAGAAAGGAGTCCGGTGGCTTCTTTGATCAACATAACTCAAGGCTGAGAGGGTGGAGGCATATAAATTAAATGTGTTAAGTATTTTACGATAACTGAAACCATGTATGGTTCTGCAGATATGTTATCAGTAAGTTCATGTTAGAACTTGATAGTCTTATTGTTACTCCTTACTTGAACTTAATCTGACATTCCACAAAAACAAATAATTTTTACAGTTCAGGGCCTATGAGACAAAGGGCTTGGTATCGTCATTTTCATTCCAATCATTATCCCTCTGCTGAGAAGAATTTATTCATAAAGTGACTGTCAGGGCTATTAAAATCTATGAGTCATCTAATCTTAAAAATAAGACGTATAAGCATTAAAACACTACCTCAAACAAAGCAATATCTATTTCCTCTGATTGAAAAAGTTATAAAAATCAAGAGTAATTTAATAGCTAGAAAGCTGGGGGGGAGTGGAACATTAATATTTTTTTTTGTTTTTTTTTTAGCTGACTATGATTTTCAGGTTATTTCACATGCGATTTTATCTTTTGCATCAAGAGAATTCACAAGTGATCTGCTCAGAGCCTAACAAACTTGCTGTACCACAATCAGTTTTCCTTAAGGGAGGAAAAAAAAAAAATCAATGATAAAACTAGAACAAAACAAAAACAAGAACCTCTTTTCAAGCAACTGATTTGCTATACAGAGACAAATATAAATGAAAGAAATATGTATCTCTAAGATTTTAAGAAATACTTTGACATTTTTCTATTTTGGAAATAAGTACTTAATTCTAAAGATTAATTAGTTCTTTGGTGATTAATAGCCTTGACTTTTGTATTGGGTAAAGCAATACATTACATGATACCTATGTATAATACATAGTAAACTCTGAAGCTTAAAATTACAAACAAGAAACTAACCTTCAATTTCTCTATGAAAATTAAAATTTGCTAATTTGTAGATTTTTCCAAAACTATAACACATGTAACTCGTATTGCATTTCTAATATTTCCATGCAATATATCACTTTCCAAGAATTATATGTTTAATAAAAAAAGAAAGGAGGATGGTGATTAAGAGTTGTCCAGAAGATAAAATATGAAAACATTTCATTAAGCTAAAACAGTGGTAAAAAATTGATAACCTTCAAATGTCCAGCACAGCATGTACATCTTTTTCTACTGAATTAGTTTTACGTGGCTAATGGAATGATGTTTGCTGGTAAACAATAGCAACAACAAAAAATAAGAACACAGATTGAAAGAAAGGTCAACTTAACTCGGTGGTTAAAAAACCGAAAAATGTTTGCTTGATCTGTCTTGAAGAAACATCTCTCTTAGCTACTATCTTGTGGCTTTGATTTGTTTCATTCCAAATAAATAAAAGCTACTTTGTTACTGATGTCTGAAACCTGATGTCACTGATATTTTTAGATGTCAAAAGAAGCAAAGCAATGCTTAAATGTCATTCAAACGAGGATGGATTTTCCATGGCAAAATTCAATAGTCCTCTCAAAAGAGCCTAGGTTTTAAGGAAGTAGAAAACATTTCACATAATGTTCACCTGAAATCTTGTAATAAAGAATGGATGTGTTTTCAAGAATTTTTATATAATTTTTCAGAGGGTTCATATAACGAAGTCAGAGAGACAGAAAAAGGGAGAATGAGAGGGAGAGTCAGAGAGACAGAAAGAGAAGGAAGGGGAGGGGAGGAGAAAGGTAGGAAGGAGAGAGAAGGAAAGAGGAGGAAAGAAGAGGGGAAAGAGATAAAAAGGAAAACCATATGTGGATTTGGGGAAAGAGAATTATCGGAAGAGGGACCATCAAGAGTAAAGGCTCAGAGGTAGCAATAAGCTTGGTGAGTTCGAGGAACTGCTATCTATGGTTTTAGTCAAATCATAGGGAAAAAGTTTGAGAGGCGCAAATTTAGCAGAAATAAAAACAGAGATTTGTAAGTTGACAATTTAGCCTGCATTTTCAACTCAAAATATCTTGCCTTTCCAGCTTTTCAATCTAACTGCATTGGGTGGCCTTGGGTAAATTTTTTCAAGTTACAATAGATTTCAAAATTGTTGGAAGAATGGATTCCCTATGTCATTGGGTCTGTTTCAAAAATGACTTACTACTACTCTCCCTTTCATAGGGGACAGAATAGAATACCTTTGAAATTGCCCATAAATGAAGATGAGTTGACATTCTACCTATCACATAATATCCTCTTGTGCTTTCCCAAGATTGGAGACCATTTAAACTCTTTACATTCCTTTTGGTTTGTTGTTCTTAAAAGCTTATCAACCTCCTTGTTTGGCATTAAAATAAAATAAAATAAAATAAAATAAAATAAAATAAAATAAAATAGTATGTTTAATCATCATAAATTTGAAATGCCTAACAGGCACCCAAATATTAAGTAGGCAGTTAAATATACAAATCAGGAACTCAGGGGAGAGGTGAAGGCTAGAGATACAAATTTAGGATTCATCACATTGCAATGATTTTTTTCCTGAAACTTTATTTTTCAGGTGATGGCGGTGAGTGTCATAAAATCTTTATGACATATAAAGATTACATTGCTATAGGTTGAGTCAATGCAAAGTAGCACAAACAAAATGAAAGAGTGTTTAGATTGGCTCATGCAAAAAATTGTTTGTGGAATGATATTTCAAGTGTTGAGAATGAATGAGACCATCTAAGGATGAGTGAAGACAAAGAAGACAGGTTCATGGACTGAGTTCAAAAGCATTCCAACAACTAGAAGTCCAGGATTAGAAGAGAAGTTAGCAAAAGAGAGGTTCCCAGGGAGTTCCTAGGGAGGTTTGCAGAACTTGATAGTCTTAAAGCTTAGTAAAGGAAGGTTTTAAGAAGGAGAAAATGAACAAGTGGGTCAAGTGCTGATAGGTCCAGTAAAATGAAGACTGGGAACCAACCACTTGATTCGATAAGATGGATGTTGATGATGATTATGAAAAGAAAATTTTCAGTGAAGTGGAAGTATTCCATCCTGAGCAAGTAGCCTGGAGAGATGAGGAATAAGGAAATGGTAACAGAAGCATACAAAGTTCTGTGGAGTTTTATTACCAAGGGGAATTGACAAAAATATGACACAACTAAGTGTGTCCAATATGTGACGAAACTAAGGCAGAATGTAAAATCTAAGACAGGATGTTTTATTCCCTTATGATGAAAGATACAACATGTTTGTATGCTACTAAGAATGATCTGGTAAAGAAGAAGAAATTGATGTTACAAAAGAGACATGGGAAAATTCAAGAGCAAAGTTCTTGAGCGGAAGGGAAGGGAGGAGACCCAGAACCCAAGCAGGGGCTGGCCTCAGATCAGAGATGGGGCAACTTACTCATGGTAACAGGTGGGAAGTCACAGATGCAGGAAGGAATACTGTTAACATAAAGTCACCTCTCAGATTATTACTACTTTCTCAGTAGTAATCTGAGAGAGTGAGTCTTTCAGTGATTGATCTTTTTTCATGTGAATCTTTAAAAGCAGTCATCATAGGTATATGTTCTATAGAAAATAGGAGTAGCCAAGAAGTGGGTTCAAGATCTGGTTCTACCAGTTCACCACCTAAGTAACAACAGCCAAATCTTCTTTCTCATTGGTATCATAAGACCTCAGTTGCCCAACTTACCTTATAGAGTATTGTGACCCTGTAAAATAGTACAAACCATTTTAAAGTTATTTAGAAACAGCAATAAGTGTTACAAATGTATACAGTGATCAGGCATGGGCTGTAGGAAATTTACATAGGAATACTTAGCAACTGATGTGGGCAGTATCTTGAGATTCTGAATGTTGTTAAGATAGATACTTCTATACTAGAAATTCCCAGAATCACAGACTGCTTAAGTTGGAAGGCAGTATACTGAAGTGGTCAAATCATGAGTTTGAGAAGCAGGTGCTGCGTGGGGAGGTGTTGGTTGAATACCAGCTCTTCCACTACTTAAGGCTAATTACTTAATCTCTACTAGATCTGTTTCTTTAACTTGAAATGAGGTAGGGTGATAGCAGGATCTGCCTCATTTGTGCAAGTATTCAAGAAATGTTATTTAGTTCAACCTCCTTCTCGTATAAAGGAGGTCACAGAACTGGGGGATGGAAACCTTCCCTAAGGTCACAGTCATGCAGCCCACTACTACAGAGATGGAACATGTATTTCTTCAGTGCTCACTCTTCTAGATAACACCACTTACAATAAAGCAAACCCCAAGAAGGTGTGATCTGCATATATTACCACAGAGGTAAAAAACTGCCAAATTATTTGTATCATGTTACCTTTCACGTGTATCTGTTCCCTGAAAGCAAAGAAGAAAACAGATATACCATCCCCAGAATTTCATTCCGTTACTGACTGATCTGGAAGGCAAAAAACTATTAACTTTCCTGTGAATCTCATAATTACTAATATTACAGAGAAAATAAAGACAAAGTATGATCACTGCTCTTGAGTCATATAGGTAGAAAGTTATTTTCAATTCACTTTGGGACTGCAACCAAACATAATTAGCAACCTGCTGAGCCACAACTCAAGTTTTAGTGGAAACTAGCACAAAGTGTCCTTAAACAGAGAGCACATCAGAAAAATAAGAACATGAAAAACCCTGCAATATATCCACTTGTGCTTTTTTAAAACCAATGTTTAAGGATTTTAATGTAATCATTATTTTAAATGGTAGAAGCAACAAAGAGGAATGAGTGCAGTATTGAGTCACAGAATTTTAGATGTGAAAGCAACATTTCAAAAATAAATGAGGAAATGTTAAAGACCCAGAGATTTTAAATGATTTGTTCAAGGTCCCGTCACTGGCCCAGAACAAGCAAGAAGCATGGTGTCCTAATTGCAGACTACTGTTCCGAATCCTTTTACATTACAATACTTTCGTACAATATTAGCTAAAACACATTTTCTGTAACTTCCTAAAGTACTAAAAGAAATAAAAATCAAAGTTAACAGACACACAGGAAACTTAAAAATCTGACCTTCCATCTATTAATGAAAAGCAACAAATCTTTAAACTCTAACTATACAATGGTTTAAGAGCATGTTTCAAATTACCTTATTATCTATACAATTGAGGACTAACTGCTTATATTATGGATGTCACCATGAAATTATAATGAGGTTTTTAAATGTGTTTCTTCACAACGTAGAATCCAACACAAGTCTTTAGTCAAATCGACTGCTAAACCCCTTGTTTCACCCCAATTCTCATGGACTATGTATTTGCTCTTTTCTAACCACTGCCTCCAGTTCTGGGTGAAACTGCAAGATTAAAAGATGAATTGAGCACCCTGAGATCACAATGGTTGAGAATAATCTTCAAAGATTAGCACAAAAATTGGGTCCATTTCTACCGGCTCCCAAATTTTAAAAAATGGGAGGGGCCAGATTTTGAGCAGATACTACTTCATGGAGGATAATATAGAAAAGCACGAAAATGACTTCAGAGAATTCTTGAATAATTTGGAGCGATTATTTCATCTAGTTTAGAGAGGATGGATGCTTTTAGTTTCTTTCTCCCCCATAATTCATAATTACTCTATGGTTAAGCAACCCTCATGATGCACAACTCTCTGCCAAGAAGTAAACAGAGTTAATAAAAATGTATTAGTTTTAGACCTGATAAATTGACCACCTGCTAGTGAATCTCCTAATGGTTTACTCTTGAAGGATATCCTACCACAGGATAAAACAACATTAGGGAACTCTACATAGACTTTATTTATCTAAGATGTGTCCCTTATTATCATAAAAGGACTACTTTATAGTACTGAATGGAAAGGATTAACACTATTCAAACAATAACCATGTTGTGAGACAGAGACAGAGAGGAGAGAAATGTTCCCAATAGCTTTATGAGAAAGCAGGAAGCCTTTTGCTGGGGGGCTGTGCTAGATGATATTTTGTTGTAACCTAAGTAAAACATTAAGAAAATAAAACCTGATATAAGCTAATAGAGGGCTCAATGATAATCGAATAGAGAAAGAGTTCTGACGTTAGGCAAACCCAAGTTCACATCCCAACTCTATGGGTTGTATAACTTCATTTAAATGATTTAATCCCTCTGAAGCTATTTTCTCTTCTGTCAAACTGGGATGGTTTCTAGGATGTCCTGCGTCTGGAGAAAGGATTAAAGGAGACAGTGTATAGGGAGCCCCTGGCCCACACAGTACAAATGTTTTAGTTTCCTTTCTCTCCCCCTTCCTCACCATATTTAAAATAGGCAAAGATATCTGTAAAGTAAGGTCTTTATGGATCAGGTAAGTCGCTGGAAATGGTTTTAAGGCCTGAAATAGTGAGAAAATTGAGTAGCCCTCAGTTTAGGAAGTGGGGGAATGGGGGAAACCATAAAATGAAATGAAAATAATTCATAGTCAGATTTCTAAATAGGAACTTTAACTTTAGCTAATTAGCAAAAGGAAAAAAAAAACAACGAAGATTCTTAAACAACAGACTAATGCAGTGAGAGCAGCACTTTGGTAAGGATGAATTTTACAGAACTATGCAGGGCTGGTGAATGGGCATCACAGGGCTGCTATTAGCTGCACAATTCATTCCAAAAGGCATCCTGAGCACTATACTGCATGCGAGTCGTATCGCCTAGAAAACAATTCTAAGAATCTGGAGCCATTTAGAAAGTTTCTGTAGCAGTATAGTTTGATACAACAGAAATCTCAAATTGAAATGAATGGCAACAGGAAAGAAGACTAGAAAGGAAACATCCAACAGGAAGCAAGCCCTGGGTGGTTTTGATTAATCCTTTGAGAATAAAATTAATGAATGTTCTCCACAAATGAAAACAGTCCATAGAATCCTTGTTTCTAACAAGCAGGTGTTTAAAAAACTTGTTTGTTGGTGACTCTAACCTGTTCGCAATTAACAGTAAGATAGAGACTATTTAAACTACTCATCGAAAAATAATCCTGCCTAACAAGCAGAAACACACAGTTGCAGCAAAGAGCTAATTATTAATAGTTCTGCTCTCTAACCAGCAAAAATAATCTTTTCTCCTATCAAGCATAGAAGGATATATTCAGAATATAAACTCTAATTCTGTAATACCCACAGTATAATATATAAAAATATCACACATGCATAGAATTTCAAAAGCTCTAAAGAAGGCATCCAATTCAATCCTTTCCCAGAAAAGATGGTGCCTGACCCCGTTCTCTTGAAATTTTCAGACTCCACAGCTCTTGAGTTAAGGCATTTCAAGGTGTCTAACCTAATTCCTTCTGACAAGAGTTTAGGCCCACAAATTTTCTTCCTGTACTAAAAGAAAATGGAGTCTATCATAATCATCTGAAAAGTATACTTATATACATTTTTGACTTTTTAAAATCTTCTCAAAGTCTTTTCTCCTCTAGGTTAGACCCTTTTAATTCCTTTTAGCTTGTTCTATAATTTTATAAAAATAAGGTATATTTTCCCAGATTGTTTTACCTCAAATATCAGGCCTGCCATTATAATCACACTAAGCCTATTCACCTTTAATTCACATGTAAGGTTTCTATGCCAAACTGATCTATGAAAAACAAATTTCCATGAAGCCAATCTTCCCACAGAAAGCAGTCATGAAGCCTAACAGCCACCCCATCTTGTACAAGAGAGGAAACTACCATTAAGCTACCAGGTAGACTATTCATAGAGCTTTCTACAGGGTAAAATACTGACTCCTTTCTGAGGCTGTAAAATTTTGTGCCCTCAATGCATGTGGTACGTCAAGGAAATGAGAGTTTAAAGAGCACTTCAGGGGCTTCCCTGGTGGTGCAGTGGTTAAGAATCCACCTGCCAATGCAGGGAACACAGGTTCAATCCCTGTTTGGGAAAGATCCCACATGCCGCGGAGCAACTAAGCCCATGCGCCACTACTGAGCCCGTGCTCTAGAGCCCTCAAGCCACAACTACTGATCCTGCATGCAGCAACTACTGAAGCCTGTGTGCCTAGAGCCTGTGCCCCACAACAGGAGAAGTCACACCAATGAGAAGCCCTCGCACCAGAACGAAGAGTAGCGCCGGCTCACCACAACTAGAGGAAGCCCGCAGAGAGCAACGAAGACCCAACTCAGCTAAAAACAAACAAACAAACAAATTAATTAATTAATTAACAGCACTTCAAAAATGATTAACGGGAAGTTCTAAGCACTTAATACTCATGGCTCAGTTGAGAGAAAGCAGAAAGGTACATAAGAGTCCATTTATAAATATAGTGGTAATGATAAAAATAAAACTTTTTTCTCAGGTCAAAAAAGAAAACAATGTAAGAATGCTCGAAGCTGCATAAGGAAAACTGAAGTTTAATATAAAAAAGACTCCATAATAGCATGGTAGAAGAAAGTTCTTCCCAGAAATATAGTTAGAAGTACTACCTGGGACTAGCTTTGATTAAGTGCTTAAAGAATTGAGAGTTCTACATCTATCTGGAGTCTGGACCTGATGACCAATGCTATCTTTCTAAAATATAAATCAAGATTATGTCACTTTCCTGTTTAAAACCCTACTAGCTATAACTACAGCTCAACCCTGGAAGGTGATGTTACTTCCTTTCCCAGAATGCCTATATTTTCCTTCTTGTTAGCAAAGCCTAGTTTTTTTATTATCCAAGTAAAACGATGCTGTCATTTGAATACATCTGCTATCACCCTTACTAGATAACACTAATAATCTGTTTATACATTGGGCTTCCACACAGACTGAACCCCTTAAAGAGTAAGATGAGCTCGGATTAATGCTCACATATCCAATGCAATGCTGTTACGGACTAAATTGCTCCCCTTACCAAGCTCATATATTTGAAGCCCTAACCCCCAATGTGACTATATTAGGAGACAGGGCCTTAAGTGAGGTAACTAAGGTTAAATAAGGTCCTAAAGGTGGGGGCTCTAATCTAACAGGACAGGCATCCTTATGTGAGGAGGAAGACACAGCAGACATCTCTTTCCCAACATGCAAGCACAGAGGAAAGGCTGTGTGCGGACACAGTGAGAAGGCAGCTATCCACGAGCCTGGAAGAGAGGCCTCACCACAAACCCATCCTGACAGCACCTTGATCTTGGACTTCTAGCTTCCAGAATCATGAGAAAATAAATTTCTGTTGTTTAAGCCACCCAGACTGTGGTATTTTGTTATGGCAGCCTGAGCTGACTAATATCGAGAAAGTATTCTGGTCAAGAAGAATGTTTTTAAAAGCTAGTTTTAAAAGATCCACAAATTAGTAAACTCCTTTCAATTACTAGCATATATTTTTTGGACATGTCTTAAAGCTAGAAATCTATGCAATTATATCCATAAAAACTTGGTCTTGACATGTGTAAGTAGCAACAAAACATTTTGATATGGTAACCTTGAAATAAGGGACGTTCTGACGAGGCTAATTTGATGACGTCAGGTCAGAAGGACCTCAATAGAAGGCAAAATCAATTTTTTTTTATTAACAAGTATTATGTTAACAGATAGTGATGATTCTTAACCTATTCCTGCCTGTCACCTATCCAGAGCTGGCAAGAGTGGTCACATTAGGAGGTGGTCACATGAGGACCACAGTTACCTACTTCATTGTCATAACTCAATAATAAAAACAGGTGAAAGTAAAGGATCTTTGCTTATCTTTTTTTGTACTTCAGCATGTCTCTGTATCAAACAGCCAAGCCAAATGTTACATAACCATGGGCTTCTAAAGCCTACTGCAATTCTTATTCCACGATCTTTCATCAGTAGGAGCAATGAAGAAGTTACTATTTTAGGAAGATTACATTATTTATGAATATGGCTTCTTCGCAGGAATTTGAAGAGGAATCTAAGCTAGAGAATAAGGTTAATGTTGTTCATGTAAATAGGAAGCTATCTGTTCATCTTTGGAAGAATGCAGCAAATTAATTAAACTCAGTGTTTAGAAGACTCAGAAAATTCTAATGGGAAAAAATTGGAGGGACATAAAAACAAGTGTGTTTGTTAACAACCCCCAAGTTCTCTGCACTAAAACATGGCTTTGGCAACCAACTGACAAAGAAAGGCAAGTTAAAACCCAGTCCTCAAGATAGAAAATCCTTATAACACCATGCCAAATAAAGACCTTCATCAGAAAGAAAACAAAGTGAGACATTAGAGGAAGTTTTGTCATAAGACTTAATGGGCTATTGTGGAAAAAAGGGAGAATGATCACTTCAAGTGATCAATAATTTCATTCCAAAAGGAAAACTGAAATACCACATTATAGGTAGAAAGCAAGAAAAGAGAATCAGTGTAGAGATCGTTCTCCAGTGAAACAGTAGCTGACCAAGAAAAAGTGGTAAAAAACATAAAAAAAACTTTCTGTAGCAGTAGTGTGACATACATCTATATCCACACAGTAATTTATATAAAAGTTTGGCATGCAATCTAAAGTTCACTAAAACGCATTTTTTATAAGAGGATGTATCAGTGCATCTGTCTTCCAGGGAGCAACAAACAAACAAACAAGAATTTCTGCCCAATCCACCTCTTCACTTTTTGCTTTTAAACTTTTCCATATCTGAAGATGGAAAAATTATTACACTATCTGTAATAAAAAAATTTCTTGTCCTGTATACGAATCCAATATGCTTAATTCTGAGTAACATGGAGGTACAAAAAGTCAAAACTGGTATTTTATCTTAGAAATTATTTTCAAATAATAAGTAGAGAAAAAAAGCATTCTATTAAATATCTACCTTTTTCTGAAATAAAGGAAGGATGGGAGGACAGGAAGGGAGGAGAAGAAGAGAGAGGGAAGAAGTGAAAAAGAAATCACCAAGGTACACACAGAAGCAAGATAAAGAAAAAGAAACATTAGCTAGCATCATCTGGAAGTGCCTTAATAAGCTTCCTGGATGCAAAAGTTATTTTCCTTGGGCTAGACTGTTTCACTTCTAATGATCAGATGAACTCTATCAAATTTGGAAAGCTACAACAAATGGCAAATCAAATGGGAACTGCATTTTTCTGTTTCCAGTTATCAAGACAAAACTCTCCAAGGCAGGGAGCTATACAGGTATCTTCCACAGGACCCTGAGTTCAGATCATCAGCTGTATGCCTTTTACATATCAAATGTGGACAACATGAATTTACCTTCAGAGGGCACCTCGCCCCTCCTCCAAATCACTCATGCATAGCCAACAGCCAACTCCCCCTTCATTGTTAGGAACACAATAAATACCGAACACAAGTTTGCTTTATTTAGAAACTCAATGAAATTCTTTATAGTAACTATGCTATAACAATAGGCTTTAGACTGTGATTAGATTTAGATATAACATGAAATCTCATCTGGTCACTAAAATGAAATTCTACCTGTGCTACCCAAAGCATTTCATAAATTTAAAGAACTATGGCTATATGTAACTTACTAGACTTTTCCTAGAACAGTGTCTAGGTTATAAAAAACAGAAGACAAATAGTGCTGAGGATTTTCAAAGAATCATGAAAATAAAACAACCATACAAGTTATTAATATTCAAGTTTGCACATGCTTTAATCTAAATATTCTTTTGAAAAATTAAATACAGTAGTATGTAAAAACAGTCACAAGGGAACATGACTTCAATCACTTAACGCTTTTCACAATAGGAACTAGATTATGGGAAAAAAGAAATCTTGGAAATATATTAACATTTTGAATGTTCCAGAATATTTTGATGTTTATGATGACAACATGTATTGGCCTTTTGCTCTTTTAGCTCACAATTATCTCTCAAAAAAACTAGGACAGTTTTTGGAGGTCAACTGGACTAACCGATATTGAACCAAGAATCCCCTTTATAACAAAGGGGACTTTTATTTCGACCCAACTAGTGGTGATGGTAGTATAATTTTAACTGAAATCTCTCAAAAACTGTAATGAAATATGCCAAATTTTAGCATCCACACAATGGCTGGAGTGACTTTCCACAATACTATAAGTAAATAAATAAATAAGAAAGAAAGATGCTTTTTCTCTCTTCTGAAGAAGTGTGGTATGAAAGGGAACTAATTTGTGGAGAAACTCTTAGATGTCAAGCAATAACAGGTACTTCATAAATGTTATGTTCACTCATTCTTCTCAATAATTCTAGGATTTAAGTATCGACAGCCCCATTTGGCAGGTGAAAAAACTTAGAGAGTTTAAGAAATTTGTTCAGGATCACACAGCTAGTAAATAATGAGATGGGTTTCAATCCAGGTCTGTACGACTCAAAATTCAATGTTATTTTCCTTTCCTAAGTATTTTCTCAGCCAAGTCAAATATCTTCAGTTCCTCTGCAACCATTCTTAATATTTCATGGCTCCAAAGTCCCCTAACCATTCTGTCCATTGATGCGGCATACAGGGAATAGAGGTTTGGAGGATGGAGATTTACCTGCTATGTAACCTATGCATTTTAGACAAATCACTTAACCTCTCTGATGCTCAGGCTCCTCATCTGATGAAGGAAAATAAAAGCTGTCAGGTAAAACATGGTGGCAATAGGAAGGTACCCTCAAAAGAACTTAAAAATGAATGAATATAAGATAGTGTTCTAAGAGTCAAATGACAAAAATCAACATAAATTAGACAGAGCTATACAAACATGCCTATGTAGTATCATTTAAAATTATTAGATTGAACCATGTGAAAGTGCTGTTTTTGTCAAAGAAAGATTATCAGATATCAGTAATATTTAAAGATTAAATTGATATTTAACCTCTCCAGGGCTCAATTTTCCTCATGTGCAAAACTGGGAGAACATTACTTACATCATAGGTTTGTTGAGAACATTATATGATATGATCTGGTGCATATAAAGACTTGAGTCACTGAGTGGAGCTCCCTGCATCTAACAGGCTATATGAAAATAAACAGGAAAACTCACAGACCACCATTTGTCATCTCCAATCTTACTGACCACCTCCAGTTCTACTAATACAACAGTAATTCCTAAGCACGACCTTGCTGGGAAGGCTAGTAGTGAAAAACTGCCCAGCAGGGGCGTGCCACGTGAAAGTGCTCCAGGACTGGGCAGTCAACGCAGGCCCCAGCCATTGCTGTTACTGGTAACATCTGGCAAAATGCTGGCTCTGGGCATTTCCTGTGGAAGTGAAAACGCTAAGTGCTCTTCTGGCCACCTGGTCATTTATCCTGGAAATAAAGACTCTTTCTAATTGCTCTTTGGCCACCTGGTCATGCATACTAGAATGGTACAGGCACTATGCTGCATCTGGGCACTTACACATCAGCAGCTTCAAAAGGCATTCCGATGTGAGCTTAAAATCTGGGACAACAAAGCTCTTACTCAGAGACCCTTCTGAGTTTACAACTCCTGAAACTGCTCTATAATGACAGAAAAGAGGGCCACAGGAAATGCTAAAATTGGATTAGAAGTACCCACAATTTTTTTTTAAAGCTTCTGACCCATCAGGCCCTCTGGTTTCCACCAGGATCTGCACTTTCAAACCATGACTCATTAAGCTCTCAGTGGAGACAAAGGCCAAAGGTACAAGAAGTCTAATTTTCAAAATACATGCATTAAAACTTTAGAAAATAACCGTGTGGCAATAGGCAACTATCATAGATTGACCAAAATCAGCCAGTTTCTTTTCCATAATAAGAATTAAAGTGTCGTACACAGTAATGAATCTGATTTAGAGTACTTTCTTGATTTAGAGTTATTCCTTGAAATAAGCAAAACTATTTGCCCTAAACCTCTTCTTGGCTCAATAATAACCTTTTATTGATTAACTTTAGTTGTGGTAACTTCACATGCATTGCCTCACTTAACCCCAAAACAGTGCCATGAAATAGATACTATTACTGACTGCATTTTAGAAACGGGAAAACTGCTTTAAAGGTTTCAATAAATTGCCAAAGAATTTAAACTCGGGGCATTCGGACTCCAGGGCCAGCTCTCTTTACCACTCTACCGTACTGCCTTCAGTAAAGGGCTGAGCTTAAGCACCGCACAAGACTTTATTTAGGCCCATCACTTTCACATTGATAGTTTTTTTTTAAAAGTCCAGCCGAAAATAACTTTAGCTATTAAGTAAGGCTGGATTTGATAGGATATTAAAAAGGTCTGGGCTACTAAATACAGGAAACCATCTCCAAGCACCTTCAAATATCTCAGAGTACCTATTCTTAAATCCACTATCACTCTTAAACAGAGCTCAATGCCACAGAACATGCTGTGTGCCTCCTCTGGTTCCTCTCCAAGCAGAATTAACACAATTATGAGCTTTTAAGTGTCTTGATAGGCCTCAGAAGTTCTCTTGTTCAAACTCCCATGTTGGGTAGGAATTTGTAGCTTCAATGAGAATGGTGTCTGAAAGTGAAGGACACAACACCTCCCCCTCATGAGAGAACTCATTTCATTTCTCAGTAGTTCTAATTGTCATGAAGTTCTTCCATGTCAACCTTCCATATACAGTATTTTTAAAATTTTCTTTTTCAAAAGCCACTGTTATCTTTGATTAATCAACAATTTGCTACACTTCCTGTGGCTGTAAAACATGAGGATTTTTTTCTACTGCTGTGAAAACACAGTACTATCACCTAAATCAATATGACTTCTGACTCTCAGCAGTCTTGCAGATTAAACAGAATGTACCCTTCTTCAAGAGGTCACGCAAGCACACCTACTAACTGTGGACAGCTAAAACATTTAACAGAAATAGATGTTTTGGAGTTATTTAATCCAATTTAGTTCAATACCTAGAAAAATAAAAGATTAATAAAGTAACTTATTTGGGATTGCTGCTGTATAATCTGTTTTGATAAAACTATACTGACATCGAAACTTTCTTATGAGGCAGCTTTGTATTATGGACAAAATATTTAAGTGATGCTGAGGGTCAAACAAAATACACAGGCAGTGCTGATGTCAGAGGGTATTAAGTCTGCATCAGTGATTATCACCATTCTGTCTTCCAGCTCACTTATTCACCCTTCTGCCTCAGTTAATCTGCTATTGGTTCCTTCTAGTATATTCTTCATTTCAGTTATTGTGTTGCATATCTCTGTTTGTTTGTTCTTTAATTCTTCTAGGTCTTTGGTAAACTTTTCTTGCAACTTTTCGATCTTTGCATCCAGTCTTTTTTCAAAGTCCTGGATCATCTTCACCATCATTATTCTGAATTCTTTTTCCAGAAGAGTGCCTATCTCCTCTTCCTTTAGTTGTTTTTCTGGGGTTTTATCCTGTCCCTTCATCTAGTACAAAGTCTTTTGCCTTTTCATTTTCTCTGTCTTTCTGTGGCTGTGATTTTCAGTTCCACAAGATGAATTACTGCTGATACTGCTTGATTCTGCTGTCTGCCCTCTTGTGGAGGAAGCTGTCTAGGAAGCTTGTGGGTGCTTCCTGATGGGAGGGACTGATGGTGGGTTGGGCTGGGTGGGTGGAGCTCAGTAAAACTTTAATCTGATTTGGTGGGTGGAGCTCAGTGACACTTTAATCTACTTGTCTGCCAATGGGTGGGGCTGTGTTCCCACCCTGATGGTCATTTGGCCTGAGGCGACCCAGCACTGGAGCTCACAGGCTCTTTGGTGGAGCTAATGGTGGACTCTGGAAGGGCTCACGCCAATGAGCACTTCTCAGAACCCCTGCTGCCAATGCCCCTGTCTCCTCGGTGAGCCACAGCTGCCCCCCACCTCTGCAGGCAACCCTCCAACACCAGCAGGTAGGTCTGGTTCAGTCTCCTATGCGGTCACTGCTCCTTCCCCCTGGGTCCTGGTGAGCACACTTTTTTGTGTGCCCTCCAAGAGTGGAGTCTCTGTTTCCCCCAGTCCTGTGGAGGTCCTGCAATCAAATCCCTCTGGCTTTCAAAATCTGATTCTCTGGGGATTCCTCCTCCTGTTGCTGGACCACCAGGTTAGGAAGCCTGACGTGGGGCTCAGAATCGAGAGGGTATTAAGTCTGAATTCTCCTTCTTGGCCAATCAATTTTTCCCCCCAATCAATCATTTAACCTCTTCAGAAAGAATGTGAGATTTTTGATAAGCAAAAAAGAGAAGCAGATCCAGACCACAAAAGAATTTGTCCTGAAAATGAGGTGTTCTCTGGTAAATAAAATTTTTCATGGTTGAAACAGTCAGGACAATGTTACAAGACAAAGAAAACCATAGACTTGGAGAAAAAGAAAAGTAGTCCTACAATGGTTCATTCCTATATAAATGGGATATTCAGTCAATCAGGAGGATAAAAGCATATCTCTGTGAACTGTCAGGTACTTCAAATCTAGAGATCTAAAGCTGAGAGTGACAAGGAAGATGGGGAAAGCGCCTGCAAGTCTCTTCCCATGGGGACTGAAACAACACACACTAACCCCTGATAACTACCATGCTAGTCAGGAACAGCGTGCCAAGTTCTCCTCAAATTCAACCTTCGGACAGTTCAGACACCCTTGTCTACCTATTTAGAAGAACAATACACCATGGCTCAATTTTCCAACCAAAAAATGGACACTTAGTCCAAGCTTAAATACCAACACAATGCTAACCCCAGATAACAAGGGAGAATCTCATGGTAACCTTCCAGCGATGCATGAAACAGCTAAGGAATTGTATAAATCTTCAGGATGATTTACCTATGAATCACGCCCATGATATTCATCCTGCAAACATGTACTCACAGGATTCATCCCAGGGCCCCTTCTGAGCAGGGGCTCCTGGTCTCAAATCACAATACAGCTCATATTTAATGAGGGTAATTCCTAGTTTTCAGAGCCTTTATAGTACGGGGGTAGAAGGGACAGGAGAGTGAGAGACTGAATGGGAAGGAGAATGAGAGAGAAAGAAATGGGTGAGTAGGAGATTTGATCAGAGAAACTAACGTCCATATACTTTAGATAAACAACACACTGATATTTATACCATAAAACACTACTGAAGGGAAATATTGTCAAGTATTTCCACAAATTCAAACACACACACACACCCTACTAGACACCACTGAGTACCACAATTAACTTAGAATTTCTAAAAGAAACAGAATGGTAATAGTGCCAAAAGTCAGTTGAGAAGCTAGCACACCGAACCAAAATGGACTCACATTTTTGCTGTCAAAATAAGTTTGCTTTATAAACCAAAGCTGTCTAAACCTGGAGAGAATATCATCTCAAAGTATCCCTGGTTTTGTGCAACTCAAATACTTTTTATAGACTACACCCCCATCCCTCTACCCCCTACACTAACTTATGTAAGTCCTAATTTTAGGGAAATGAGGAATGTTTTCTTAAGTGTCTTATGCTTATACCGATTTGCTTTTTTTTGAAAGAGCTGAACATAGTGAAGAAACTGCTTGTTTTATAGATACTAAAATAGAACACAATGATCTTAAAGGATATTCAGTGCAAATAATCACTTCATGGAAAATCAATCACGTAAAACTAAGTTGATTTTGATTGCAATTAATCATCAATCTTTTATATATTTGTGATTTATCTTGTTGATATAACATTATACCAGTGTTTGGTATTCAGAGGAACATTTGACAATATGAGTTTTCAAGAACACACTGTGCAAAAGTAAGAATCAAGATAATTGTAAAATAGTTAACTCAGCACAAATTCAGAATGTTGCAATGGATGTACTTTAGTTAATCACCACTATTACTCCAATCATTTGTTAACTTATAAAATTTCTTAGTGCTTCACTGAAACTCTGTTATACATAAACAGGGGGGAGACATTCATGTAACATCAAAGCTCAACTTTTTTTTCTTTAATTACTGAGACTAGTAAGGGAGAGGATGAAGCTGAGATGTAGGCAAGTGGACGGATATTGCAAGGAAAAGTGAAATTTATTTTAAATTCTAGAATAGTGGAAGGAAAAGGATTCCCCCCCCCCCCAGTGCTAAGGTGACAAGTAGAGTATCCTGGAAAGGAAAAAGGATAGATGAAACAAAATGTGGCATGACTTTACAACTTATATTTTCTACCAGCAGGAGCTTATGTTTCCAGAATCCCAAGCCCCCTTAGAGTTCAGGATGCCCTTTCCCATAGGTTAGGGTAAAGGCATCTTTGAGTTATAATGAGGGAGGCCATATGGCCTGGGTTTGCTAAAGACAGTCTTAGTTTTGCCCAGGACCAGCTGTGCAGGTGCAGTTATTCATTCCACTCATTTTCGCTCTTTAAAGTGTCCTGTTTGTATGGTACTTTATATGGTCACTCTAAGTAATAATGGAAATCAACCACAGTGTATGACATCTTTTCTACAGAAAAAAACATGCTCCAGCTTACAAATGAACCTGGAGATGTAAAGTATACCATCAGAGATTGAATAATTCCTATTTGGACCAATAATACTGCTTTGTAGGTGCCCCCCCAACTTTATTTTGTTTTGTTTTATTGTTTTTCCTCTAAAATGACCTTGAAATATCCCCAAAGTTATTGTGCCTTCCAACAAACAGCATGCTACAACTGTGCTCTATCATTGTTTTATAAGTGTAACAGTGAAAATAAGTAACTTCACTGAAGAGTTACTATTTCATCACTCACTCATTCAACACTGAGTGCCTATGATCTGCTGGGTACACTAGTCTAGGCACTGGTGATACACTTGTCATGGAGTTTGCATTCTAGTAGTGATAAGACAAGCAACACTAGGTACAGCACGCAGGATCTTAGTTCCCCGACCAGGGATCAAACCCTCGCCCTCTGCAGTGGAGGTGTGGAGTCTTAACCACTGGCCCACCAGAAGTCCCAACCAGTACATTTTTATACACTGTCTAATAGAGATAAGTACTCTGGAGAGAACTAAATCAGAGTAAGAGAGAGCAGGTGGGAGGAGATGAAAGCAATAAGGAAGAAGGATCACAGAGCTATCTGAGGTACAAAGGACAAAGGACGCAATCCACTGATCTGAGGAAAAATAAGGAGGTCCTGATGTTAAAGGAGTTAATGGCAAAACCGCGGCAGATAAGATCAGAGAGGGTGCTGGGAGTTTGGTCATATATGTAGGACTTGGTAGTTTTGATTATGAATAAGACAGGGAGGCCCTCTGAGGGTTGGGTTCTGAACAGGGAGTGATAGAATGTGACTTACTTGTTTTTTTTTTAACAAAGAAGAATTGATATAATTTTTTTTTTTTAAAGGCTGCCCCATGCGGCATACAGGACCTTAGTTCCCTGTGACTTACTTTTAAAGGCTCATTCTGGCTACTATATTAAGAATAAACTGAAGTGGGAGAGGGAGGCAGGAAGGGTAAAAGAAGGGAAATAAGCAGACTACTGAGAAGGCTACTGCAATTACTAATCCATGCTGGAGATGATGGTGACCTGGATGATGGTGACAGTAGTGAGGATGTTAAAAAGGGGTTGGGGTCTGGATTTACCAAGAAGTTTTTATTTTTAAACTGTTTTACAGAAAATTTTCTAACACAGTACAGAGTTCCCATATAACCCTCATCCAGGTTTCCCCAATCGTTAACATCTTGTGGTATATTTGTCACAACTAAGAAACCAACATTTGCCTATTATTATTTACTAAACTCTAGACTTAATTACTATTAACTAAACTTAGACTGCACCAATTTTCCTGGATCTATTTTTAAGGTAAAGTAAAAAAGATTTACTGACGCATTGTGATGGAGTATAATAATGAGAAGTCAAGGGTATCTCTAAGGTTTCACCTGAGCAACTGGAAGGATAGAGTTATCATTTCCTGGGATAAGGAAGACCATGGGAAGAACAAATTTGGGAGAAAAAAATTTGAAGCCTGAATTTGGCTATGTTAAGTTTGAGATTCCTACTAAAAATCCAAGTGAAGATTTCCAATACGCAGTTGATTACATGAACATAGGTTTCAAGGAAGAGTAACATATGAGTTTGAGAGAGATTTTAAAAAGAGAATTGCAAGAACTTGATGATTAATTGCATATGATGAGTAGAAGCTAAAAATGATTCCCAGGTTTCTATGCAAGAAAAAACAGGTAACTGATGACAGAGAAGTTTTTCAATTTTAGCCTTGTCTTAATTAACATCCACATTTTATTGTAATTCTCTATAATGAAGCTAAAAACTATAAACTGTCAAAATGTCAGTAATAACCTTTTAAAAAGTTAACACATTTTACATAAAGTATTATTTTTAAAAAACAATATATATCAAACTTTTCTTGATAAAAAAATTCTTTTGGCAAATTATAGATCAAAAAAGTATAAAATTGAGATTTTTTTTTGAAATTTACCTATATACAAATATATTTAAGCATTCATTTCTTCATTCTTGTATTTCAGACTAATATTGATAATCTGCCGTCTGTTCAGATTAAAATTTGGAGCAAGACATTACTTTTTTTAATGACTTTCTGAGGGGTAAGAAGTCCAAAACAATAAGATGTTAATGAAAGTTTATCAATAAAGATACAGATTAATCTATAACAAAAAGGAAGAATTCAGGCATATCTGTAACAATTCAGAATTGGCAAAAGACCTGATGACATGTCTTATTCCAAATGATATGTTTCTGAAGTTTAAGTATCAGTATTTCCAGATTTGAACATTAAACAACGAAAAATGCTTTCTCAATTCAGTTCCCTCCAAAGAGAAAATGAATGATGAAAACTGTCATAGGCCATGACAGAGCATAATGGCAATTTTATATCCTGCCCTTGCTGGGTAAATGGGCCGGAACTTTACAACATACCCAAAAAAAACTATCTTACAAAAGACAAAATCAGAGTTATAGATGCATGTGTATGACTTGCTACATAAAAGCAAAATCTTCAAGCAATTATGTGGGTGTTCCTTTAATTCTGCACCTGACCCCTCCACTCCATTTCCATCACGGTCATTTCCTCTTGCCCAGATTTTTGAGAAGGCCTGTTAGCTATAAGCTCTTTCTCCTACTCACTGATCTAGCAGTCAGAAAAAACTGAACTTAATTCCTAACTGTGGCTTTAAACTTGAGAAAGGCCTTTACCTCTTTAACTTCAGTTTCTTCATCTGCATAAAGGCAATAAGTATCTCTTCTTACCTACTTCTCAAGGTTATTAACGGGAGCAAGTTAAATAATGGGTGTGAAAGTTACTTATAAACTGTAAGGAGCTCTGTTAGGGTATGATCTTCATATTCCTGGCACAAACACATAATCATATCATCACCTTGACACAAATTCTTCAAGGACTTTCTGTTGCCCATTAGAGAGAATTTCCCTGGCCTGGCACTAGAGAACATCTGCAACCTAACCACAATACATCTCTCTGGCTTTACACCTTCTCATAAAATAATCTACTTTTAAGTCACATCACACCAGTGTTTATCAGATTGCACATCTTAACTCTTAGTGAACCAGGAAGTCACTCAGTGGACTGTGACTATAATTTTTTTAAAAGAAATTAGAATGGAAAATTCTGAGTATATGACACATAGTAAGAGTAAGTATTGTTTTGTGAAATTTATCTTTCAATGTTGTTTATACTTGTTACTAGGAAGAGATGCAAAACGTATTTCTTACTCTAGGGTCCAGACAAAAAAAGTGTGGAAAACCCTATAAGTGAACTATTCACTCTTCCACGACCATACCTTCATGATCTTCAATTATATAGCCCTGTACCCAGGCTGCCTTTCTACCTAAACTTTCAGGGTCCCTTTTCCTTATCTGAAAAATGGAGGTAACACAAATAGCCATCTCACAGTGCTACTATGAACAACAGATCAAAGTAAAGTCCCTTGTTAAAAGGTATTAAGTGAGATGAGACACCATGAGATTTTCTCTGCTCTTTCTTCTTTCCTTGTAAAGCCCTATGACAAGGTAAATAAGTAATGTCAGTAGGCTTAAACACTGGAGGCAAAAGAAAAATGAACCCAGTGAATACCAAGTTGCAATATCTATAAAATTAGGAATTTCCTATTATTTTGGGTCCCAAGCTACTATTCATATGAAAGAGGCCTTTAAGTCAAACCATATATGAAGGGCTGCCTGAAGACAGAATATAATAATTATTTCCTTGACCAAGAGCAAAAATTACAATCATCAGGACTGTAACAGAGTGGTGCCCTCTGGGTCTACTGAGGTTCCTGAGGGCTCTCTGTCCCTATACTACTGTGCTTTCAATAATGAGGTCTGTTTTATTAATACTTTTGCTATAAATTTTCCTTATCTCATTTGACTGATGATAGAGGACTGGCCTTTAACAAACTACCTGTTCCAATTTGCTGTTTATCCTCTGTAGCCTCATAACCCTCCAAATCACATTTGTCAGGACTGTGACCAAAATGCAAATCAATGTGTAGTAGCTGGAGACCTTCCCTGGAGGCAGAATGCATGTGTTCAGAGCCTAGGTGTTGTGACTTCTCCATTGATTGCTCAGAGGCTTTTGTTCACTTCCTGGTTCTTGACTGTGGTCAAGAACTGTCGGTTTTCAAATAAGTGAGGTACTGTATCAAGGATGACATTAGATTTCAATTTTTTAAATTAATTATGTGCTTAAATTTATACTTCACCTCCTAAGAAGAATCAAATCAAAGTTCCAAACTTATACTCACACTACTCAATATATGTATATACAAAAATATTCATATATACAAAAATACTAAAGCATTAGCTGATACATAAACACATATCCCTACATCTGCTCACAATTCTTCACGGCTCTCTACCACTCACCAATAAAGTGCACTCTACTTATTAAAACATTCAAGGCCCTCTATTTCCAACCCCAACATGTACTACCCCACTTTGAGGATCTCTACCCCTCAGAAAAAACTCTGCTGCTAATAACTTGTAAATTAATTCCCCCTTGCTTCTTTTTGATGCCAACTTGGTACACATTCAACCCCACTTACTGTCAATATAATAGTTCTATGGTCCACTACAATTAAAGAACTTTCAGGAACACTTCTCTTGATTTATGCTTCAAGGCTTGACTCAAATGGCCCCCTTTCCTGCAATTCTCTCTTTTTTTTGAATTCTACAAGTAAAAAATAACCTCTTCAACTTTCAAATCGTTGTACCGAATTGTTTGCATCACTCATGGGTGGTGCTGCTGCTACAGTTATGCCCGTTATTTCCTCTCTTTTACTATCTGCCTTTTAGAACAGAAGTTAAATGCAAGATTTTAGACTCAGATAGTCACATACTGAATGTGAGTCCTTGGACAAATTATTCACTTTCTTTAAGCCCCTGGTCCCTCCTATCAAATTGTGCTGAGAATATCTACATGGGAGTAGTACTAAATAAAATGCCTTAGCATAGTGTACAGTACACAATAGTTAATACTGGTAGCTACTGAAAACGGCTCTCTGTTACAGATCTTGGTACTCCCTAAAGCAGTCAGCATCTGGGTACTAACTTGGGTACGAAGTTTTAGAAACCTTAGGGTAATCTTTGATTCATCTCTCCCAGTCTCCCCAGGCCCAATCAGTCACCAATCTTTGATAGCTCTATTTCTGAATACCTTGAATAAAATGTCCTTTCCTCACTAGTCTTCCTAGGCCTCCAATCAAACCACACAATGCAAACAAAACTAACCTTTGCATTATGTTCCATAATGATATTCTAATTGCCAAACCGTGTCTGTTTTCAGTTCTTATCCTAGTTTATCTCTCCGTAGCATTCAGCACTCTTGGCTAGGTCCTACTTTGAATTCTTTCTCCATACTTCCTAAACCAACATACCAATTTTCCTTCCTCTCCTCTCTTTCTGATAATATCTTGTCGACTGTCCTAATTGCCTTTCATCTGCCTGCCCCTTAAACTTTGCTCTTCCCCAGGACATGAGGCCTGCCTCTCACTCTCTCATCCACTCTCTGGAGTCAGACCATCGATAGCTTAGAATCCTGAATCACTACAGACAAAGAGGTGTACAACCCTCTATGCTAAAATCTCTTCATCTATTAAATGGGCATGATAATATTATTACCTATAACTTGAAGGGCTGAAATTTATACACTAAAATACATTTTTAAAAATCTATGGAGGGCTTCCTAGGTGGCGCAGTGGTTAAGAATCCGCCTGTCAATGCAGAGGTCATGGGTTCGATCCCAGCTCCAGGAAGATCCCACATGCCGTGGAGCAACTAAGCCCGTGTGCCAAAAAAAAAAAAAAAAAAAAAAAATCCATGGAAAGTACTTACAATAGTATCTGCCACATGAAAACCAACATATAAATGTTTCATTTTTTTCCTCTTTGGCTTCAACCATTATATATGTAGACAATTCACAAAACTTCTCTATCATATAGCAGTCATTATATTGCACAACCTACAGATTTCTTCAATTAGATTTATAGTTCCTCAAGAGCAGGTTAATTCTATCCTGGAGTTATGAAGGCTGATACACAGTAGGCACTCAAGAAGTGTACATAGAATAAGTGCATAAATCTTCCTAGGATCATCCTACTGCCTATGCTGGACCCCTCCTTTAATCTTCAGCGCATACCCCACATGCCCAAGTCATCCCAAATCTTCAACTAAGCATTTGAGATCGTCTATGATCTACTGACTTTTTCCAGCTCTAGCTCCTATTATTCCTCTTGCACATCAGTAAAAACTGACAGACCTCCCAAACCAGATGCTTCCCAAAAGCCCCCAAAATGCCAGTCAATGGAATGGTTATGGTCTCTTGCTGTATTTCTATCACTAGTGATGATGCTATACAGAATAGACAACGCATCTGCAAGTAATATTTGGGAAGGTTAGAGAGGATCTAAAAATGATAGAAAATATTTTATCAGCTATTAAATAAAAGAGGAAATCAGAAGTAGAGCTGAAAGGGGTCATGCACAACATCTAGTCCAAGACACTGTGAGCCAGTTGAGAAATCTGCTCAAGGCCACACAGTGATCCACTGGCAGCACAGAAATCAGGCTCCCACACCATTAGGTCCTCTAGGTCAGCATGAGTTCCACCTAACAAACCAGGTCCACTTTATCCCAGTGGGGTCACCTGTAGGACTCTCTTCTTCCCCTAACACTAAGCTGAAAAATGCAGGGCTTACATGTGTACATGCCATGGAGATTCAACTCCTGGTGGTCCTTGTCTTTTACAAGGTTCTAGGCAACATACCTCTCATATTTTCATTCCCCTACACCCAGCACTGGTTCAAAGGTTGTGCATAAGGTTTCAGGGCAAGAACAAAAGGAGATCTTTCTCTGATGCCAACCTGCATACAATCAAACATATTGAGGGAGAACTAGACTGCTCCTGCCAGGTTACAAACTGACTCAAGAGACTGACTTGCATTTATCCAGGAATTTTCAGTACAAGGACATTCTATCACAGTGACATAAGCCAAACCAAAAAATGGAAAAGGCTCATTATTAGCACCTGAGGGTTGTAAGCAAGTAAAGGTGCACGTTTGGATTTAGACTGCTGGCTCTTAACAGAGTGGTGGTAGTATCTTAATTATACACATATTTACTGCATGAATGTATGCAAATAAGCCCTCTTACCCAGAGACTCTGATGGGAGGAAGGTGAGGAAGGAGGAAGCTAGATGTGTGCATTTTGAGATATCTTTTGGTGATCTGGATTCAACACACTCCAGTCCCGATTAAACCACTGGTTTAGATCTTGGGTAGCTCAGAATTTAGGCAGAAGTGTGCCTAGAAAGGCAACATACAGTAACATTAGAATGATTCACAGCTCACCTAGCTCTTATACAGTTATCATCTTCACAAGAGATCTGGAAGGCTGACAATGCAGGTGACATCCCTGCTATTATTCTACAGAAGAGGAAACTGAGGCTCAGGGGAAAGATGACTGCCCTGGAGTCCAAAGCTTACTAACAAGAACTGAACCCGGCTCTTGTATTTCCAAATCTCATGCTCTTTTGGGAGAGCTCTAACAACCTGGCATTTAATGATAAAAGCTGACCTTAAACCCTCTATCTATAATCTAACATTACTGATGAATTTACAGTGCAGACAACAGTATCAGTCAAACTTAATTTTTTCTTTTACTTAAAGATGACTCAATATTTTTTCTTCCTTCTTTCACTTTCTGTTATCCTCAAAAGAACGCCACAAAAATACCATGTACCAGCTGTATCGAGAAGGGCAAAAATCTCAGGGTTGGATGTAGTCCAGGAGGCAGCGATCAATAGCAGTTGTGTTTAGAATTTAGATGAGACTCATGTTAAAAGTAATTCAATGAGACTGAAGCCCTACGACAATATACTTTCTACTTTTCAAAAAAAGCTGCACTAACATAAATAAATGGATAAGACTGAGAGTGTATATCATTTTCAACTGAACAAAATGAGATGACTTTAGAAAACCAAAATCAAATGGGTCTGTAGTAAAGGGAAAAACTGATGTACATAGCTGAAAATCAAGATAAGTAAAATAAAACAATTGGTCTTAATTCTAGCAGTGAATATCTTACAGTTCAAAGATAGACAAGCAGTATGTGTCTTGATAAAGGAACTTTGGGATCATGCATACGCGGTTTCTGCAGCGTTTTCCAAGCTTAACAATTGATCTGGAATTACAAGAAATTTACTCCCTCAAGTAAAGATAAAATGAGGCTGTATTAACAAAAAGAGTCTACTTCCTCCTCATTAACACTGTAAACTCTTACTACTGGACCAGGTACACGACAGATGCTCAGCAGGTACCTGTCATATTGATGTTTACCTATAGATAACAAAAGGAAAGGAGTAAATACTTAATCCACATAAGATGTGCATGGATAACCAGAGTCTATGGCAAGAAGGAGGTAAATTAAATGAAAAAAGCCTACTCATGGGAACATAATCACTTCTTTGATTAGATGATCCTTTAGTTCTGAACATTTCTCAATTTCTGTGTCTGTTATTATTTCAACTTATGAAGTTACAATAATTACACATAGGGACCATTCACACTAACATCTATTTCATTACCTTTGTGTTCCCTATTCTAAATAAAGTCCAATTCAATAGTTCTCACTCTCGTCTCAGAGGGCATGGACAGGAGAAACCTACACAACATTCTAAGGCCACCAAACCACCTCATAAACTTAGTGTAGAAACCAGAATATTCACTGGGATAGAAAAGTTTAAAATCTCTGAATAGCACAATGATTACTGTGCCTCTTTTAGAAAATATACATTTTCTTTTTTAATTTGCATGAGAATTAAAAGAACACCTAGTTTCTCATTTAGGAGAAAGTGTTTAATAAGTTTTAGGGAGTAAATATATTTCTTAGAACAAGGGGATTTTAAAAAGAAATGTGCTTTTGAGGAATATGAATTATTGATTTTCTTTCATAAAACATGGATGACTCTAGGGACTAAAGTTCTTCATATTTCTAGAGCTATAAGAGTTACCCATAATACCCTGTATATTCCTAAATCCACAAATTAAAACATCTAGGTTAAAAATACATATAGAGATAAGGTCTACCACTTTATTTTTTTTAAAAGAAACTTTTCTTAACTGAAGTATGACATAAATTCAGGAAAGTGCAGAAATCATACGCAAACAGCTTGATGAATTTTCACAGAGAACACCCCCATGTATCCACCACTCAAAATAAGAAATCACAACACTCCCAAGTTCTCTAGAAACCTGCCCTCGTGCTCATTTCCAGCAGCAGCCCCTATTTCCCCCCAAAGGTAATCCCACCACCCTGACACTAACCCCAAACGTTAGTTTTACTTAAAAAAAATTTATGTAAATAGAATAGTACAGTATTTATTTTTTTGTGTCTGGCTTCTTTTGCTCAATATTTGTGAAATCTGTCCTTGTTACTGCATGTAGCAATAATTCTTTCAAAACTATATATAGTTGACCCTTGAACAACACAGGTTTGAATTATGTGGGTCCACTTATATGTGAATTTTTTTCAATAAATACAGATTACAGTACTACAGGATCGTGGTTAGTTGAATCTGCAGATGGCGTACCACAAATACAGAGGGTCGACTGTGAAATTATACTTGGATTTTCCACCACGTGGGAGTTGGCACCCTAACTCCTATGTTGTTCAAGGATCAACTGTAATACTTAATTGAATTAAAGACAAAATTTATCTATTCTACACTTTGAGATATTTCCAGAATTTGATGATTATAAATAGTGCTGCTTTATGAAAATCTTCTGGTAACCATGCCTGCATTTCTCTTGGGTATATACCTAGGAGAGGAAGTGAGGGACACATCATAGGTATACGTTCAGCTTACTAGACATTACCAAACACTTTTTCCAAGTAGTTGAACTATCATAAAGGAAAAGTAAAGCTTACAGAATTATAGTGATTTTGTACCTAGATATACAGTGAGTTAGGAAAAGAAACAGATAAATTCAAGGTCTCATAATTTAATATTACACCCTTCTGAACACTGTAGATAATGTTCAAGGCAATCAGGGTGAGAAGAGATATTAATGTAAAATCTGAAGGATTTTAAATAATGCCAAAAGACCTCTGCATATCAGGCCCTGATACAGAAACCTGAGGGATTTTTTTTTAACCTGCTAATTAGGTACATGACCGTAACCAAGACACTTACCTACCTTTTCCATCATAAAGCTTTTAAACTGTCAGATAACTATAATGGCTTCTACTCATTACATAAATTGATTAATCAAGTATGACAAACTTGATGAAAGCACTTTGAAAAGGATAAAATGCTATGTGATATTACAGAAAACTTACACCAACATATTTATAAACAACAGATTCTGGAATTCTCATCAAGTAAAAAATCTTTGAATCCTATAATATATATCAATAATAAAGACTTAATACGCAAAGGAAAAAATATTCCTGCATAAAATATTGCAGACATCTGGCTACATCTTTACCTAATGCAAGAAAATATATCAGATAGCAAATCATTTAATGTTGCTGATAATAACTGTAATGATAAGAGTAATAAAACTAGCTAAACACAGCTCTATAGCTGTAATACATTTCCTCTATAATTCTTTAGCAGATTAAAGAAAAAGATGTCAGTGAGAAAAACAATTCTTCTCAACAATATTTCTGCTATATCTGATTACCTCCAGGAACAAATTCTTCTAGCCATTAACTTTTCTCTAGAACACTGGCTTATGGTGCTCTCCAACAGAAGTTATTACAGCTTAGAGGACAGGCAATAAAGCTTGGCCACTCTATACTCCACAGACAACACAGTAGTGAGTAAAAGTTCACACTCCCCCCTCCAAAGAGGTTTCCTTGCTCACTAAAAAGTATTTCACACAGGAGTAGTAGATACCATAAACACTTGAAAATTAGGAATCAGCTTTATCCTACCACCAAACTCCAAGATCAGGAATGGGCTTTAGGAATCAATACAAACCTTATATCCATTGACTGTTCAAGGAGTCTGAATCAGGATGGCGGAGCAGCAAGATCCTGAGCTTACCTCCTCCTAGAGACATACCACAACTACAACTCCACACAGAACAACTATCTCTGAGAACAAACCGAGGACCAGGAGAATAGCAGAAGACCAGCAGAATTAAAACATATAAAGAAAAGACCACACTGAGACTGGTAGGAAGGGCAGAAACATAGTCTAGTCAAAACCCACACCCATGGTACAGTGACGCACAAGTGGGTGGGATGTCACAACCACGGAGGTCCCCTGTGAGGAGCCATGGGTCCAAGCCCCATGTCAGGTCCCCAGCCTGGGGACCCTGCACCAGGAGGATGAGCTCCCATTACAAATTACACTCATGTGAAAGCTTTGAAAACTATGGAGCTTATATCTGGGAGAGCCGGAGGAGGACTGGGAAACCAAGACTGCCCTTGAAGGTCTTGCGCACAAACTCATTCACTCCAAGTGCCAGCACAGAGGCAACAGCTTAAAAAGCACCTGGGTAATATAAGAAGATTCACTGACTAATTTTAGGGTGTGTGCCAGAGGGGCATGGATTTGGTAGAACTTTCCCCTGGGACAAAAGCACTGGCAAACACCATTTCTCTCTTTAAAAAATTCTCCTTCCACCTAGCTGGCCTGGCACTGGTGGCACCATGTCTGTCACCTCTCCATCAACCTAGCTAACACCATGCATTCTGCTCCAACATCCCCCGAGAACCTGCCCTGCCCAGCACCCCTCCAAAGCAGCTCCCACTCCCAGGGGCAAGCCCCACACACTTGCAAGAGCTACAGCCGGGCCTGAGAGCCAGTCACAGTGGGGGCCAGCTCCACACATCACTGTGCCTAAAGCAGTCCCAGCCAGCCAAGTGTGGGGCCAGACCTGCTCACCAGCACACCTGTTAGCAGTCACAGCCAGGCCTCAGAGACAACTAAAGACAAGCCCCACCCACCAGGGTGTCCAAAACAGTCAGATTAGAGCCACCCAGCCAACTGGCCTAGGGGCTAAACACACCTATAGCAATAATGGCCCAACCGAAACAGTGGGCACAAGCAGGCCACACAGGGGATACCCCTAGAGCACCTGGCTCTGGTGAGAAGGGGGATTGCAAACCTAGGCCCCACAGGACACCATCTATATAAGACCACTCTTTCAAGACTAGAAGACATAGCTGATATACTTGATACACAGAAACAAACACAGACAGTTAGGAAAAATGAGGAGATAAAGAAATATCTATAAATGAAAGAATAAGACAAAACCTCAGAAAAAGAACTTACCAAAATGGAGATAAGCAATCTTCCAGATAAAGAATTCAAAGAAAGAGTCACAAGGATGCTCACCGAAACTGGAAAAAGAATGGATGAACTCAAGTGAAAACTTCAACAGAGAGACTGAAAATGTAAAAAAGGACCAATCAGAACTGAAGAATATAGTAACTGATATAAAAAATACACTAGAGGGTATCAACAGCAGATTAGAGAAGACTGGATCAGCAATCTGGAAGACAAGGTAGTGAAAATCACCCAATCCAAAAAAACAAAAAGAAAAAAGGATTTAAAAAAAACATTAGGATAGTTTAAGGGACCTCTTGGACAACACCAAGCATACTAACATTAACAGTACAAGGGGTCTGAAAAGGAGAAGAAAAAGAAAAGACAGAAAACCTATTTGAAGAAATAATGCCTGAAAACTTCCCTAACCTGGTCAAAGAAATGCACATCTATGTCTAGGAAGCACAGAGAGTTCCAAATAAGATGTATCCAAGGAGACCCACACCAAGACACACTATAATTGAAAGGCCAAAAGTTAAAAATGAAAGAGAGAATCTTAAAAGCAGAAGCAAGAAAAAAACAACTAGTTACATAGAAGCCCCACCTCCTACACACACACACAAACACACACAAGACTAGCTGCTGATTTTTAAGCAGAAACTTAACAGGCTAGTAGTAAACTTAACTGCCACAATATATTCAAAGTGCTGAAAGGAAAAACTTACAACCAAGAATACTTTACACAGCAAAGTTATCACTCAGAAGTGAAAAAAACAAAAACAAAAGCTAAAACTGCCCTACAAGAATGTTTAAAGGATTTCTTTAAATGGAAAAGAAAAGGCCATAACCAGAAACAAAAAAATTATGAAACAAATAAAAAAAAATCTGACTGGTGAAAGCAAACATATAGTAAAGGTAGTGTATCAAGTAGTAAAACCATCTATATCTAAAATAATTAGTTAAGCAACACACAAAATTCTAAAATGTAAAACATGACATCAAAAACATAAAACACGGGGGGCGGGATGTGACAGAAATGTAGTGCATTAGGAACTCCCTCAAACCTAAGTGACCATCAACTTAAAATAGACTCCTATATACATAGGTGTTATATATGAATCTCATGGTTAGGCGCAAACCGAAAACCTATAACAGATACGCAAAAAATAAAGAAAAAGGAATACAAACATGAAACGAAAGCAATTAAATCACAGGGGAAAAGAAGAAAAAAGGAACAGAAAAGAACTACAAAAACTACCAGAAAACAGTTAATAAAATGGCAATAAGTACATACCTTTGATAATTACTTTCATGGAAGTGAACTAAATGCTCCAATCAAAAGACAAAGGGTGGCTGAATAAATAAAAAAAGACCAATTTATATACTGCCTACAAGAGACTCTCTTCAGAGCTAAAGATACACACAGACTGAAAGTGAGGAGATAGAAAGAGATATTCCATGCAAACAGAAATGAAAAGAAGGCTGGGGTAGCTATACTTATATCAGATAAAATAGGCCTTAAGACAAAGACTAACAAGAGACAAAGAAGGGCATTACATAGTGATAAAGGGATCAATTCAACAAGAGGATATAACGTTAGTAAATACAACATAGGAGCACCTAAATATATAAAGCAAACGTTAACAGACATAAAAAGGGGAATTGAATAATACAATAATAGTATTGGACTTTAAAAATTTACATCAATGGAAAGATCACCCAGGCAGAAAATCAATAAGGAAACTGTGACCTTAAATGACATATTAGACAGACAGACTTAATACATATATATAGAACATTCCACCCCAAAATGGCAGAATATGCATTCTTTTCCACTGCACATGGAACATTCTACCAAATAGATTACATGTCATGCCACAAAACTAGTCTTAATAAATTTAAAAAGACTGAAATCATACGAAGCATCTTTTCCAACCACAATGGTATGAATAAATTACAATAAAAAACTGGAAAAATCAAAAACATGTGGAGGCTAAACAACCAATGGGTCAAACAATCTAACCTTATAACTTACAATCTAGTTCTTATCTAAAAGAACTAGAAAAAAAAGAACAAAGTCTAAAGATAATAGAAGGAAGAAAATAATAAAGAGCAAAAATAAATGAAATACAAACTGAAAAAGACAACAACAAAGATCAATGAAACTAACACCTGGTTTCTGAAAAGATAAACAAAATGGATAAACCTTTAGCCAGACTCCTCAAGAAGAAAAGGGCCCAAATAAACAAAATCAGAAATGAAACAAGAGAAGTTACAACTGACACCACAGAAATACAAAGGCTTATAAGAGATTACTACAGATAATTATACACCAACAAATTGGACAACTTAGAAGAAATGGATAAATGCCTAGAAACATACAATCTCCCAAGACTGAGCAGGAATAAACAGAAAATTTGAACAGACCAATCACGAATAATGAAATTGAGTCAGTAATCAAAAAACTCCCAACAAACAAAAGTCCAGGACAGGATGGCTTCACAGGTGAATTCTACCAAACATTTGAAGAAGAGTCTAACAACTATCTTCAAAGTATTCCAAAAAACGGAGGAAGGAATGTGTCCAAATCTGAGGAAGGATGCTAAGAGATCATTATCTCCCTGATACCAAAATCAAATAAAGACATTTCAAAAAAAAAAAAAAGTTACAGGCCACACCCCTGATGAAGAGAGATGCAGAAATCCTCAACAAAATATTAGCAAACGGAAATCAACAGCACATTAAAATGATCAAACACCATAACCAAGTGGGATTTATTCCAGGGATTGCAAGGATGGTTTAATATTTGCAAATCATTCAATATGATACACCACCTTACCAAATCAAAGGATAAAAATCATATGATCATCTCAATAGGTACAGAAAAAGCATCTGACACAATTCAGTATACATTTATGATAAAAACTCTCCAGAAAGCAGGCACGAGGGGAACATACCTCAATATAATAAAGGCCATACGTGACAAATCCACAATTAACATAATACTCAACAATGAAAAGCTGAAAGCTTTTCCTCTAAGATCAGGAACAAGACAAGAATGCCCACTCTCACCACTTTTTTTCAACGTAGCACTGGAAGTCTTAACCACAGAAATCAGACAGGAAAAAGAGATAAAATGCATCCAAATTGGGGACGAAGAAGTACAAGTCACTATTTGCCAATGACATACTATATACATATATATATACACACACACTATATATATGTACATATATGTGTATATATATATGTAAAAGCCTAAACACTCCACCAAAAAGCTATCAGAACTAATAAATGAATTCACTAAAGTTGCAGGATACAAAAATCAACTTCTACACACTAATAATGAGCTATCTGAAAGAAAAATTAAGAAACAATCCCAACTACCATCAAATCAAGAAGAATAAAATAGCTATGAATAAATTAACCAAGGAGTTCAAAACCTGTATTCTGAAAACTATAAGACACTGATGAAGGGAACTGAAGACAGCACAAATATATCTTGCTCATAGATGGCAAGAATTAATATTGTTAAAATGTCCATACTGCTCAAAGCAATCTATAGAGTCAATGCAATCCCTATCAAAATACCAATGACATTTTTTGCAGAACTTAAATAAATACTCCTAAAATTTGTTTGAACCACACAGGCACCAGATAGCCACAGCATCTTAAGAAAGAAGAACAAAGTTGGAGGTATCATGCTCCTTGATTTCAAACTATACTACAAAGCTATCGTAACCAAATCTGTATGATACTGTACAGTAGCCAAGGTATGGAAGCCACTGAAGTGTCCATTGATAGATGAATGGATAAAGAAGATGTAGTATATATACACTATAAACTATCACTCAGCCATAAAAAAGAATAACATCTTGCCATTTGTGACAATATGGAAGAAATTAGAGGGTATCATGCAACTCCACTGTATTCTGTGGACCCAGCTGCTGCATTTCAAGGACTGCCTGTAACTGACACAGCATTAAGATGTAAATGTTAAATTTAAATATACCTGCATTTCATTGACGTGTTCAATAAATATTTACAAGCATTTACTATGTGCTATCTATGAAAAATTTCAGTTGCTGCTCACATGGAGTTCACAGAAAGTTCATGTGCAAGTAAACAATATAGGAGAATGTGACAAGTTTAGCTGACCTCCATGGGCTGGAAATAATGGTAAATTGTTTCATAACATTTCATTCATTAAAAAAAAAAAAAAAAAAAAAAAAAACCTGACTACTGGGATTACAGTGAGGTTTTACAGAAACTAGTAGGAAATTAACAATACTCTGCATCAGCCAATAGTTATGCAACTATCTGTTTTGTTTCTTAATGTAATCACTATAAAAGGAAATAACTGTGGATAAGAAGTACAATTTCAGGAGAAGAAAGGATTTAGTTGCAACTTCTATTTTAGCTTTTAGAGCTCTCAAATGTGAATACTCTTGACTGCCTTGCAAATGACGTAACAGTATAGCCTTAAGGCTTTTTTACAGTCCAATAAAGTAGGGACTTCTCTGGTGGTCCAGTGGGTAAGACTCCATGCTCCCAGTGCAGGGGACCTGGGTTCGATCCCTGGTCAGGGAACTAGATTCTGCATGCATGCCACAACTAAGAATAGCATGCCACAACTAAGAATAGCATGCCACAACACAGATCCCACAATGCTGCAACTAAGACCCAGCGCAGCCAAAATAAATAAATAAGTATTAAAAAATAAAAAATAAAAGGGTCCAGTAAAGTAGATTTGAGTCTGGGCTTGCCATATCCTTAGCTTTGTTATCTTGGGGAGGCTACATAATCTTTCCTCATCTAGGAAATGGATAATATCAGTTACCCACAGCACTGTTTAATAGAAATAATATATGCGAAGCCTTTAATTACAGTATTTGTAACAGAGTAGGCAGTCAATGAAAGATAGCAGCTACTAATTACTATTATGCTTTACACTGGCTATGAAAGTTATATTCCAAACTAACATTGTTATTACAATTCCTGTTTATTCTTGAGGGGAAAAAAAAATGGATACTGCTTTTTAAATCTTTGGTAAGTTTACCATTGATGCTATTGAAACTTCCAATATTATCTGCGTTACGGTCTTCAGTAAGTGTTCAGATTGTGACTGAGTAGTGTTAATAGCATCCTTTTATTATATTTTCAAATGTGACACCTTAAATAAAATAAATCTAACAAAATTCTAAACTACTTTCAGAGCTCTTTGGTATTTCCTATACTGCTATAGAGGGGGTTTAAGGTAGAATGAAAAGCACATACAAATCACTCAGAGACCTGGGGTCTAGCCCCGCTTTGCTGTTAATTAACTGTAAGACCCTGGAAGAATCACCTATTCATTAAAGGCCTCCACTTTCTCACCTGCTAAAAAATGATTAGGAATATGAGTTTTCTCTTTAAAAGTTTATACTCTTGGGAGAGGTGGGAATGGAGAGTTGTGGTTTAAGGGGCACAGAGATTCAGTCTAGGATGATAAGAGGGTTCTGGAAATGGATAGAGGCAGTCGTTCACAGCAATGTGAATGTAATTAATGCTGTCAAACAGTACACGTAAAAATGGTTAAAATGGTAAATTTTATGATATATTTTACCACAATAAAGAATTTTACAATCTGTGCTCTGTAGCCCTTTAAGTTACACTCATTCACCGCCCCCCCCCCCCAATTCATTCAAACATTTATAAAGCGCTTATTATGAACCAAGCACTGTGATAGGGAATACAAACAGCAAGACCTGGAGCTGAGTGGGAAAAACAGACACATGTCCAAATAAGTGCTGTAAACTATCAGATGCTTCACAAAGGAAGCCAGAGTAGGAGCCACAAAACCAGGGGTGCATTATATCTGAGAGGGCTGGAAAAGCTTTATGAGAGGAAGACCCACAGGCTGAGTCTTAAAAGCACAGCACGTATTCACATGTGGATGATACGCATGACCAGCACTGTTCCTTCTCCCATAATTAACGTTTACATCTTCATGACTAGAAAAGGACAATTCTCTGACAGTGAAAACTCGAAGTATCTCTTAAATAATCAAGATAGTTAAAAGTTCAAACGTAGTAATCCCCTTCTTCACTATCACCAAAAAAAAAAAAAAAAAGAGAGGACAAAAAAATTCAAAAACCACTACATTAATCTCCAAGCAAGCCAAACCAACACTAGAATCACGATAGAAGCTACTTGGGTTTTCACTGCTAATTCAGGTAGATATGAAAGGGAAAAAGCACATCTTTTAAAAGATTCAATGTTGTTTATTTAAGAAGTAGAAGGCTAACATAATGGGTCTTATTATAGCACTAAAATAAGGTATTATTTGAATAGTTTGCTTAGAGAAACTTAATGACTCATTTAGGACACCACTGCTGCTGTATCAGTGCAGCGTTAAACCGGTGCCCTGAAGAGTCTGGACCCTTCAAATAGGAGAGCAGTTTACTTTCAGGGAGCACCTTTGTTTTCACTGGGAACTGGGACTATAAACAAGACTCACATTTCCATTATCTTACGTCTAATTTTATCAAAAGCTGTTTGGTTTAAAATAAACTAATCTTCGAAAGCCCTTGAAATCCTAAACATATTAAGAACAAAGAAAGAGACCAGTCAAATATTTCAATGTTACAAAATGCCAAAAAAGAAAAAAGATGGAGGGTGGGGGTGTTTAGAAGATTTATATGAAACATATGGAATGAGGAGGCTTTTCTCCCCAAAATAAAAAATATTCATTTGGTGTCAGTTAATAAAGCATTGCCAAAAGGGAATAAATGCAAAGGCTTAAGACCTAGAAAAGTTGGGAATGCCCATCACCAACATTTATCAATGGCTATTTGTAGCTCTACAAGGAGAGATCATCCTTCAGCAGATAAGCTTACAGTAAGACCTCCTTTTTGTTACATATTTTGGCTCAGATCACCAGGTCACTGAGCGCCTGAGACACCAACTGCTTTCCAGTCGTAGTGTAGCATCCTCTTCTTATTCAAGGTACTTGCTATTAGCAATTTTCTATGAATAGCTATTAGCCTATGTACCATAGATTAGCTTTGTTTTTTAAAGAAAAAACAAAACAAAAACAAAAGAGGTAAAAAGTAACATACAGAAACTGCATGGGACAATAAGAAAAACAGGAAATGAGGACTCAGAGAGCCTGAGTTCTGCCATCAGAGAAGCCAGTGACAATGTTAAGCCATTTACTAGCTTTTAGCTTTAAATTATTTGGGTACTTTAAAAATAACAAGTATGAATGGATGTATATATTTAAGTAGAACCATTATTTCAAACAAAAGTTTCCCTGGAAGCTTCAGGATACATAAAGAAGAAAATGGGGCTGCTCTGATTGAAGACAAAATGGGAGCCTGGAGTCCTGCCCAAATAACGCTCCTGTGTCCTGGGGGGGACGGGGGGTGCGATGGGTATACCTCCGCAGAACCCCTAGGCTACTCAATGTACTATTTAAAACTGCTGGAATAGATAAGTGGATGTTTCACATTCTTACATTTCACAGACCAGGAAAAGTTCAAAAAGATTTTGAAAGAACATAATATCTAAATAAATAAATAAATTTAGCTTTGCCTTATAAAACTATTGCTAGCCAAAAAAATATATATTTTAAACCAGTTTTAGGAAACACCTCCAGACCATCTCTCAGGTATATTTAAGTTCTAAAAGTATACAATTTCTTCTACTCCTATCGTGAAAGAACTAACCAAAACCACTTCAGGTATCCAAGAAATTATTTCCTAAGACTACTGTTCGTTAAGTACATTAACAAAGTGCCCCAGAGTCACTAAAATAAAAAAAGTAATTAAAAAATAAAAAGAGAAAATCAAATTAAAATTTACAGTGGCTTAACCTCAAAATGTACAACCTTAAAACATACATCATTTTAATTATTTTCATATAATTTCCCCCACACCTAAAAAATAAGAACTATAAGCATCACCTGTAATTACAGTATAGTCCAAGCAATGCTTAACTTTCAGATGTTTAAGTGACTCTGAGCTGTTTCCTACTCTTTGCTCCTTCATACTCAGTGTTCAGTTTCATCAACCACATACTTTATTTCTTTACATTTCTGTAAAATCTTTCCAGCCACCAGAGGCTGGTACAAGCACTTGAGACCATCAAAGTGACCTGAGGAAATCTAGCTGGAAAATGAGGTAAAGTTGTATTTCTAGGATTATGTAACCTCCCTGAACTGAAAAAGCAATGTGGTCTATTCATCATTGCTACAACTACTTTTTCAGATCTCAGTTTAAAATTTCTAACGTATAAGAATATATAACAGCTAAAGTAAAAGTCAAACATTCTTTAGCAGTTCAAATATTTCTCTGCTAAAGAAAGTCTTAATACCTAAAGACCTCTCTCCCTCAAATCACTAGACGTTTGGGTACCCTGAAAACTTTCTTAGGAGTTTCAACTTCATATTTCTCTCCAACTCCTGACACTGCACATAACACATTCTAGGCAGATCTTAGATCTATCTTTTAACAAATAGCTGTATCAGCTTTCTGAGAGGTCCATTCCAATTTTATTTTACTGCACTCCAACTTCAAAACAATTTTTCTTAGAATACTTACTACGTATGGAGAAGCATCATTTATAAAATTGAAAACTCACAATATCATTAAACCTTCTCTTTTCTGGGAAATAAAGAAAATTCCATCAACTTTTATTCTAACACATTGTTCCAATTTTTAAAGCAATACTCTGTGTCTTCTATGTTCCTCCTCCTATAACATGATGTTTGCTAAATGAAGCACAAAACAAGGTAGAAAACAGTTTTGTGAGTCTCCCTTTCTCACACTTCCAGTTTCTATGCACTGATTTCTTGAAATAGCTATAAATGGGTAGGACACCTCCAGTGATATAGTAAGTCTACAAACACCACTTTCTTTCACCACTAAGGTATCTTTTAGATATAGGTTCAGTGACTGAAGGCTGCTCTGGATGGAAGCTGACCAGAAGGCCTCAGAAGGAAACAACCTCAAGTCACACAATGATTATGTTTAAACATATTAAAGAGAAGGCAAAGTTTACTCTAAAACTGAGACATAACCATCATTTAAAGCATGTACATATGTTCTGAACTTTCAATTATGTCCATTGATCTGTATGTTATCCTTGTGCCAGTGCTTAGACTATCTTGACTGCTGTAGTTTTAAAATTGGGAAGTATGTCTTCCAATCTTTTTCCTTTTCAACAATGTTTTGGCTGTTCTGGGTCCGTCGCATTTTCATATAAATTTTAGAATCAACTTGTCAATTCTTGCAAAAAAGGAGCTTGGATATCGCTAAGAATAGCATTACATCTGTATGTTGATTTGGGGAATATTTCCTCCTTAACAATATTAAGTCTTCTGGTCCATAAACATAGAATGTCTTTCTCTTTAAACATTAAGATTTTTCAGTAAGTTTTTTTTTTGCAATTCTCAGAATAGGAGTTTTGTCATTCTTGGGTTAAACTTAGTCCTAAGACTTTTCTTATTTTTAGTGCTATTTTATTTTATTTTTTTAGAACTTTTATTGAGATACAGTTAACATACAATAAACTGTATATATTTAGAGTGTACAATTTGGTGCTATTTTAAATGGAATTATTTTCTTAATTCCTATTTCAGTTTATTCATTGATAATGCATAGAAATACCATTGGGTTTTGTGTGTTGACCTTGTATCTTACAACCTTGCTGAACTAATTCATTCTAGTGGTTTTTGGTTGATGTCTTAGGATTTTTTATATACAAAACAATATCGTCTGCAGGTAGAGATAGTTTTATTCCTTCCAGTCTAGATACCCTTTATTATTTTTCTTGTCTAATTGCCTGTTTATAACCTCCAGTGCATTGTTGAATAAAAGTAGTGAAAGCAGGAAAAAATAAATAAATAAATAAAGCATGTACATGCACACACACAAACAACTGGAAAACCTGATAGTTATTCTCATATATTTCTTCTTAGACATCACAGAACTTTGGGCCAGCACCTCTTTACAGAGTCCCTCCAACATCTTCTGGGTCTGTTTCCAAAGAGGCACCTGAAAAGCTGTTAAGAGCCTCCATCCTCTGTCACCTTCACTTGAAAAGAAGCTAGGTACAAAAAGGTTAGTCCAAGCTAATTCTTTGGCCTCCATGAGTCAGCCTGAACCTGTCACTGCTGTCAGTCCTTGGTGTCCTGAGGAATGTCCGAGTCCTGGCTACAACCTGTCCTCTCACCTCTCTGCTAACATTACTCATAAGAGGAAATCTAAAAAAGAGGGGATATATGTATATGTATAGCTGATTCATTTTGCTGTACAGTAGAAACTAACACAATCTTGTAAAGCAACTATACTCCAATAAAAATTAATTAAAAAAAAAAAGAGGGCTGCCGTCTCTGAGCACTCACACAAGGCTGTGAAATGGAGGCCACTCAACTCTTCAGAGCAATACTAAAACACAGTCCCTGTCTACTGAAAGCTCCTGGCTGAGCAGCAAAGCCATGTTCTTTTCTGTGTTCCCAGAGCAGTCCTTGACACTTATACAGAAATGAGACAACCTCTTGACAAGGAAGTCCTCCTCCTTTCTTAGACATCAGGAAACAAACACACATGACAAACATGGAAGGGATGTGGAGTGGAGGGATGGCCTGGCTTGAGGAGTTCACCTTAGAGGTCTTCCTCAGCAGCAAAACCTAACTCTGATGGCCTTTCAATTCCCAGTTGGCACAGTTTCAAAACCAAATATAAGGACAGCAACTTACAGGGAAATAGAAGAAGAGGCACAAGAGGCAGGCTCAAGGGTGAGAGCTATTTCTTTCTTACAGCTTAAACCAGTACAAAAGATGAAACACACGTATCAACAAGTATAAAAAATAAACGAGATGTACTAATACACACAAATACACACAAAGGAAATACAGTAACAGGGCTTTCTTTTGGCTCCAGATTGTACTGATGTCTTTCATTTTACAATTTCATGTGCAGAAAGAAATGAGAGGTTCTTAGTAAAATAAAATGATTTACTTTTATGCTGAACATGCAATATTCATAAATATCAAATTCTTTCCTCAGATATAAGATTTTCTTCTTAAATTTAAATTTTTCCCACTACAGTCCCTGAGATCTCATTTCTATGCCATGACAGTTTACATCTGCATTTTAAAGCAAATGCAGAATCCACCACCTGATTTAGCAGTCAGGCTACCCTCGTTTTCGGGCACCTTTGAAGACAAAGTGATATTTAATACTGAATATAAGCAGTCTTTTCATCTCACACTGATGAGTAATTGCTTCTCACTTCAGAACTACAGCATGAGTTATCATCTCTAACTTGCTCTCTAAGTGCTATGGTCAGCATAGAAATAAATGACAAAGAACATTATGGGATTACTCAAGGGAATCGGGTCTCTGCTAACTGCTAAGAAGAAAGCACAGCTAGTCAGGCATAGCTCAATGAGATACAGCATGAGAAATGACATACGTTTCTGTGCCCTGGTTCTAGGAAATCATTTCTACTAAATGTCCTCAGAATGTGGAAGCTGAACCTTCCCTGGTGTCAAACACACCAGATAAATATTATAGCTGCACATGGTGTTCACAATTGTACATATATTTGAAAGGAACTGTACATTTACACTTGCTGAAAACGTTTGCTTACAGAAAATAGTGAGGGTGGGAGATACAGAGCGCTTCCCCCTAGGTTCTAGGAGTTGAAGCAACCAGTACTTTCAGCATTATCTATCATCAAGTTGGCTTCACAGAGGCTGTCTCTCTAGTCTGAAGGTGACATAGTATAAAATTCTATCAGGCCTGGCCCACAGAGTCAACCATCTCCTATACTTAATACACACAAAACACATTGGAATAATGGTGAGGGAAGGAGGGCAAAGCCCAATAAACAAATTATTTTATGTATTTTTCATCCTGCGCCACAGAGGAAACAAATGAATATGAGAAAGCAAATGACACACATACACGGACTTAAATACAATTCAAATGTCATGATATATAAATAAATATAAAATGCATCTGGAAAAAAAGAGTATTTAAATTCCATTCAATGTTACAAACATTTTTCTTATTACAATATAAACCCTTACCTTTGCTTGTCTCTTACTGGCCTCTCTTCTGGCTTCCCTTTCTTTCAGTCTTTTCTCCTATGGAGGAGGGGGAAAATCAGCAACATATAAACTCGTCCAGTAGGTGTAAATCAGACCATATGTTCATAACGATTTTTCTTAAGCCAAATGGTTAGGCATATTCACTTTTCAACAGGTATTTACTAAGTACCTACTATGGGATTGGCATAAATTTTCATAACATTAAGTATGCATCAAACAGATCTGGAATCAAATTACAGTTAGACCATTTACAAGCTGTGCAGTTTTGGGAAACTTATTCACTACCTCTCATTTTCTCATCTAAACATGGAGATAACAGAGGCACACATTTCATAAAATCAGTACAAGAATTACATAAAATAACACAAATGCTTATTAGCACAATGTCTGACATATGACTGGTTCACAATGTTGGCTATTAAAATAAAAAGGAATAAATGCAGTAATGACTATTTCCCTTTTCCTCTAAGAGCAGAATTTATAAAGGATATGAAATCCTCATCCTTGGGTTCTTAGAAAAGTGGCAATATTTTTCTCAAAACAAAAACAATTGAAGATGATTCTGATAAGCACCTTATTTTATTGAATTGCTTTATAATTTCCCCATTAGTTTTCCAATGATCATAAAACAGGCAGAAAATGCAGCACTAATGTTTTCAAAATAAGAAAAATAAATACGTGTAATAATATAATTCAAAACAGCAAAATGAAGCTAAGGTTGAAAAAAATTTTGTTTTAATTAAAACACCTCTTTTCCTCTTCAAAAAATAAAATGGTAAAACAATATAAAGGCTAGTCTCAATCCAAAATTCATAGCTAACATATTTTAAATATATTTTAAATTTAATGAATTACTAGATCAATGTAAAAAGTGAATAAACCACAAATAATTCTTTCATGAAGTAATATAAAACTGTGACCATGATTCTTTTACCTTAATATCCACTAACGTGAGAATTAACAATTATTTCAGTCTGGACAATCTATAATTATCACTATGCTTTCATACATGGCTTTCTCCAGATTCAAGAACCAATTCTAACACATACTCCAGAGACAGACCTGAGGCTGCTCTGTTGCTCACAGCACCGAAAAGGGCAGGAAATTGATACAATCCATACTATACACCCTATCTAGGTTTACAGATTCCTTTGTAATAAAGTAAGCACGTTTAAGTGTTAAAAGTTTCAAAAGGGGTTAAATACTAAGTAATACAAAGAGGAGGGGAGTCCAGAGAACTTAAAGGTTCAGTTTTTATAGCTTTAGATTGCACAGCAGGAAAGATAAATTCTAAGTGAAACTAACAAAAATTCAAATTCAAATGGCAACTGTTCCTGTGTCATAACACTAAATAATGCATCATGTTAAATTATTCTTTTCTGTGATTATTAGTCTTTTTCTACACTAGTTTTGGAGAAAATAGGTATTGCTCTGACTTCCAAATAAAACATACAACTAAAAGGCTAGGTAAAACTTAATCAATATGCAATTATACAGAGAAACATTCTAAAGATTATTTGTAAGTTCCAAGATCACAGTCAGGGAAAAAGGAAAGATGAAGAAATCAAAACTAAGAATGTGATTTTTTCGTTGTCAAAGAGCTTAGTAAGTGAAAGACTGATCTTAAACATGGGTCTCCATGTGCCAAGTCTAATGCTTTTTTCGGATACATTCTAAAAAAATTTAAAAGTCAGGATTTGGAGAATATAACAGGTGTGACCTTAATAGAAAAAAACTAAAACCTAGCATTATTTTACCAAGCAGCACTGAATGCAATAGTTACTGAGACACTACACGTGAATCGGTTTTCTCATGGGTTATTCGTGGCTCCAGCACACGCCTATACCTCTTCTCTCCTCATTAGAAAGCTTACTCAGCTTTGCTAGATATAGTTTTTATCTTAACAGCATGTTTTACCCAAATGTTGCATTTCCTTTTATTATTAATAATGCTCTGCTACCATATGGGTCTTTCATCCTGAGAGCATTTTTTCCTGATAGCATTTTATGTACATTATTTAATAGATTTTTGCCTGTTTCCTGTGCAGAAAAAAATAATTTTAATATTAATAATATTAAATTATTTTATTTATGTTTTAATATTATTAATAGTAACATTATAAATAATTAATAATTAATTAACCACATTTAACTGTCACACAAATTGTTGTTGTAATTATTCAGTAATTGGCCTTCTCCCAACACACAAGAGTATCTGAAAATTCAAAAGTTTCACTTCAAAGTTCCAAAGAATAACTTCGATATGTTCACATCCCTCTAAACAAGTAAACACAATCTCTCTTATGGGGCTTTTCATCTAGCCACTTTAATCATAGCAGGAAAAAACATATTAATAAATTTCCACTACCACTGAACTCCGGTATTAATTTATTATAGTCAATGAAGAACAGTTTAAATTTCAAAATTTAAATTGGCTATCAGAGTTCACATGTGCATGCAAGTAGAATAATTTTCCCTCCTAAGATTTCTGCTACAAGTCTCAGATGCATCAGGGATATTCGAAATCTTTGACATATGAAATGAACATGACCAGGACAGGAAAATGAAGCATAAAAAAAGAACAAACTTTCAATACTGGGTGAAACAAAAAGAAAATTAGAAAACTTCTCTTTCTTATCTTAAAAAGATGTATTAACACTCTATCTGAAGAGGCAAAAATAAACATTAGTCTCTAAACAGCAGAGAATAGGAAGAAGAATTATGGTAATGCAAAATTTGGGAAATGGATATAGGGAAGAAAGTACAATTTTTTCTTTGCTAAGGCAGGAAAGAAGTTCTTTTTTTAAAAGAAGAGTATATGAATCATAGATGCTATAAATGACAAGACACAAAAATAAAAGGCTGGATTACAATGACTAGCGGAAAAATATAATTGAATTTTATTAGATTCAGTTAACTGAGGCTCTTCAATGCCCCCACGTCACTTAATTTTATGTAGTTTAAATACTTTAAATCCTTTCTTCTCCTATTTCACTTTTTAGGATTGGTACCAAAAGGTATTTTATGCCAACAAAAAGAAGGCACAATTTTATCTTTAGTTTTGCCATTCTACAAATGATTAAGTATAAGAAGATCATGAAATTCAATAATAAAAATCAAATTCACAAGAGACAAGAAAACAGAAAAATACATTTCAAGGTATAAAATACTCCTTTATAGACATTACTATATGTCTTTTGGCTGCTCACACACTACAGGTCCTTAGCTTCCAGAAAAGAATGTAGCATGAAATATGAATTTCAACAGCAGGCAGGATTATGTATTTAAACCATTTTCATTCCATGGTGCTTGGAAATCTGTAGATTTGGAAACCCATGTCTTTCAGGAGGTGGTGGAAGCAGGTAACCTATCTGAATCAGTCTCAGGCAACTGTGTCAGTTTGGTAAGGAGTGGAGTTCCCAGCTGTCACATAAAGAAGGAGGGAACATCAATCCTCATCACAATATTACAGGAACTTCTTTTTCAGGGAAGAAAATTGTATCAACAAAAGTAAGTAAAAGAATGATTACAAGGAGGATAGGATCAAGATGGAGGAATAGGAGGACGTGCGCTCACTCCCTCTTGCAACAGCACCAGTATTACAACTAACTGCTGAACAATCATCGACAGAAAGACACTGGAACTCACCAAAAAAGACACCCCACATCCAGAGACAAAGGAGAAGCCACAATGAGATGGTTGGAGGGGCGCAATCCCATTAAAATCAAATCCCATAGAGGCTTCCTAGGTGGTGCAGTGGTTCAGAATCCGCCTGCCAATACAGGGGACATGGGTTCGATCCCTGCCCCAGGAATATCCCATAACCTGTGGAGCAACTAAGACTGTGTGCCACAACTACTGAGCCTGAACTTTACAGCCAGTGAGCCACAACTATTGAGCCCATGTGCTGCAAGTACTAAAGCCCACACGCCTAGAGCCCGCGCTCTGCAACAAGAGAAGCCATGGCAATGAGGAGCCTGCGCACCACAACGAAGAGTAGCCCCCACTCACCGCGATTAAAAAGAAAGCCCGCACACAGCAAAAAAAAGACCCAGCATGGCCAATAACATAAATAAATAAAAAAATTGAAAAAAAAAAATCAAATCCCATAAATGCTGGGTGGGTGACTCACAAACTGGAAAAGAGTTATAATGCAGAAGTTCACCCACTAAAGTGAGGGTTCTGAGCCCCACGTCAGGCTTCCGAACCTGGGAGTCCAGCAACAGGAGGAGTAATCCCCAGAGAATCAGGTTTTGAAAGCAAGTGGGATTTGATTGCAGGACCTTCACAGGACTAGGGGAAACAGAGACTCCACTCTTGGAGGGCACACAAAAAGTGTGCTCACCAGGACCCAGGGGGAAGGAGCAGTGACCCCACAGGAGACTGAACCAGACCTACCTGCTGGTGTTGGGGGGTTGCCTGTGGAGGTGGGGGCCAGCTGTGGCTCGCCAAGGAGATGGAGGCACTGGTGGCAGGGGTTCTGGGAAGTGCTCATCGGCATGAGCCCTCCCAGAGTCCTCCATTAGCCCCACCAAAGAGTCTGCGAGCTCCAGGGCTAGGTGGCCTCAGGCCAAATGATCAACAGGGTGGGAACACAGCCCCACACGTTGGCAGACAAGCAGATTAAAGTTTAACTGAGCTCTGCCCACCCAGCCCTACCCATCAACAGTCCCTCCCATCAGGAAGCATGCACAAGCCTCCTAGATGGCTTCCTCCACAAGAAGGCAGACAGCAGTATCAAACAGTATCAACAGTATTTCGTCTTGTGGAATTGAAAACCACAGCCACAGAAAGACAGAGAAAATGAAAAAGCAGAGGACTTTGTACCAGATGAAAGGACAGGATAAAACCCCAGAAAAACAACTAAAGGAAGAGGAGATAGGCACCCTTCCAGAAAAAGAATTCAGAATAATGATGGTGAAGATGATCCAGGACTTTGAAAAAAGATTGGATGCAAAGATCGAAAAGTTTACCAGTACCTAGAAGAATTAAAGAGCAAACAAACAGAGATATGCAACACAATAACTGAAATGAAAAATACACTAGAAGGAACCAATAGCAGATTAACTGAGGCAGAAGGACGAATAAGTGAGCTGGAAGACAGAATGGTGATAATCACTGATGTGGAAAAGAATAAAGAAAAAAGAATGAGAAGAACTGAAGACAGTCTAATAGACCTCTGGGACAATGTTAAATGCACCAACATTCGCATTATATGGGTTCAGGAAGGAGAAGAGAGAGAGAAAGGACCCAAGAAAATATTGGAAGAGAGTATAGTTGAAAACTTCCCTAATATGGGAAAGGAAATAGCTACCCAAGTCCAGGAAGTGCAGAGAGTCCCAGGCAGGATAAACCCAAGGAGAAACACACCAAGACATATAGTAGTCAAACTGACAAAAATTAAAGACAAAAGTTATTAAAAGCAACAAGGGAAAAACAACAAATAACATACAAGGGAACTCCCATAAGGGTAACAGCCGATTTCTCAGCAGAAACTCTGCAAGCCAGAAGGGAATGGCATGATATATTTAAAGTGATGAAAGGGAAGAACCTACAACCAAGAATACTCTACCCGGCAAGGATCTCATTCAGATTTGAGGGAGAAATCAAAAGCTTTACAGATAAGCAACAGCTAAGAGAATTCAGCACCACCAAACCAGCCCTACAACAAATGCTACAGGAACTTCCCTAAGCGGGAAACATAAGAGAAGAAAAGGACCTATAAAAACATAAACAAAACAATTAAGAAAATGATAATAGGAACATACATATTGATAATCACTTTGAATGTAAATGGACTAAATGCACCAACCAAAAGACACACACTGGCTGAATGGATACAAAAACAAGACCCATATATAGGCTGTCTCAAAGAGACCCACTTCAGACCTAGGGACACATACAGACTGAAAGTGAGGGGATGGAAAAAGATATTCCATGCAAATGGAAACCAAAAGAAAGCTGGAATAGCGATACTCATATCAGATAAAATAGACTTTAAAATAAAAAATGTTACAAGAGACAAGAAAGGACATTACATAAAGATCAAGGGATCAATCCAAGAAGAGGAGATAACAATTATAAACATATATGCACTCAACATAGGAGCACCTCAATACATAAGGCAAATGCTAACAACTATGAAAGAGGAAACTGACAGGAACACAATAAAAATGGGGGACTTTAACACCCCACTTACACCAATGGACAGATCATCCACACAGAAAATTAATAAGGAAACACAAGCTTTAAATGACACAAGAAATCAGCTGGATTTAATAGATATCTATAGGACATTACATCCAAAAACAGCAGATTACACATTCTTCTCAAGTGCACATGGAACATTCTCCAGGTTAGATCACATTTTGGGTCATAAATCAAGCCTTGGTAAATTCAACAAAATTGAAATCGTATCAAGCATCTTTTCTGACCACAATGCTATGAGATTAGAAATCAATTACTGGAAAAAAACTGTAAAAAACACAAACACATGGAGGCTAAACAATACACTACTAAGTAACCAAGAGATCACTGAAGAAATCAAAGAGGAAATCAAAAAATTCCTAGAGACAAATGACAATGAAAACATAATGATCCAAAACCTATGGGATGCAGCAAAGGCAGTTCTAAGAGGGAAGTTTATAGCAATACAATCCTACCTCAAGAAACAAGAAAAATCCCAAATAAACAATCTAAACTTACACCTAAAGAAACTAGAGAAAGAAGAGCAAACAAAACCCAAAGTTAGTAGACAAACTGGGACATTTGTAGAGACATGGATGGACCTAGAGAGTGTCATACAGAGTGAAATGAGTCAAAGAGAAAACCACATATCGTATATTAACACATATATGTGGACTATAGAAAAATGGTACAAATCAACCAGTTTGCAAGGCAGAAATAGAGACACAGATGTAGAAAACAAACATATGGGCAGCAAGTGGGGAAAGCAAGGGAGGGTTGGGGGGGGGGAATGAATTGGGAGATTGGGATACCAAATTGTACACTCTAAATATATGCTATTTATTGTCTGTTAACTGTATCTCAATAAAAGTTCTTAAAAAAGAAAAAGAAGAATGATTACGAGGATTTTTGGCCCTGAAAATAGCCCCTGCCCTCCAGGAACAAAATCCCAGTAAGCCCAAATCCCTCCTGGGAAATAAGAACACAACAAGGTTCTCTGATCTGTTACCTATAGTTTCATCTGAAAAACATAAAAATTGGTCTTCCATATGTAAACCTATAACAACTACAATAAGGATATGAAGACACGTAGAAAAACAAATTTACATAGGAACACTGATTCACTAATCAATTCCTTCAAATGTTTGCTGAGCTACTTTGTTCCAGGCCCCATGGTGGGCTCTGGGTTTACAGGGATGGGCAAAATAGACACAGCCAAGCTTCCCCTCGTCTTTATAGTCTACGACCTAATCTTGTTAGATCCCTGAATTTCATAGCACCAAACTCTGTCCCTGCTCCTCAAGCACTCCAGCTACTGACCATCAGTCTAACAATCGCCCCACCTCTAAAAGCACCAAATGGTGTTTAAAAAAAAAAATCCACAAAACAAAGAACTTAATAAAAATAGAGAGAATAAACAGGTCAAAGACTTGCTACAAAGTTGATAAGACCTCTATAATTGAGTATTTATCTCATTTTGGATGCAGGATATGAAAAAGGGCCCAAGTACCCAGATGTTGGACTGAATATTAAAAGAAGCTATATACTCATGAGAATAAGAAGAAGAGACTTCCCAGGTAGACATCTCTAAATTATAGGCAAAGTTTCTTCTTTTTTTTTAATACATCTTTCTTGGAGTATAATTGCTTTACAATGTAGTATGAGTTTCTGCTGTACAACAAAGTGAATCAGCTCCATGTATCCCCATATTCCCTTCTTTCTGAGCCTCCCTCCCACCCTCACTATCACACCTCTCTAGGTTGTGATAAAGCACCAGGCTGATCTCCCTGTGCTCTGCAGCAGCTTCCCACCAGCCATCTATTTCACATTTGGTAGTGTATATGTGTCAATGCTACTCTCTCACTATGTCCCAGCCTCCCTTTCCCTTCCACTGCTGTGCCCTCAAGTCCGTTCTCTACATCTGCATCTTTATTCTTGCTCTGCCACTAGGTTCATCAGTACCATTTTTTTAGATTCCATATATATGCGTTAGCATACAGTATTTATTTTTCTCCTTCTGGCTTACTTCACTCTGTATGACAGACTCTAGGTCCATCCACCTCACTACAAATAACTCAACTTCATTCATTTTCATGGCTGAGTAATATTCCATTGTATATATGTGCCACATCTTCTTTATCCACTCATCTGCCACTGAACATTTAGGTTGATTCCATGTCCTGGTACTGTAAATAGTGATGAAATGAACATTGTGGTACATGTATCTTTTTGAATTATAGTGTTCTCAGGGTATATGCCCAGTAGTGGGATTGCTGGTTCATATGGTAGTTCTGTTTTTAATTTTTTAGGGAACCTCCAAACTGTTCTCCAAAGTAGCTGTATCAATTTCCATACCCACCAAGAGTGCAGGAGGGTTCCCTTTTCACCATACCCTCTCCAGCATTTACTGTCTGTAGATATTTGATGATGATCATTCTGACTGGTATGAAGTGATACCTCATTGTAGTTTTGATCTGCATTTCTCTAATAATTAGTGATGTTTTCATGAGTTTGTTGGCCATCTCTATGTCTTTTTTGGTGAAATGTCTATTTATGTCTCTCCTATTTTTTAATTGGGTTGGGTTTTTTTTGATATTGAGCTGCATAAGCTGTTTGTATATTTTGGAGATTAATCCTTTGTCCATTTCTCCGTTCGCAAATATCTTCTCCCATTCTGAGGGTTGTCTTTTCATCTTGTTTATGGTTTCCTTTGCTGTGCAAAAGCTTTTAAGATTGATTAGGTCCCATTTGTTTATTTTTGTTTCTATTTTCATTACTGTAGGGGGTAGGTCAAATAAGATATTGCTGTGGTCTGTGTCAAAGAAGGTGTTTCCTATGTTTACTTCTAAGAGTTTTATAATGTCCAGTCTTTCACTTAGGTCTTTAATCCATTTTGAGTTTATTTTTGTGTATGGTGTTAGGGAGTGTTCTAATTTCATTCTTTTACATGTAGCTGTCCAGTTTTCCTAGCATCACTTTTTGAAGAGGCTGTCTTTGCTCCACTGTACGTTCTTGCCTCCTCTGTCATAAATTAGGTGACCCTATGTACGTGAGTTTATCTCTGGGCTTTCTATCCTGTACCATTGATCTATATTTCTGTTTTTATGCCAGTACCATACTGCCTTGATCACTATAGCTTTGTAGCATAGTCTGAAGTCAGGGAGCCTGATTCCTCCAGTTTCGTTTTTCTTTCTCAAGATTGCTTTGGCTATTTGGGGTCTTTTGCGTTTCCACATAAACTGTAAAATTTTTGTTCTAATTCTGTGAAAAGTCCCATTGGTAACTTGACAGGGATTGTGTTCAATCTGTAAATTGCTTTGGGTAGTACACTCATTTTCACAATGTTGATTCTTCCAATCAAAGAACATGTTATGTCGCTCCATCTGTATTGTCTTTGATTTCTTTCATCAGTGTCTTATAGTTTTCTGCATACAGGTCTTTTGCCTCCTTAGGCAGGTATATTCCTACATATTTTATTCTTTTTGTTGCGATGGTAAATGGGAGTGTTTCCTTAATTTCTCTTTCTGCTCTTTCGTTGTTAGTGTATAGGAATTCAAGAGATTTCTGTGCATTATTTTTGTATCCTGCAACTTTACCAAATTCCTTGATTAGTTCTAGTAGTTTTCTGATGGCATCTTTAGGATTTTCTACCTATAGTATCATGTCATCTGCAAACACTGACAGTTTTACTTCTTCTCCAATTTGGATTCCTTTTATTTCATTTTCTTCTCTGATTGCTGTGGCTAGGCCTTCCAAAACAATGTTGAATAAGAGTGGTGAGAGTGGGCACCCTTGTCTTGTTTCTGATCTTAGAGGAAATGCTTTCAGTTTTTCACCATTGATGATGATGTTGGCTGTGGGTTTGTCATGTATGGCCTTTATTATGTTGAGGTGGGTTCCCTCTATGCCCATTTTCTGGAGAGTTTTTATCATAAATGGATGTTGGATTTTGTCAAAAGCTTTTTCTGCATCTATTGAGATGATCATTTGGTTTTTATTCTGAACTCTGTTAATATGATGTATCACATTGATTGATTTGCATATAGTGAAGAATCCTTGCATTCCTGGGATAAAGCCCACTTGATCATGGTGTATGATCCTTTTAATGTGTTGAATTCCGTTTGCGTTTATTTTGTTGAGGATTTTTGCATCTATGTTCATCAGTGATATTGGTCTGTAATTTTATTTTTGTGTTATCTTTGTCTGGTTTTGGTATCAAGGTGATATGCCCTTGTAGAACGAATTTGGGAGTGTTCTCTCTGTAATTTTTTGGAAGAGTTTGAGAAGGATAGGTGTTAGCTCTTCTCTTAAAAGATAGGTGTTAGCTCTTCTCTAAAAAGATAGGTGTTAGCTCTTCTCTAAAAGACAGAATTTGCCTGTGAAGCCATCGGGTCCTGGACTTTTGTTTGTTGGAAGATTTTTAAATACAGTTTCCATTTCATTACTTGTGATAGGTTTGTTCATATTTTCTAATTCGTCCTGGTTCAGTCTTGGAAAATTATAGCTTTCTAAGAATTTGTCCATTTCTTCAAGGTTGTCCATTTTACTCGCATATAGTTGCTTGTAGTTGTCTCTTATAATCCTTTGTATTTCTGTGGTATCAGTTGTGATTCTTCTTTTTCATTTCCAATTTTATTGATTTGCATCCTCTCCCTTTTTTTCCTCAGTGAGTCTGGCTGAAGTTTATCAATTTTGTTTATCTTTTCAAAGAACCAACTTTTAGTTTTATTGATCTTTGCTATTGTTCTCTTTGTTTCTATTTCATTTACTTCTGATCTGATCTTTCTGTCTTTTCTTCTACTGACTTTGGGTTTTCTTTGTTCTTCTTTCTCTAGTTGCTTTAGATGTAGGGTTAGATTGTTTATTTGAGATTTTTCTTGTTTCTTGAAGTGAGATTGAATTGCTATAAACCTCCCTCTTAAAACTGCTTTTGCTACATCCCATAGGTTTTGGGTTGTCGTGTTTTCGTTGTCATTTGTTTCTATGTATTTTTAAATTACTTCTTTGATTTCTTCAGTGATCTCTTGGTTATTCAGTAGCTCACTGTTTAGCCTCCATATATTTGTGTTTTTCATCAGTTTTTTTTGTTTGTTTGCTTTTTGTTTTTTCCTGTAATTGAGTTCTAACATAGAGTTGTGGTCAGAAAAGATGCTTGATACAATTTCAATTTTCTTAAATTTTCCAAGGCTTGATTTGTGATCCAAGATGTGATCTATCCTGGAGAATGTTCCGTGTGCACTTGAGAAGTGTACTCTGCCACTTTCATATGTAATGTCCTACAAAAATCAATTAAATCTTAACTGGTCTATTGTGTCATTTAAAGCTTGTGTTTCCTTATTAATTTTCTGTTTGGATCATTTCTCTATTGGTGTAAGTGGGGTGTTAAAAGTCCTCCACTATTATTGTGTTACTGTTGATTTTCCCTTTTATGGTTGTCAGCATTTGCCTTATGTATTGAGGTGCTCCTATGTTGGGTGCATATATATTTATAATTATATCTTCTTCTTGGATGGATCCCTTGATCTTTATGTAGTGTCCTTCCCTATCTCTTATAAGTCTTTATTTTAAAGTCTATTTTATCTGATATGAGTATTGCTACTCCAGCTTTCTTTTGATTTCCAATTGCATGGAATATCTTTTTCCATCCCCTCACTTTCAGTCTGTATGTGGCCCTAGGTCTGAAGTGGGTCTCTTGTAGACAGCATATATATGGGTCTTGTTTTTGTATCCATTCAGCCAGTTTGTGTCTTTTGGTTGGAGCATTTAATCCATTTACATTCAAGGTTATTATCAATATGTATGTTCCTATTACCATTTTATTAATTGTTTTGGGTTTGTTTTTGTGGGTCTTTTTCTTCTCTTGTGCCTCCTGTCTAGAGAAGTTTCTTTAGCATTTGTTTTAAAGCTGGTTTTGTGGTGCTGAAGTCTCCTAGCTTTTCCTTGTCTGCAAAGCTTTTGATTTCGTCCATCAAATCTGAATGAGATCCTTGCTGGGTAGAGTATCCTTGGCTGTAGATTTTTCTCTTTCATCACTTTATATATATCGTGCCACTCCCTTCTGGGCTTCAGAGTTTCTGCTGAAAAATCAGCTGATAATTTTATGGGGATTCCTTTGTATGTTATTTTTTGCTATTCCCTTACTACTTTTAGTATTTTTCTTTGAATTTAATTTTTCTTAGTTTGATTAATATGTGTCTTGGTGTGTTTCTCCTAGGGTTAATCCTATATGGGATTCTCTGCGCTTCCTGGACTAGGCAAAGGTTCTGTAGTAACAGGCTGGTTCCTTTTTTATAATAAACCTGGCTGTGATGGTAGTAGGAAGGGGATGCAGGAGTATGGTTGTAGAAGAAGAAAATCTCCCTTACTCTCCTATGAAGAAGCTTTATTCATAAAGTCAATTTTAGGATTAAGTATGGAGGGACTTTCCAGGCGGCACATGGTTAAGAATCTGCCTGCCCATGCAGGCAACACGAGTTCAATGCCTAGTCTGGGAAGATTCCACATGCCGCAGAGCAACTAAGCCCATGTGCCACAACTACTGAGCCCATGTGCTGCAACTACTGAAGCCCACGCACCTAGAGTCCATGCTCCACAACAAGAGAAGCCACCACAATGAGAAGCCTGCACACCACAGCAAAGAGTAGCCCCCACTTGCCACAGCTAGAGAAAGCCCACATGCAGCATGAAGACCCAAAGCAGCCAATAAATAAATATATTAAAAGACTGACCAGTTTAAAAAAAAAAAAAAAGACAAGTACTAGATGCATGTCTCCCTATGATGACATTTCTGACATTAGCAAAATTTCATAAGATCATATGAGCTAGACCAGTCTCTGACAATGCCTTAGATGCTTACATGGCCATACCTACTTAAAAATGGGTTATGGTAATAGCAACTATATAGTTATGCAATGAACATTCAGGGAAAGGTAATGTCAGTTTGTGGTCTTAAACTAAACTACTAACCACAATGCTTATTTTATTCTAAATTTATTTGAGACCTTGCTCTGGAAACATGAACAATTTCTATTGTTTGTCATTCCTTGTTCAAAATTATCCTCTCCTGTTGTCATTCTCTACCTTTTGATTCATTGCTTCAGAGTTACCCCGTTGCAAGAGAATGCCTATTGGTATGAGACAGGAAGCAGCTGCATAGTTAAAACCAGTGTGTAGAGAAACAAAGAGCTTGGTAAGAGTCTCAGGGCTACTATCTGTAAGCTTTTGTAAGCTGTGGGGCCTTGGACAAATTACATGACCCTTATAAGTCTTAGTTTCATCATCTGTAAAATGAGTCTAACTCATCAGAAGTTAATTGTTAGCATATAATACGATACATAAAACATGCTTAGTGCAGGGCCCAGTAAACTAGTTGCTACTTGTTACTGTCCTTGTTAATGTTCTTGTTATCAGTATTCCTAAGATGCCTGATTACAGCTTCCCTCCTTCTTGACTATCATAACAAATTTATGTTTAAGATACTTGCCAACTCAATTCTGTATAAACATCAAAACAAAACAGATTTTCTAAAAAGTCCCTTTAATTCTTTCTTAACTTTCTAATATTCATGCTAGTAGTTAAGTAGAGCCCAGAGAATCTCTGCAAACAGTCCAGAGCCACATTCTGACGTGTCGCCTAAATACACGATCCAAAATGGATAAAGCAAAGCAAATTTCAAAGACGTGAAAGAGAACATCATAATGAACTGCTCCCCTCCATGCTCAGCTGCCACAGCAGATATTATCACACTGAACACAAGCTATCTTTCAGAGCTCAGAATGATGACACACACCACAGAGCAGATTTTCATTCCGTTTAAGTGAAAACCTTTCAATGATATGATCCATGGCCCATCTTTCACAGTTTTGACTGAATTATCAGAAACACATTGCTTCTGTGCAAAAGCAGTACTTTTGCCTTTACAACTTAGTAATTTACTAATGGTTTTATATGTAAAATTATGGCTTTTGCTATAATTTTACTTCTGATAAACAGTTTCAAGAGGTTTAACAAAGAAAACAGTAACAAGCCTAATTAAGCATAGTTACGTATAAATTGCCAGGGAAAGCGGAAGATATTTAATGGCTACAATGAAGACTCATGAAGAGAAACAAAGCTACTGACTGGGTGACACAAAGCAGTTATCCAACAGCTCCTGAAGCCCCCAGAGTGAGTGGCCGAGTTCCAGCAAGCAGGCAGCTTAATTCCACACCCAGTGATGCCATAAACTGTAGTAACTGTACTTTTTCCCCTTTTTGTTTTTGTTTTTTTTTTTTTGCTGTAAACTAGTTAAAATTCTGTAGTTCAGTTTCTAAATCTTTAGGATAAAGACATTTACTTGAGTCATAGTAGAAACTACAGAGCTTTCAGAATTTGGCAGATGAAAAAATAAGTCAAGGACAGCAGTAAAAGCATGGAGGAAAAACAGTTAGGAATAAATGAACAGCCAAGACCTACAATACAAAGGCTGAGTGCATATTCAAAGCTATGGTGTGAGGCCATTAATTTTAAATAGCAGGAACAAACAACAACTCTCAAACAGAATCATTAACACTAAATTCATTTATATATTAACTATCTTATCCTCTTAAACCAAAAATATAATTATGAAATATTTTAAGCTCATAAAAACTTCTAAAATCGATACATATTTTTAAAAATATAATATGTATCACAATATGTATCAAATACAGAATTACATTATGGATTTTATGGAGTTTTCTTTTCATATGTAAAAGTCTTTCAGGCACATTCCTCATTTATAATTTTGTGTTAAGAAAAAAATATGATTTCAAAACCAATAATGTGTTCAGCTAATGCAATTAAAATAAAATAAACTGTGCAGGATTAATAATCTTTACTTTTTAAAGTAAAATTTTAGTAACCATTGGAAAAATAAGTGAACAAGAAGGAAGCCTTATCATCAAGCAGGGAACTCAACTGGTCAGCAGGGAAAGATGACAAATTAAAATTCCATTTTTCAAAAAGGAAAGGATCATTTTATTCTCACATCTTACCTATACACACAGAGCCAGAGGCTCTCTCCGATCTCTTGGTATTAAGCCCCATTCTCACTCCCTCATTTTTCAGAATAGGAAAGTGCAATCCAAACTGGTGACTGGGGACCCCAAATGGACTAGGTAATGCTAGACTCAGGACTCAAATGCAAGTATTCCAACTTGCTACATTCTTGCCACCAAACATTATACCAAATGTTAAAACCTGCCATTTTAAAAAGATATTCCATATGTCTTCTAGGTAGAAATGCAGTCCACGGCAGCGTGGTGAATAACTGACTTGAGCACCTGTATTGTATTTTATGTATGCTATCGCAATAAATATATTAAGTGCTCACAAACATGAAATTTTCACTAATTTAATAAACAAAGACATATAGGTGTTTAAATAATAATTTTACTGATGAAAATACCAAGAAACGAATCATGTTTGTGCCAAGTAGCATTTACATTAAAGTTGAATAGAGAAAAGACTATTTTGGTTACTTCTCTGTGCTCTTTTTAGGCTACAGAATATTTTCAGCTTCCAATATAGAGTATGCCATGGGCCACCTTGTGCAGAATATACTTATTTTACATAAAACAACAAGCTTTGACTTGTTTTTAAAAACACCTTATTCTGTTTTAGTTACAGAGAACTGGTTCAAAACCAGTAGCATGGAAAGTTCTTGTGACTGCTCTCTCACAATTGTGTCAGCCCCAAACTGCTCTGTTCAACCTTGCTGTGAGACAATCGCAGTGATAGTTTTAAAACCATATGCTGTGTTTTAACAATGGTGCAAAGAAAAGAAAATGAATTAGGTAAAGTCTCAAAAATAAGTGAAAATGAAAAAGTATAGAACAATCTACAGTATACTACCTTTCATGTAACAAAGGGAGAAAATAAGAATATGCATTTCTATTTACTAGTCTTTGAATAAAGAAACTATAAGCATACATTAATAATTAATAAAAAGTTAACTCTGGGGTGGACGTATGAATAAAACTGACAGGTACAGGCAGAAGCAAGACTTCCCAACTTTTTTATCATCTTGATTTTGGAAAAATGTGAAGATATTATTCATTTCAAATATTTTAATGTAAAAAAAACTGGGGCACAAAAAGCTTCTGTGCAGTGACAATGTCCATAGTTAACTATGATTTAATTATAATCTTCCTGAGGATAGAGGAACCCATGTATTTTAAATATTCCATCTTCATAGCCTAAGGCAGAGCCTAGCACACAAACACTGTGTAATAGATATACAACAGGCAATTTGAAATTAAGTTCCTAAATGTTTCAGAAACAATATTCCACAACCTAGATACAGCAGTAACTTCCACACACTGGGAAAAGGGGTGAAAGGGAAGATAAGAAATGGGAAGCAGCTGGGGGTGGGGTGGGGGGAGCTTTATCTTATGTAAATTCTCCATATTTTTTTTTACTTCTGGCTATAATTTAAAAATAAAGGTAAAGTGTTCTTACGTTGGATAAATACTCTAAGAAGACTGTAAGCGGAAACATGACAAGCTGCTGACACTCAACGAAAATTTTGGTGCCACATTATTATTAACAGCAAACTTCCATTTAAAGCGCTATACCAAAAGCAGCAATGCAGGAAATGCTTACTTCCCTCAACAACATAAATACCCAAAACTGTAACCAGTGTATTCCAGGTTCATTTGCTCTCCATGTTTCTGGAATGTTTTTCTCACCATTCATGTCCATCCTTGAAAGCTATCTTTAATATCTACATTTTCTTATTCATTAAATGCTACTGGGAAGCTGTATCCAATCCTAAAGAAATGAGAATTGCCTCTCTATTAAAAAAAAGTTTACTGGGTCATTAAATAGTAACAAGGTCAAACAGGAGTCAAAAACTATGAGAATCCTTCTCAGGATACAATTAATAATGTCCACATCCAAAGGCTTAAAAATTTTTTAATATAGAACTTAATATTGGGTTGGCCAAAAAAGTTCGTTCAGGTTCTGTAACATCTTACAGAAAAACAAGAATGAACTTTTTTGGCCAACCCAGTATTACAGCTGTGATTCTTGCATATGAGACTGTGTTATCCTGAGATCATTCACTGTCTCAAGGACATGCTGCAGAAACCTCTTAAGTAACATAAATCTGTTTTAGTTCATTAATTGATTCATTTATCTAGTGGAATGTCCACTTTTAAGTAATGTGAAAGGACAGTTAATATCACAAGTGACCAGAATGGAATAACCCTTTCTGTTTCAAGGATAACAGAAAACTGCCAAGTTTAAGGCCAATAGGGCATATGCCTATATAGAAGAACTCCCTCTCACGAGGCTTCCTTATTTTTTTTCTTAATAAAGTAAATTTATTCTAATACCTGTTACCAAGTAATCACTTATGGGAAGTTGAAACTGGAAACACTAACACTGCTCAAATAGCTGAAATGTGTAAAAAACTGTGCTTCATCCATACCATGAAATACTACTCAGTAACAGCAAAAATGGGGTGTTGCACACAGACCAACTTAAATGAATCTACAGATTCACTCTGAGTGAGAAAACCCAATTCTAAAATTAGGCTACATACTACATAGTTTCATTTATATAACATTCCTGAAATGACAAGGTTACAGAAATGGAGAACACAGGCTCTCTCTGTACTACCTCTAACAACTACATGTGCAACTACAATTATCTCCAAATTAAAACTTTATTTGAAAAAAAAAGAATCACTATAATTTGGGTCACCTCAACCAAAAGCAGATTTAGGTGACATTCTCAGAAACCAGTTAATATACAAAGACTCCACCAGCAGAAGGAAAAAGAAAGACTAGATAAAACAACAAAATAGTCACCAAAAAATAAGTGTTAAAGAAAACAACAAAGAAAGTAACTCAGTTACTAAAGAATACCTAATGCATATTTACATACATTTAGGGCACGTTAAGTTTCACTCAGTATTAATTTAAGATGGAAGGCTTACCCGGTGTTTTGCCTTGATTTTCTTCCTGTATTCTTCTTTGTCAAATCTGTCCTCTTCCTGAAGCCTCTCCTTGGCTTTATCTAAGTTGATACCACCAGCATCGTCCTCTTCCTCAGCATCCTTGGAGAGAGATTTCTGCACTTGTGGCCACTGCTGAACCAACTGCAGAGAGGAAAAAGGTGAGTACAGGGCAGGAGACAAGGAACATTAACAGAATACCACTTTCCTTTGTAAAATGATACAACCTGTATTTCTTAAACTTTCTAACAAGTTTTACAATACAAGTGAGCAAGTCACAGAAAAGACTGTCCCAATCAGGATAAAGTAATGCTGCCATAACTCAATGAGAGCAGGATTAAAGGAAATTTTCATTAAATAATTTGAGGAGATGGTAGTTGCTTCAACATCACTTCAGTGTTCTTCATATGCTATACTCCACCAGCTCAGCTCCACGTGGCCTGAAAAGGGCAGTAGTCAGGCTGACCAGAATGCAGCCCCACCACTGCCATGGGTGTACACTTCTTGCTGTACCTCCTCTGCCACCTCTTTCACCATGCTGGGTTGTTTTACTTTCTTGTTTTTCTTACTAGCATTAATCACCTTGAGGGCAGCCATATGTCTTATTCATGTATCCTCAGAATCCAATACATTATTTCACATACATCAGATGTTCAAAACTGACTGAGGTATCACACATCAGCTGGTACCACACATAAAAACTGAAACAACTAACCTAAATGTAAAGGAGAAAGTTAGTTTGGGTTTCACAAGCCTGCTCAGATCTACAAACATTTTATGGTTAGGAACAAGGTGACAAAGAAGTCAGAGCACGGATCTGGGAGTCAGAAGACCTGGCTTAATGTCCTGGCTTTTTCACCAGCCCAGCGCATAATCTTGAATGAATTACTTAAACTCTGGACATCTGTGTCATTGCCTGAAAAATAAGGTTTGTCTGACTTAATAATCTTCCAGGCCTAATACAGTAAAATTCTACACAATTTAGACAAGAACAATTCTCTTATTTTACCTAATAACTGGTTGTCAGGAGGATCTGAGCACAGCCACAGTTTCCGAAAGACCGCTAATTAAACAGCAGGCAAATGGAAGCTGTAGGCACACACATCACAGGTATTAACGCCTCCTGTCACTCTTGTCACCACCACACTCTTCAGGATGAGATTCCTACAGAGTTGCAACTTGAAGCAATGAACAAGGGTCACAAATGCAGGAGTAGCCATGCTAGCAGTCACTGGCACTGAGGAAGCAGTGAGAGGGGTGAGCTGTGACAGTGAGAATGCCACCCTTTGCTCTGACTCCTCACTCCTTTTTCTATCAGAGTGAAAAAGATTCATCCCCCTGTGCGTTGAACAAATGGTAGCATTTCTTTCAGAGTTTTAGATCAGAAGCTTCAGTGTAGCTCACAGCCATACAGAGCTCCTATCAGCAATAAGTTTATACTGAAACATGTTACAGTTAAGGATTTACCCTCAACTTGAAGCTAATGGGTTTAATCCATGCAGTTAAACTCAGTACCACAGTAAGGAACCCCATTACCCTAACAGCACTCATCTTCCTTTACAGTGAGCAGCCAATGAAATACTACAACTAACTATTATCTGGTTTAGTCTGTTTCTCAGGTGCTGACCTCTTTTCAGTAATTTCACAAAGATTCCTACTTTTCAATTATATAGGCTTCCTCTGCAACTTCAATAACACTTTGAATTGCATTCTACTTTGTTAGTTTTCATATGACTTATACACCATTTTACTCCATATTATAAGCGCAAATTTGGACTTCTAAAACAAAGCCCTCTGGCCCAAAGTAACATCCAAATCTTTGTTAACTTCAGAATTAAAAGGAAACACACTCCACTGAATACAGACTGTGCAGGCAGCATTTATATTAATAATGATGAAACATCTGATGTGATACATCACAGTCAGTATAAAAAGCTCTGTTATTTTACTGGGGTATGAGAACAGACTTTTTCTGAGGGCTATTTGTTAGGTACTATTCTAAGTGCACAGGACAGAGCAGTAAACAGAGTCAACAAATACCTTCCCTCATGTAGCTTTTCTCATCCCAGCAGAAAAGAAACACCTTCCCTCATCCCACTGGAGTGGAAAGACCTTCCCTCATTCCCAACAGAGTGGAAGAAATGGACAACCACCAAATAAATACAGAATGTAAAGTCTCATAATAAGTGCTATGAAGAAAAAATAAACATAAGGCAAGGGAAATGAGGTTGTGGTGGGCATGGGGAGCTGAATGCTGTATCAGGGTGAACAGGGAAACCTGCAGGTTGGTGAGAGTGAAACAGAGACAATATTCAGAAGATTCTGCCATGACCACTGACTCCAGCCATCACTCCCTAGGCGAGTCACTTGACATTCCAGATGTATTTCCTCTTTAAAAATGAAGATAATATTATAATCTAATAGAGTGATCTTTCATGAGCAATCTGTGAGTAATAACCCCTTCCCTACTCTATGGGGATGTATTTACACTAAAACCAGGTAATGGTGAAATGAAAACCAGGCATCTATATGTCTGATGTTATGTTAAAGCAGAGAACTCCTTCCCACAGCAGGCCACTAAGTTAAAAACATGTCAATATGGCATCTAAAATTGAGGAACCACAGAGCAGAGGCTTTCTAAAATTAAGAAAAGAACCTGTGGCCAGTAGATGTGTTTCTATCCTTGAGCATGTTCCCACAGAGCATGCTGACAGATGGACCCCATGACAGGAAAGTCTTATCTATAAAAACAGGATTTGGAAAGTTCAAAACCAACCCTGTTGTGATCACCAAGAAGTATCCCAGCTTATTGTCAGAAAGGCATTCTTGCCTACAGATGCAGAGTTGACCAAATGCCTATAGTAACAATGAAAGGAATTGCCTGAGAGCTTTAGAGAAACATTATTTTTCTTATTAAAGAATGGCGAGTCAGCAGCAGAGTCAAACTCTTTCTAATGCTTGGAATGTACTTCAAAAAAGAAGCACTTACAGAATCTTACCTCCCCTTCATCAGTAAACTTTATTTTCTTATTTACTTTAAAATTTCTCTTCATTACTTTTTTTGCTTCTGCAACCTTGGTCACTTTTTTCTTCACACTGGATTTAGAAGGTTCTTTCTTCTTTGTGAGAATATACAAAAAAAAAAAAAAAAAAAGATGATTAGGTAAACAGCTGCTTTATATTAACAATTTAACACTGGCAATACACTTTCCAAAACTGAGTGTGTTTACTGCTTCCTGGCTAATGAGAAGTACCAAAACTGCTGTCCAGAAATAAGATTATATTAGACTTATTAGCTAATGACCCCCTCAGTGCTAAAGGGGTTTACATTTGAACAGGAAGATGAGACATAAACAACCTTACATTTCTTCTGTTACTAAAGCTGTGCTATCCTGACAATGCTGAAGCATCAAAAACAACACGACAATGTGATAAATGCACATGTCACATAAAGCAAGCTATCTTCCAGTTAAAAACAGCTCTAACTTTCAAGTACAAACTTAAAATTTTAGACTAGGAAAATGTCTCCCTGGAAAGCAAAATGACTCCAATACATTGTTTGTGACTCAACAATCTTCCTCCCATTACAGAAGTTCACTATATGAATACTGGAAAACATCCTATGGTAACGAAGCTGTGTTCAAAGGTGAGATGGAGTAAGAGACAACCAAAATGAGTTTCTCCCTGTAGCACACCTTGTGAACACAGGGCACTAATGAGACTTCCTTCCACCCCATCATTACTCCTACGCCTCTTTTACCCTGCACACACTTATCAAAGAACACCACCAACACAACCACCAGGGTGGAGACTAAGTTACTGCCTCCTATGCATCTTCCTGGTTTCACGGCTAGGCTGATTCTTAAGGATCCTGATATAGAAAATGCTGATCAAACAGTGCAAATCTGAGAGGATCATTATGATATAAAAATAACAATTAAACAGGAGTAAGTTATAGTCACTTAAATAAAGCACAAAAAATACTGAGGAGCAACAGGAGCAAATTTGCTGGGGGTGGTTATAAGGCTCTACACCTTGATAGGAGTTTGAGCTACACAAGTGTATACACTTGTCAAAATTCATCAAATGTTACACTTAAAATTGGTGCATTTCATTGTATATAAATTTCTACCTCAAAAAAGAATCCTGTAAACAATATTGAACTTTATATGGAAGAAAGTATAATGATGTTGGCAACTTACACAGAAATGCATTAAATAAAAAAAGGATGGTGAATGGATTGATGGAAAATTACATGAGAAAGGAAATATGGTACAAGGTTAATTGTAGAATATGAGTGATGGATATTTTGGTACCCAAAGTACACTTTTTCAACTTTTCTAATGTCTGAAATTTGTTGTAATAAAATACAAAAGCCCAGCCCTAGGAACAAGAGAAACAGTCAAAAAAGCAAAGACACCAAAAACTGTCAGAATAAAATAACAGTCAGAAAAATCAATCCTGCAGAGTGAAAGCTTGGAGTCATGTGAGTCTACATCAAGAGCTTTAGGGAAATCCATGATACCATTGAAATTATGTAACAAAATTTAGAGGTATTTACATCTTTGCAATTTTATGTTTATCATGGCTTCTAAAAGGGATCTGTGATCTCCCTCTCTTCCCCAAACACACACACAAAAAGGTTAAATTTGTTTGTTTGTTTGTTTTAGGGAAGCCACTGAAAGAAGGAACAGAAATGCCAACATGGATGAGAAGACATGTTTATTGTATTTTCCTAATAGGCTATGGCTTTGCTCTGATACTCTAGAATTAATCCTCACTTACTCAAATATGCAATGTTATCAACACACACAATTTCACAGTACATACCGCCCCAGCAGTGAAAGAGACAGGTAGACTCCCAACCCTCAATAGACCTAACCCTATCAATGGGAAAAAAAAAATTAAACATTATTTAATCACAGATATAGTAAGTGCTCAGACAAAATAAAGAGGATGAATAAATCTTTAACAGGGTGCCTGCCCTAGATAGTCTAGGGTGAGGAGGGGAAGTCAAAGAAAACCTCCTTTGAGGGACAGATGTTCAAACGGAGCAGCAAATACCCAAACACTGCTATATTACTGACACATTGGTGATGCACAAGTACCTTCTGTGTGTCCCCTGACAGCATATTTCACATATGGCTTATAAGAGAGTTTTAGTTTGTCATTCTTATGAATATTAATTTTAGCAGGTAACACACACTGATTTATTCTGTAAAGGATATTCAGTTAAAAAGTTGCATTTATGTCCTCTTCGGCTGTCTCAGTTTACGTCCCAAGAAGCAAACGCTGCTACTAGCTTTTTCTGTATCCTTCCAGAGACATTCTACCCACATTCAGGTACATATGAAGAACACCAAATTACTACAAGAGCCCTCCCTGCAATGAACAGTCTTGTATTTACACCTTCATATACATGTGCATTTATCTACCTAGGATACACTTCTAGAAGTTAAAAGCACTTGGTCAAAGACTATGTGTTTTTAAATTTTGAAAGATATTTCCAGAGAAGTTATTCAAATTTATACTCCAATCAAAAATTTGAGAGTAACTGATTCTCCATATCTATTCAAACAAAGTATTGGATTGGCCAAAAAGTTACGAAAGATCTTATGGAAAAACTCAAGCGAACTTTCTGGCCAAACCAATATAATATTAGGCTTTATATTTACCAGTCAACTTGGTGAAAAAATAATATCTCAGGGAAGTTTTAATTTGCATTTGTATTTTAATCATAGCAGAACATCTTTGCAAAGGCATTTATTTCTCAATGCACTGTATATATTCATTGCCAGCATTTTTAATGAATTCCTGGAATTTTATTTATTAATTTGTGAAACTTCTTCATTTGTTAAAGATGCTTCAATATTTTCTCCCACTTCATCATTTATGTTTATACCTTTGCCATATAGGGTAATATTCTTTTGTTTGCTTTGTTTTTGAGTTTTGCCAAGCAGATATTTTTAATTTTTATAAAACTAATTTTTAAAAATAATAAAATTTTCTAGGTTTTCTGTTTGTGCCATACTTAAAACGCGATCTTAGTTTTCTTAAAAGTTTCAACATTGGCTCTTGAACAAGGTGGAAACTGTTCACTAATACTGTACATTTCCATACATAGTCACAAAAAATATAAAGTATACCTACTGCTAGGCAAGAGTTATATTTTGACTATAAGCCTTTATATTATTGGTACATAAATGAAATTTGCAGCAGTCAGAAAGTATAATGAAAGATTTCCTGACAAGACGTAAAACATCAAAATGCAATTTTCATTTCTATTTGCACTTCTTCCACAACATGTATGCTATACTTTAAAATGCCAAGAGGAGAATGTCGTAAGATACAAAGCTGATAAAGCACCAAGTCATCCTCAATAGTGACAGCTGTAGCAGGTTGCCATGAATAACTTGGAGGATAAAACAACAACAAGAACAGCTACAAACACAATAATGGTTTCTATCAAAAGGGCCATGTTAGTTAATATTGGCTACAAGAAGATTCAAAATATAATCAATGAAAAAAAACCTGCTTTAGTATAAGCATTACTAGATATCATAGAGGATAAAATAAAAGTATTATTGCAAAACAACAAAAAAGAAAATCACAGATGAAAGTTAAAATTAAAGAGAAAGACACTCCAAAGAAATTAGATTTTTATCTTTCCTTACAGTAGCTCCATACGTGTCACTGAAAAATTAGTAATTTATAATAGAAACTGTATCTAAAAGTGAAGAAAACCAACAAAATAAAGAACTATCAACACTGGTAGGAAACTTAGAGGATACCTATTAAGCCCTCATGTTAAAGATAAGGGCATTTTGTAGCATTTGTAAACACGGTTGCCCCAAAGTCCAAACATACTTAACTTTAGATATTTCCATTGCCTAAAAAACCAAACCCTACTAGAATTTGTTTATGATTTTTTTCTAAAAAAAGCAAAACTGCCTGCCATGTAACCATAATCGTTAATCATCCTATATTTGCTGAACTACAATAATTCACATATTTTAATTTTAGTTTCAATTAAGGATGCAGTATGTGACAATCTATTTTAAAGCTATCTAAACTTCTCTGATGATTAGTGATGTTGAGCACATTTTCATGTACTTATTGCTCATTTGTATATCTTCTTTGGAAAAAAATCTATTCAGGTTATTTGCCCATTTTAAAATATGATTATTTGGTTTTTTGTTTTTGAGTTGTATGAGTTCCTTATATATCTAAGATATTAAGCCTTTATCAGATATATCATTTGTAAATATTTTCTGCCATTGTATAGGTTACCTTTTTAACTCATTTCCTTTGCATTGTAGAGTTTGATGCAGCTCCCTTGCTTATTTCAGCTTTTGTTGCCTATGGTTTTGACATCTTAACCAAAAGATCACATATGCTCTTCTAGTTATAAGACCCCAACACTACCTCCTTTCTAATGAGAATCAGAGCTGTTATAGAATTTACTTCTATCAGATATTTGTCTCATTACTTGATATTGACACTTCATAAATTATATCTAGAAGACTGCCTAAAAGACCCATTCTATAAATCCTTACAAACTTCCGAATTGTATAAATAACGTGTTTATTTTAAACACAAAATCATACACATGGGAGCCTACACAGCCCAACAAAGTTCCTCATTTTTTTTTTAAGGTTAGATCAGTCTTTGTGATTATATTAAGAAGCAAACCATAGGTAACTGTTAATCTTTCTCTTTCTCTATTCTGTATGGTCAATAAGGCCATGCACTACTAATTTCATTACAGTCTGTGAACTGCAATTTCAATGTATAAAGTAGTGAGAACGGTTAATGAGCACTACATTATATTAAGCAGCAATGACAAAATATTTATTATGAAATATTTGTGATTATCTTCTTTAAAACCATATTAACCAGTCAACATAAATAGGAAAACGGACAACTGAGTATTGCTTCTTTTTCTTTTTCCCCAGACCAAAAACTATGTGATATGTGGTGCTCTCAGCTTCGTTTGGACTTCTTCTAGCTAAGAGGATCCTAAGGAACAACCAACTTTCATGAAGTTTTTTGCTCTCTAGATTCCTCCTTCGTGACTGCTACTCCCTGAATCCAGAGCTTAACTTGGAATACTTTCCAGAACCTAACAAACTCTTCCTGAGAGTGTGTACCTGCCACCTGAACTTAACTGCTGAATGCTTTCAGAGAAATAACTTTCAAATCTATCTCCAATACAGTTGCCATTTCCCTCTACGTATTCCTTCTCTCGTTTTTCATACGTTAAGCTCCCCCCACCAAACGCTCATTCAAATGTCAGTGTTTTTTCTTCAACATGTGTCCCCCTTTTCTCATCAATTTCTTGTCAGAATTAACATAAAATTTTCCTTCATTTTAAAAAGCCTCTTTACAGCATTTCAGTCTTTAAATCTTCCATTTCCTCCAACTAGTCTAGGTAAGATTTAAATCTCTTTTCCCCACCCCGGCCATATTTTACTTCGCTTATTTCCTTACTTTAAGTCTCATCCTCCATTGAGTTTCATGGCCAGGCAAATCCATCATTGTCTTTGTCTTATCTATTACCTTAAATGGTTTGTTCTACCTTTTCAGCAGCTTTATACTGCTGCAATGCATAACATATGAAAATAATTCATATTTCTAATTCACGACCCTAGGAAATTTTTCTTTAGTTCACCGAAATTGTCTAGACTGTTTTCTGTTTGGGTTTGGGGGGGGCGGGGTTCGTTTTTCTTTCTTTCTTTTTTGTTTTTGCTAGCCAAGAAATAGGTATTATTTGCTCCATACCATGCCCTCCGCCCCCCCGTCCCCACCCCCCACCAGCCACTATAGAGGCAACATCTCAGATATTTCCTGTTCTTTAACAAAATTATAGAACCAGTCATATTTTGCCTTAGAAACTCAATTTTTAACCTGCCACTTGTAATAAATATTTCTATATTAAGAAGCAGGCAGCTGGAAGCAATTTAGAGAAAAGGAGCTTGATACATGCTTTTTGCCTCTTTTTAGACTTTAAAATGACAGTATGGATTTCAATTCTAACTTGAGTCCAAATTGGCTACATCAATTTCTGTTGTCTCCTACATCTTTTGAAATTCTTCTGGAACTTACAAATATTATGAGCTATATACTAAAAACCCAGCAGTATAAAAAGGCAAGCTAATTTCTGTTACATAGCCATTTAGCTAACAAAGTTAAGGGAGACTGACTACATAAGGGAGGCAATAATGGTGGTAATAAACTAAGTTAAAAGAATCAGGGCAGCATTCACGAAACTACTATAAACAATACAACAGTAAGGTACATTCTCTTAGGGAAGCAGTGAAGCTACCTACTTCTCTACCACCTTCCATGGTTCCAATGTCTGCCATTTTGCTAAATTGGCTAACATCAGCAAATCACAAGACATGCATGGGATATATCTTAACTAAGGGAAATAATAAACATCACTACCACGTCCACTTCAAGCCATGTTCACAACCACATGTACATCAAGTTTCCAAGCTCTGCCTTCTATTGTATACAAAAGTTAGCTAAGCAAAAAGTACCAAATGAAAGGTCAAAGTCCAGCCTACATGTACACGTTTCAACAAAATGTGCTTGGATGATGTCCAGTCATTTAAAATTAGATATTCTTAAAAATACACCATTTATAAAATAGTGGTGATTTTTAAATATTGGCATTATTAAATACAGAACCTGGAAGGATAAAAGGCCAAAATCGCCTAGAGAAATAACACTGAATGCATCTGTATATGTAGAAGTTAAGAGGATTTCAAGATCACACAACCAATATCAGCAAGGTTAGGGCTGGAACTCTAAATGCTGGGGCGGGCGGGGGGGGGGGGGGGGGGGGGTAAGCAAAACAGATAAAGGGAATTAAGAGGTATAAAATTCCAGCTTTAAAATACATAAGTCACAGGAATGTACTGTACAGCACAGGGAAAAGAGCCAATAATATTGTAATAACTTTTGACAGATGGTAACTAGACTTACTGTGGTGACCACTTTGTGATGTATAAAAATACTGAATCACTATATTGCACACCGGACACTAATACAATATTGTAAATCAATTATACTTTAAAATAACAATAAAAACCTACATTGATCAACAACAAAAAACAAACAAACCCCAAAACCCAGCTTGTGGTCTTACCTTAACACCACATATAGCTAATAAAATATCTTAGAAACATCCCAGAGACCACACTTTCCTCTGAGAATCATAATTTTCCCAGACAATACTCAGAAACTCCATAAAATGGAACTCAAAAGTTGGTCAACAAGAAACAGTTTTCTTTAAAATGCAAATAATCTCTCAAGAAATGCATTTTAAAAGTGTTTCGTTGTTGTTGTTTTATTTTTAATTTATTTATTTTTAATAGAAAGACCATATATATGACTAAATCTAACCGCTAACTTTTTTTAAATTTCTCCAAAGAGCGTAATGGTGGTGGCAGCGGTCGCAGAGGCGACAAGGGTAGACGCAGAGAATGAGGGATGGTGGGCCCACTGTCACTGCAGGCAGGGTCACAGCCACCAGCAACCTTCCTCCTGTGCCCCATATGTCCCTCTGCTCCACTCCGACACAGCAGCTCAGCAAGCCCCAGGACACCTCCCTCTGATAATAGCCCTTCCTCCAGGTCTGTCCATCCTTTGCAGGCTCCCTTCCCCACCCTGGGCCTCAGCTGAAACTCACTGAAAAAACAGGAGGGAGAGAAAAAAGATGGTGGCGAAGTAGAAGGACCTGGAATGCACCCCTCCCCACAGATGCATCAGGAATACACCAGAAGACGCAATAATTCCCACAGAGAACCAGCTGAACACCAGCAAACGACCTCGGACACCAAAAAGGACTACAAAGATCCGGATATAACTGGGACAAGCAACCTCTGAAGTCTGGAATTCTCCATCAGAAGTCAAGTAGGAGGCTCTGTGGGGGGAGCACTGAATCCAGGATTCTAGACTACTAGCGAGTCCTCAGACATAGGCAAGATTAACTGCAGAGAACTCTCACAGAGCCCTGTATCACAGTCTAAGACTCAGCTTCATCCGACTGTCTGCAATGGCCAGTGCTGGATACCTCACACCAAACTACAAACAAGATAAGAACACAAACCCACCCATCAGCACACAGACTACCTAAAGCCATATTAACCTCACAGATACCCTAAAACACACAACCTAACACGGCCCTGCTCATCAGAGAGAAAAGACACAGAGCCACACACTGGAAAGCAGACACCAGACACCCCAAGAGGAAGCCTACTCGAGACACTGGACAAAGCCCACCACAGCGGGCAGAGGGCAGAAACAAGAGGAATTACTACTAGGCAGCACAGGGAAAGGAGAAAGCAAATCCTATAAATTAGACAAAATGAGAAAACAAAGAAACACCATGAAGGCAAAAGAGCAGGGAAGAAACCCACAAGACCAAATAAATGAAGAGGAAACAGACAAATTGCCTGCAAAAAAATTCAGAGTAATGATGGTAAAGATGATTCAAAATCTCAATTAAAAAATACAGAAAATAAAAGAAACAGTTAATAAGAACTCTGAAGAACTAAAGAACAAACAGAGTAATGGACAACAAAATAACTGAAATTAAAAATACTCTAGATGGTATAACAGCAGAATAACTGAGGAAGAAGAATGAATAAGTGAGTTGGAAGATAGAATGGGGGAAATGACTGCCACAGAGCAGGAAAGAGAAAAAAGAATAAAAGGAATAGAATACAGTCTCAGAGACCTTGCTGACAACATTAAGCGTACCAACATTCAAATCACAGGAATCCCAGAAGAAGAAGCAAAAAAGAAAGGGTCTGAGAAAATATTTGAAGAGGTTACAGTGGAAAACTTCCCCAACATAGGAAAGGAAATAATCAATTCCAAGAAGCACAGAGAGTCCCATACAGAATAAACCCAAGGAGAAATACACCAAGGCACATATTAATCAAACTAATGACAATTAAACACAAAGAAAAAATATTAAAAGCAGCAAGAGAAAAGCAACAAATAACATATAAGGGAAAATCTATAAGGATAACAGCTGATCTTTCTGCAGAAAGTCTGCAGGCCAGACGGGAATGGCAAGATATACTGAAAGTTCTGAAAGAGAAAAACCTACAGCCAAGAATACTACACCCAGCAAGAATCTCATTCAGATTCGACAGAGAAAACAAAAGCATTACACACAAGCAAAAGTTAATTCAGCACCAACAAACCAGCCTTACAACAAGTGCTAAAGGAACTTCTCTAAATAGGAAACACAAGAGAAGGAAAAAAAACTACAAAAACAAATCCAAAACAATTAAGAAAATGGTAATTGGAACACACATGTCAATAATCACCTTAAATGTAAATGGATTAAATGCTCCAACCAAAAGACACAGACTGGCTCAATGGATACAAAAACAAGACCCTTCTATATGCTGGCTACAAGAAACCCACTTCAGATCAAGGGATACATATAGACTGAAAGCAAAGGGATAGAAAAAGATATTCTGTGCAAATGGAAGTCAAAAGAAAGCAGGAGTAGCAATACTCATCGCAGACAAATTACACTTTAAAGTAAAGACTATTACAAGAGACAAGGAAGGACAATGCATAATGATCAAGGGATCCATTCAAGAAGAACATACAACAATTGTAAATACCTATGCACCCAACATAAGAGCACCTCAATACATAAGGCGAATGCTAACAGACATAAAAGGGGACATCGACAGTAACACAATAATAGTCGGAGACTTGAACACCCCACTTACATCAATGGACAGATCATCAAAACAGAAAATAAATAAGGACACACAAGCTTTAAATGACTCATTCGACCATCTCGACTTCATTGATATTTATAGGACATTCCATCCAAAAATGACAGAATACACTTTCTTCTCAAGTGTGCATGGAACATTTTCCAGGATAGATCACATCTTGGGTCACAAATCAAACCTCAGCAAATTCAAGAAAATTGAAATCATATCAAGCATCTTCTCTGACCACAATGCCAAGAGACTAGATATTAATTACAGGAAAAAAGCTGTAAAAATATAACCAAATGGAGACTAAACAATACGTATTACACAACCAAGAAATCACTACAGAAATCAAAGAGGAAATCAAAAAATACCTAGAAACAAATGACAATGAAAACACAACAACCCAAAACTTATGGGATGCAGCAAAAGCAGTCCTAAGAGGGAAGTTTATAGCAATACAGTCCTACCTTAAGAAACAAGAAAAATATCGAATAAACAACCTAACCTTACACCTAAAACAATTAGAGAAAGAACAAAAAAACCCCAAAGTGAGCAGAAGGAAAGAAATCATAAAGATCAGATCAGAAATAAATGAAAAAGAAAGGAAGGAAACAATAGCAAAGATCAATGAAAGTAAAAGCTGGTTCTTTGAGAAGATAAACAAAATTGATAAACCATTAGCCAGACTCATCAGGAAAAGAAGGGAGAAGACGCAAATCAACAGAATTAGAAATGAAAAAGGAGAAGTAACAACAGACACTGCAGAAATACAAAAGATCATGAGAGACTACAATAAGCAACTATATGCCAATAAATAGGATAACCTGGAAGAAATGGATAAATTCTTAGAAAAGTACAGTCTTCCACAACTGAACCAGGAAGAAATGGAAAATACGAGCAGACCAATCACAAGTACGGAAATTGAGACTGTGATTAAAAATCTCCCAACAAATAAAAACCCAGGGCCAGACGGATTCACAGGCGAATTCTATCAAACATTTACAGAAGAGCTAATACCTATCCTTCTCAAACTCTTGCAAATTATAGCAGAAGGAGGACCGCTCCCGAACTCATTCTACGAGGCCACCATCATCCTGATACCAAAACCAGGCAAAAATGTCACACAAAAAGAAAATTACAGGCCAATATCACTGATGAATATAGATGCAAAAATCCTCAACAAAATACTAGCTAACAGAATCCAACAGCACATTAAAAAGATCATACACCATGATCAAGTGGGTTTATCCCTGGAATGCAAGGATTCTTCAATATACGCAAGTCAATCAATGTGATACATCATATCAACAAATCGAAGGATAAAAACCATATGATAATCACAATAGATGCAGAAAAGCTTCTGACAAAATTCAACATCCATTTATGATAAAAGCTCTCCAGAAAATGGGCATAGAAGGAAATTACCTCAACATAATAAAAGCCATATATGACAAACCAAAAGCCAACATCGTTGTAAATGGTGAAAAACTGAGAGTTCCCTCTAAGAACAGGAACAAGACAAGGTTGCCCACTCTCACATTTATTATTCAACATAGTTTTGGAAGTTTTAGTCACAGCAATCAGAGAAGAAAATGAAATAAAAGGAATCCAAATTGGAAAAGAAGAAGTAAAATTGTCACTCTTTGCAGATGGCATGATATTATACATAGAAAACCCTAAAGACTCTACCAGAAAACTGCTAGCACTAATCGATGAAGTTAGTAAAGTAGCAGGATACAAAATTAATATGCAGAAATCTCTTGCATTCCTATACACTAACAACAAAAAAGCATAAAGAGAAATTACAGAGACTCTCCCATTTACCACTGCAACAAAAAGAATAAAATGCCTAGGAATAAACCTGCAGAAGGAGGCAAAAGACCTGTATGCAGAAAACTGTAAGACACTGATGAAAGAAATCAAAGACGATACAAATAGATGGCGAAACATACCATATTCTTGGATTGGAAGAATCAACATTGTGAAAATGACTCTACTACCCAAAGCAATTTACAGATTCAATGCAATCCCTATCAAATTACCAATGGCATTTTTCACAGAACTAGAACAAGAAATCTTACGATTTGGATGGAAATGCAAAAGACCCCGAATAGCCAAAGCAATCTTGAGAAGGGAAGATGGAGTTGGTGGAATTAGGCTTCCTGACTTCAAACTATACTACAAGGCCACAGTGATCAAGATAGTATGGCACTGGCACAAAAACAGAAAGGAAGATCAACGGAACAGATGAGAGAACTCAGAGGTAAGCCCAAACACATATGGGCACCAGAGGAGGCAAGAATATACAATGGAAAAAAGACAGCCTCTTCAATAAATGGTGCTGGGGAAATTGGACAGCAACATGTAAAAGAATGAAATTAGAACACTTCCTCACACCATACACAAAAAAAAACTCCAAATGGATTAATGACCTAAATGCAAGGCCAGAGACTATAAAACTCCTAGAGGAAATCACAGGCAGAACACTCTATGACATACATCAAAGCAAGATCCTTGTTGACCCACCTCCTAGAATAATGGAAATAAAATCAAGAATAAACAAACGGGACCTAATAAAACTTAAAAGCTTTTGCACAGCGAAAGAAACCATAAACAAGACAAGAAAGCAACCCTCAGAATGGGAGAAAATACTTGCCAACGAAGCTACGGACAAATGATTAATCTCCAAAATACACAAGCAGCTCATGCAGCTTAATACCAAAAAAACAAATCACCCAATCCACAAATGGACGGAAGACCTAAATAGACATTTCTCCAAAGAAGACATACAGATGGCCAACAAACACATGAAAAGATGCTCAACATCACTAATCATCAGAGAAATGGAAGTGAAAGCCACAATGAGGTATCACCTCACACCAGTCAGAATGGCCATCACCAAAAAATCTAGAAACAACAAATGTTGGAGAAGGTGTGAAGAAAAGGGAACTCTCCTGCACTGTTGGTGGGAATGTAAGCTGGTACAGCCACTATGGAAAACAGTTTGGAGGTTCCTTAAAAAACTAAAAATAGAACTACCATATGATCCAGTAATCCCACTACTGGACATATACCCAGAGAAAACCATAATCCAAAAAGAAACATGTACCGTAATGTTCACTGTCAGCACTATTTACAATAGCCAGGACATGGAACCAACCTAAATGCCCATTAAGAGATGAATGGATAAAGAAGTTGTGGCATATATATACAATGGAATATTGCTCAGCCATAAAAAGGAATGAAATGGAGCTATATATAATGAGGTGGTTAGACCTAGATTCTGTCATACAGAGTGAAATAAGCCAGAAAGAGAAAAGCAAATACTGTATGCTAACTCATATATATGGAATCTAAGAAAAAAAAAATGGTACTGATGAACGCAGTGACAGGGCAAGAATAAGGATGCAGATGCAGAGAATGGACTGGAGGGCACGGGGTTGGGGGTGTGGAGGGCAAAGGGGAAGCTGGGACAAAGTGAGAGAGTAGCATACACATAGATACACTACCAACTGTAAAACAGATAGCTAGTGGGAAGTTGCTGTATAACAAAGGGAGATCAACTCGATGATGGGTGATGCCTTAGAGGGCCAGGACAGGGAGAGCAGAAGTGAGTCGCAGGAGGGAGGGGATATGGGGCTATATGTATAAATAGAGCTGATTCACTTTGGTGTACCTCAAAAACTGGTACAAGAGTATAAAGCAAATATATTCCAATAAAGAGCTAAAAAAAAAAAAAGACCATAACAATTAGAAAAAAGTATTCTTCCCCTCAATGCTCTACTACTTTGTCCTTTTTTTCCTGGTAAATTGCATGCTGAGCATGCAGTAATTAATGTAACTTCTATCTGCCCTCTTTAGCACTTAAACATTTTTAAAAGTTTGACAGCGACTGAAAGGTGTTGACAGATTCTTGCTCATGTTTATTTTTCTCCTACCTTAGAATGAGTCCCTGCTATTTCATTAGTAAATCTGTAACATTAAAATGTAATATTCTGAATTACAACTTACTAAAAACTACTATAAACCACACTTCCCAAAGAAGTAAAATGAAATTTTTGCTAAGCTCCAAACTCCTTATGCTACATAGCCAAGCAACACTTTTTATTTTTTAAACCATTCTTCCTAGTGTTCCATCCACAAACTAGAAAATGCAGGAGCTATCAATACATTTGATGCACAGCAAAGGAAACCATAAACACAATGAAAAGACAACCTACAGACTGGCAGAAAATATTTGCAAACGACGCAACTAACAAGGGCTTAATTTCCAAAATATGCAAACAGCTCGTACAACTCAATAACAAAAACAAAGAATCCAACCCAAAAAATGGACAGAAGACTTAAACAGACATTTCTCCAAAGAAAACATACAGATGCCCAAGAGGCACATGAAAAGATGCTCAGCTTCGCTAATTATTAGAGAAATGCGAATCAAAACTACAGGATATTACCTCACATCTGTCAGAATAACTATCATCAAAAAGTCTACAAGTAACAAATGTTGACAAGGATGTGGAGAAAAGGGAACCCTCCTACACTGTTGGTGGGAATATAAACTGGCACAGCCACTATGGAGAATAGTATGGAGGTTCCTTAAAAAACTAAAAATAGAATTACCATATGATCTAGCAATCTCACCCCTGGGCATATATTCAGAGAAAAACATAATTCGAAAAGATACATGCACCACAATGTTCACTGCAGCACTATTTACAATAGCCAAGACATGAAAGCAACCTAACTCTCCATCGACAGATGAATGGATAAAGAAGATGTGGTATGTAAGCATGTGTGTGTATATATATATGCATACACTGGAATATTACTTAGCCATAGAAAAGAACACCATTTGCAGCAACATGGATGGACCTAGAGACTTTCATACTAAGTGAAGAAAGTCAGACAGAGAAAGAAAAATATCATATGATATCACTTATATGTGGAATCAAAAAAAAATACAAATGAAGTTATTTAGAAAACAGAAATAGACTCACAGACATAGAAAAATTTACAGTTATTAAAGGGGAAGGGCGGATAAATTAAGAGTTTGGGATTAGCAGATATAAACTACTATATACAAAATATATAAACAAGGTCCTACTGTATAGCACATGGAACTATATTCAACATCTCATAATAAACCACAATGGAAAAGAATATGAAAAAGAATATATATGTACATACACGCATATGTATAACTGAATCACTTTGCTGTACACCAGAAACTAACACAACATCATAAATTAACTATAATTCAATTTTAAAAAATGCATGACATTCTCCCCCAAAAGGATAGTTTAATTTAGGATTCAACACTGGCTGTCTTTGGGGACCTTTTCTCACTTTCTTCCCTCAGTCTTCTGGAGATTATCTTTTTCGTGGTTCTGGAGATTATCTTTCGTGGTTTTTCTCACACTCTACTTCTATTTTACTCCTCTTAGACACCACACCAAACTCCCTGAGGATATGGACCTTGTCTTAATTCCTAGAGTAAGTGCCTAACACTGTGCCTGAACAAACCAATAATTATTTGTGAAGTTGAGTGGAGACTGGTCAAATCAAGACCAATTTTTGTTGGGAGCAATATTCATTCAAAGGCTCTGAAATGCATTCTTCTGTTACCTATTCTGACATCAACTTACTTAAATAGCATAAAAATGAACAAACATGATGTTTCACATTTGACACTTAGTCGAGAAAATGGATTCACTGATCCTGGGCAATAAAGTATGAGGCAAGAAGTAGCACTGCCTGTAAATGCAGCCAGGAGTCACTCTGGGTGCCTAGTCAGTGAGCTGGAATCACTCCTTCATCCCCTTCTCCCAGCAGGAGAGGCTGCGATCTCACTCAGCTTTAGACAAAATGAGAGCTTCTTCCCTTAATAGGGCAAACCTGACTTCCCATGGACCCCAGGTCTCCACACGCTGGACAGATGAATTTCTTAGATGACTACAAGCATCCACACTATTCTGTCTGATTCCCAAGTAATCTGTGTGGCAATTCACATATAAGATTGATCTACCACTTGTTCTAATATATAAGAGAGAATAATAGATAGGACAGGATACCTTTGCTAGAGTAAATATCTATGCTTTATATTGAGCAGACTATCAAAGCTTTGGCATCCCTCTGTGTGGACTAATAAAAGGATGGAAAACCCATGCCTTATATTCTTCTTGCTGATCCTGGCTTTTCCCCATAAAATGCCCCCTGTTCCCAATAAAGCCTATTCCTTAATCCATGCCATGATATCATGAAATCTGTCCTAAGCTCTGACGCATGACAAGTGCCAACCCAGACAGACGTACTGCCAAATCAGAAGGTCACTAAACTTTGTGAAGGTTATAGAACAGTAGCTAGTTACAGGTGCCATCTGCTGGATACCATGTTAGATGCTGCACTTTTCACTTACTCCTCACAGCTTCCCTTTTAGGTATTTCCTTGCATCTTACATGTGATGAAACTGACAATAAAATAAGTTTAACAATTATCCTGCTAAGAGATAGAGGCAGGCTCTAAACAGACCCATCAAACTCAAATTTTATAAAATCTCAAACACTGAAGCTCACGCTCTTCTCAGAACTCCACAATGTCACAGATTAAAAAAAAAAATTTAGAAAACTTTCTAAAAACTGTAGGAAACTTTAGTCTACTTTCCAAATGCTGGAGCCCATAACCTCTCTCAGAGACTGAAATACAGTTTCCACCTGAGCAAATCCTTTGACAGAGAATTCACTAGATAAAGAAAACATGTTCCAGTGGGCACCTATTGCTATCTTTCCTGTGTATTTTTAAAAGAAATTACATTAATAGAAAATAGCGTGGAAAATTACTCTTTTCACTAAAAAATTAATGTAGTTTCCAAAGCCCATAAGGAATTAATATTGGTCAAAATCCCAATCTAAATGCTTTTTTTCATGTTCCAGTGTTACCCTTGAGAGGTCTATACTGGTAATAAAAACAAAGACAAATTGAATTTTCTTATGTCACTCTAGGAAAAAGAAAATAGTAATTACAGATAGAGGTGAAATAAAGTTGGGGGGGGTGGTAGAGAGGTAATAAGTGCTCTGTGACAGGATTCAGGGAAGACTGGGGATAAAAGAGTTAGCACACATGGACCAAAACAGACAAGGGAAAGGACAGCTGTGCAGAGTTAAGACCGTTACAGTAATAAAAGGAGACAAACTGAAAAAATCACAAGCAAGGAAGAAACAAGGCAGAGCAAAAGCTCTAAGAAAACAAATTCCTCTCACGAGTAGTGATGTGTTGCAAAAACATTGCACCATACTGTGAAACCACTTTTTTCCGTAATAGGCACCCAACTAACCATCAACTCTAAATAGGGAAAACATACTGACAGGATGCATAATAACTGTCTTCCATCTCCCAAATATTCTCTTCCTTACACCAAAAGAATGCCTGAGATATAAGGATAGATATGGTAAGTTCAAAAGAAAAGAGTATACTGAAACATGAAATGAATCTTCAGGACTCGGTGTGGTTATTTCCAAGTTAGCGTGCTATCACTGACGAATACTACTTATAACATATCCTAAAGTGGTTCTCCTCCAAAAACTTGAATTATTTAAATCATACAGTAACTTGAAGGATTTGGTTGAATCAATAATGTGATGATCCTAATAAAAGATTTACCTAACACTAATTTCAAATACATTCAATTTCAATCTAATCAAGTAAACAGGTTGAACTGATGGGAATTTTCTCTATTAAAATGCAATTAATTCTCCACTCATGTATTAAGATTTCAGGAGTTAGCATCTTATGAAGCTCACTAATAATTTGCTTCATTAGTTCTGAATCTAAGATGTTAGATGTCAGAACTTCCTAATAAAGACCACAAACTACCACAGAGTAACTTGATCAAAATAGTACTATTATCAGCTGTTTATCTGAGCACCTACAGTAAGCCTCGTTCAGCTGGAGGCAGAGCATCTGCATAGTTTTTAACTAGCTTTGGAGTGAACCATTTTGAGAATAGTAAGCTGTAATTCACTGCTTTGTCAGCAAACAGCTGCTATACCTTGACAATCATGTTAAAGTAAGCTCCACCTTGCTCAGAGAAGCAAGCATGCATTTCCGGAGGCGAGGGGTGGGGTAAGAGGGAGGGAGCAAATATGAATGTGTATGAGTATCTCATCAGTTTCTAGACAGTTCCTATCCTATCCCTGATCTTACCCTGGCATCGTCTCTCCAGCTTACTTAAGATAGGTATTGAAAATTGCTATATAAAATTACTTTACGTACTGTAAGACAGCTGTTGCATTGCCAAGAATATTTTCCCCCTACGGAAAAAGTGTTCTTCTTTTCATTCTGGCAGTTAAGACCTCAGAGCCAAATTCCTGATCCATATTAAGAAGCATGTGAAACTCTGCATGACCTGCATATTAAGTTTCCCACCAGTCAATTCTACTCTATATTTTGCATGCCTGATATTTTCTATTTTCTCATGTTTAGAAGTGTTTTTTAAGCCACTTCAAATTCCTTGTGGGATTAGGAGGGATAAAACATAATTATAAGGAATAAAGGAAGCTCAGTCATTTATTCATCAAACACTGACTAAGCATCTATTATACCCCAAGTCTTACCCTAGGCACTTAGGATATAGTGAAGCTTGGATTCTAGTCGGGAAACACAGACACACACGCATACACACACACACATTTGTGGGAAGACATTCGGGAACCTTTCTGAAACCTTGAAAATGTTACAGTATGTGGGCCGAGCGATGGGATTCAGAATGTCCTGCTTGAGCAGTGGAGGAACTGAGGGTGCAGGGCGTGGAGACTAATATCACCCTGTTTGTCCCTGAAGGACGGCTGGTTAGCCAAAGACGGGTAAGATTTCTCAGAGAAGGAACAACCTAAGACAGGCACAGCCGCAGAGGGGCCAACAGGGGTGGTGCATAGAGCCTTCCTTGTATCACCCTGTTTGGCCCTGGAGGATGACTGGTTAGCCAGAGACGGGTAAGATTCCTCAAGGGAGGAACAACCTAAGACAGGCACAGTCGCAGAGGGGCCAACACGGGTGGGGCACAGACCCTTAATCCTTTTGAGAGAGGTCTCCTGCCCCCAGGGCTGTTTTGCTCTCCAGGCCCAGCTCAAATCCACACCTGCTCAACTCGGACCCAGGAAGTAAACAAAGATAATTGCCTCAGTCATGTGAGGCCTTTGATTGTTTATGGGTGTAACCTGAGAATGTTAGCCCACGAACTCAATAAAAGCAACCTGGGATGAGTCAGCAGGGCTCTTGATCCGAGAGGTCTTGAGCCCCCCGGTCCCACTTTTCTCTTCAGTCTGTGTCTGTGTCTTCTTCAAGCTTGCGGCACCCGTCACTCACCTCGAGTCGCCGAGCTGGTCTCGGCACACATTTATATGTGAAGCAGCTCTACGAGCTAGAAACAAAGGCAGAGTAAGGGGCTGGAAGTGACAGAGTAGAATGGAGCAACGTCAGACAGAGAAGGCTTCCCTGAAGAGGGGACACCTGAGCAAATATCTTAAGGATGTGAAAGAGGAAGTCATCAGTAATCTAGATAGGCACTGCAGGTAGAGCAAACAATACGTGCAAAAGGCCCACAAGCAGAAATGAGTTTATTTTCAAGAAACAAAAAATTCCGAGTGACCAGATGAGAGTGAGCAAGACAGAGAGTGACAGGAGAGGTAGTCAGAGACACAGGAAGATTTCAGATTAGGCAAGGCCTTGTAGGACATGACAGGAGTCTGATTTTACTCTGAGTATGACAAAATGAATACAAGCCTTGAGCAAGAAAGAGTACATGATCTAGTTTACTCCTTTTTTATCCACCAACCCACCCCACTGTGAAGATACCAGAGAGTATAGGAGCAAGGGGTGGGGTTGGGGGGGTGGGACAAGAAAACCAATTAGAGAATTAATCTATTGGTCTACTACATGCAAGATCACAGACGGTTCAAATCAGAGTAGCAAGTGAAAAACACAGTAGAGTCTGGACATGTTTTGAAGAAAGAGTAACAACACTTGCCAGAAGAGTAGATGTGGGAGGTGAAAGAGGATTCAGGGGTAACTCCTAGGTTCTTAGACGGAGTGACTGGTATTAAATATCCAAAAAATATTAAACACCTATTTAGAAGGAGTTTAAGTGAAGCAGAAAAAGTTCAGGACATATATTTGGATTCATCGACAAATCCAATGACTAGGTTTGCCTAGGGAATGCATTTAGGTGGAGACTAGTTTAAGGCAGAGTCTTGGGGCACTCCCTCCTTTAAAGATGGGTGAACCAGCAAAGAAAACCAAGTAAACTAAGCAAATAAATAAAATTAATTTTGTAATTTTAAAGTGAAAAGTAACAAGCTTACTTCTTTTGAACTCATCTTCATGCTATAATGGAGGGAATAAATCAGTTCACTACCATTCAGATTCAAATTAATAGGGAAAAGGAATAAAGCTAACTGAGCCCAAAATCTCATTATTTAAAGTTGTCTGATTGACGGTCCCAATTTTTTTTATTTTTTTAAGCTCTTTATTGGAGTATAATTGCTTTACGCTGTTGTGCCAGTTTTTACTGTACAACAAAGTGATTCAGCTGTATTTATACATATATCCCCATATCCCCTCCCTCCCGCAACTCCTCACCTTCCCTATCCCGGCCCTCTAAGTCATCACCCATCATTGAGTTGATCTCCCTCTGTTATGCAGCAGATGGTCCCAATTTTACAATCATTAAAGTAATCATTAAGCCCATTTTACAGAGGACATCCAGGTCTTCTGAACATCCTAAACAACATTTTATGTCCCTTTCCCAGGGAGCTTTTGGATCATAAATAGTACTTTTTTTTAATCTAGTTATCTTAAAATAATGGTAAGCTTCCATCCTACTTACCTTGTCTACTCTTTTCTTTTAATAAAGTAGAATCACACTAGGGGAAACATATAAATTTATCTAATGATTAATTAGAAAGCTTAATAATGTCAAATGAAAAGATTCTGCCTCACAAACCTAGTAGGGTGGGCAGAGTATGGAAAGGTAACAAAATAAGTATTCTGTTATTCATGAAGTTACTAGCTAGCTTATTTTATTTTAATAACAGTGTTGTATTTTAAAAATCACCAAAAAAAAATTTGTTAATTTTTTATTCTTAATAAATATGTATGGGGATAAGAAAGTAACTGTAGAAGAGCTACACAAAGACTTAATGATATAAATTTATTGTGCAAACCAGCCTAGACCCAGCCAGCCAGTCTTCACACAAGCATGTTAAAGGGGTGCAAATTTTCTACAGTTCAGTCTAACAAATTAACAGAAAGATGAAAACTGACTAAAAACACTTGCTTCATTAATAAGTCCGTATAAAGAGTAAGCACATAAATTTTGGAACTACTTCTTACTACGTCCAAATCCTAGCCCTATCACTTACGAGCTCAAGATTTTTTAACCTCCCAATCTTCAATTTTCGCATGTGTAAAATAGGAACAATAATATATTTTCAATAGGGCTACCTTCAGGATTAATTAGTAAATACAAGTGAAAAAAACTGCCTACCACAATAAATGGTTCCTATATTGTTGCTGTTGTCATCACCAGCAAGGCAGTGAACAAAACAATGTGCCAGAGATTTAAGGGCAGCAGAGAAAAAAGCGGGCCCCAGAAGCTTTGTCTTCACTCACCTGGTCTACTAACCTCAAAATTCATCAGCCAGTTCTGATCACAGATGTGTCCTCCTCCTCTGGTCTTCCTGCCTCCACTCATCATCCTATTGAGAATGGCATCTAGCTTTGACTATCTGACCATGGAGCTGTTAATCTTTCAACTTTACTACGGTATCCTGCCACATTCTACTCTCTCTCTTATACTACTGCAGACCTGGCCCCTATTTTCAATTTTAGTTCCCTTGAGCAGAAAGTCACCTACCATAAATTTGGCCAAAAATAAACCAGTCACAAGCTTCAAAAATAAACCTCCACTAACACTTATTAGCAGTGTTCAAGAAAATAATTTGTGTCTAGTGTTAACTTAGAAACAATGACAAACGTAATTTTTGCTTTTCTAATCCTTGGCTTACATGTAGCCAAAAGATGAATACAAATATCAAAAGACCAGCTGAAGTTCAACCCTTCTACCCATTATCTAATATTGGCATAAGAGAAAATTATAAATCACTATTCATTCACTGCCAAGATAGGAAAGGTGGTTTTAAATGTGTAATATTTAGAGACTTCCAGTCCTGGCAACATGGTGGAGGCTCCCACCCCATAAATATCTAGAAACAGTGATAAAATATAACAAAATAGCTTCTCAACAATTAAATATATTGCTAAATTAGCAAGAAAAAATCCCCTGAGTCAGAAGAAGAAAAGGAAACTGGGTAGTCCTCAGGTGCACTATCAAACCAAAACATACCACAAATGCTACGGGACTGAGTATTACACTCACACCTGGCAGGAGAGACGCAGGAAATGAGAACAATTAATCCGCTATGAGACTCTCAAACGGCTGTGTGCTCTGTGAAAGAAGGACCAGAAAAACACATGGCTGGGGGCCCAAAAAGACAACAAGGGAGGTTAGATCAGTTCAGGCTCTGAGCTCTGGGCACAGGAAAGAGAGTAAGGGGACGGAGATGAGTAAAAAATCCTGGAATAAAACAAAAAACCCAACGTGGATGGCCCAAATTTACACCACCATAAACCCTCAGGTTAAGAAATAAACAAAAAGGAGTTTCAAGTTCAGAATTTGGGGAAATTCTGAAAAAGACTAAATATTTAAGCTTATGAAAAAGGAAAATATACATATCAATAGAATGGAACAGAAAGCCCAAAAATAGACCCAAAATATACAAAGGTTTTCATATAGAATAAAGGTGGCACATGTGCAAAAGACAGACTTCAATAAATTCTGTTCAAACAAAACAGCTATCTAGAAAAAAATAAAGTTTATTTTCTCCACACTTCTCAACTTACAAAAGAATATACTCCAAGCGGATCAAAAACTTATACGCACAAAATTAAACCATAAAAGTACTAGAATAAACACTGGGAAAAGTCTTTTATAACCTTAGAGTAGTGAAGGTTCTTTTCAACTTTGACATGAAACTCAGAAGCCACAAAAGACCAAACTGGCAAATTCAACTACATAAAAAATATGATCCAAAGTCAGAAAAACAAAAGACACTCCTATCTGGAAAAGCAAAACAAACCAAGAACAACAAAAAAGCAAACTACTTGCAATTCATTAGATCCAAGCAAAGGTCAAATTTTCCCAATATAAAGAGCTAATACAAAGAGTAAGAAAAAAGATCAACAGCCCAGTAAAGCAAAAGATAGGGACAGTTCCCAGAAAATGTAATACAAATCGCTCACTCATGATACAAGAAATGCAAATGAAAACTTCACAGAGATACCATTTCCCTCCTGTGTAACTGGGAAAGATCAAATATTTGAAAAGATGCTGTGTTAGGAGAAAAGGTGGTATCACGTATTACAAACAGAAATGTGAAATAGCCCAATTTACAATATCTATCAAAAACTTAAAATTATAGACCCTTTGATTTAGTAATTTCACTTCTAGGAATTTACTCTATCATTTATTTTTAAATGAAGAGCACTACATACTCAAATACTTTCTATGTGAGTAAAAAAGAAAATATATATGGTTCTGGCTGGTTGTCTGTTTTCAGAAATATATATTATGAATTTTATAACAACTTAAGAACCTTGGGAAATCTGTTCACAAACAGAGTAAATGTTTGTTCATGGCATTTTTTTTACTTTTTATTATAGTTTTAGAAATATTCCTTTTGCATCTTTTCACACATGCTATAATCCAGAGTCAACAGTTAATGAAGAACATATACAAGCAGATAAAGGGTGGTAATAATACATAAGAACTGCAAAAATGTAACTCAGTGTCGACTGTTATCATGTACTTATAAATCAATGTAAGTAATGAGTTGATGTGTCTATTTCATCAAAAACCTATGAAGTATACTAAAATTCTCCTTCATGTGCCGCTTTTTTGAGAGATGAAACACTGTAAAAAGAATATTTACAGAGTTTACTTTTGAAAAACAAAAATCAATTGAAAACCAAGGCAGCTAATTAATTGGCTACATGGGATATCAAACAGCAAGATTTGATGATGCTCTGTAGCAAAAGGTAAGCTCATTTGAAAGGCATAATATCTACGTATTAGTGATTTGCTTAATAAACCCTGAAAGATAACTGGATTTTCGAAAATATCTTATTTATTGACTTTGTTGTCCATTCTTCAAATTCTATCTAGTGTCTTAGGCAAAGCCTCTGGCAACAAGGAAATTAATGAGCACACAGGTTGCAGCCATTACTGCAGAATGATCAGTGATTTTACTAGAAGAAAAACAGGAACATAGTAACATGCTTACATTTAACTAGTACCAGTATAAAAATTTTAGGATAAGTGAACATTAACAAAAAACATGAAGATTGTCTACATATATACAATTAAAATATATACAAAAAGAGTACAGCAAATGTGTATCAAAAATTGTCAGTCATTAATTACTGGCTCTCTCTTTATCACATTTATAATCAATTTCCCTTCCAGAACTATCCTTTGCTCTATTAGCCCCAACTAACTAAAATTCAGTAGGATCACTTGTCATTTCTAGGCCATAAAGGCACCGGGAAACTGGTGGACAGTTAATGAGAAAATATAACTAAGTGTTAAATAGATCCATACTGTCTTCTGAGGATTCTTTCCCCCTCACTGAAAGAGAAAACACATTCTATCTGCTTGCATTTTAATAAATATCTCTAAGGGAACATCGACAATATGTCTTAGACATTTTTTTTTTGTTTCGAGTAAAAAACAGTACACAAATAATTACATTATAATATTTAATTATGTGTTATACGCCAGATTGTAGTAGAAGATGGTGCATAACTTTTTAGTTTGTTTCCTTTTTAAAAATAAATCCTGAAGGACAGGGGTAAAATCAGAGAAAGTTCAGGAAGGAGGTAGCATAAGGCTCCTTTCCCAGAATATCCTTTCTTACCCTCTATAAATTTTAAAAGTCCAGTTCAAGGTCCACCTATGCCATGAAGCTGTCTCTTGACCAATTCCTACTACTACTATAATTTAGCACTTAATTTTATAAGGTCTGGTATCATTTGCTAATTTTTACACATACAACCTATCTCCACAATATAATCATGTGAGGTGTGACAGGTTGAACGTATATATAGCCACAGCCAACACCACCATTCCAATATAGACATATACCACACTGGCACACTGCTGAGTACAAATAGACGGCAACAGAACTTATATAGTATATCAAGTGACCAAATACTGACTTAGTCAACAAAATCTAGTGATATCTTATAGAGGTGAACAGACAAAAATATCTTGTAGAATAAATTCTGTTTACCTTTTTGTTGAAAGTGAACAAAATGAACAAAAATATCTCCCTCGGAGAGTTTACAGTCCAATGGAGATAGACAAAGAATAATGACTGGAAGGTGTAAGTGCTACGGGAAAAAATACACAGTAGGGTAAAGGAGGAATGGTAAGTGTGTGGTATGTGTGTCTGAGGGAGGTGGGGATCAGGGGTTGGTGGATGTTAAAATTCCCACAGTGTCTAGCCATGGATTTGTGTGTGTGTGTGTGCACGCACGCGCGCACATGCATTATCACTCAAGTGTGGAAAACATTCAAAATAAGACAGAGCACAAATTCCATGGAAAAGTGAATGTTCATACTTAAGAAGTATATACTGTAACTGAAGCTTGGATTCAGTGAAGTGTCCCCATTTTAGAGATATGGTCCACATTAGTCAATCCTAAACAATGAAAGTTAGCACCACTCTGAACACCATCTGTACTTCTCAATCAGCCTCTCCTCATCATCCCCCAAAACACGTGCGCGCGCGCGCACACACACACACACACACACACACACACACACACACACACACACACTCCCCCACACCCAGCCCTCCAAACCAAACTTATAAATCATCTATAACTGCAATTGAGTACAGTACCTCCTACTCTTCTCCACATAGGTTATCACCACTGCTCTCATGGCTCCTGTTATAAAACAATATCAAAAGAATATGGCCAGGGAAAAGATATATCTATTCAAGTCCCTTCCATCCACTTTTTGTTGTTGTTGCAGTTCTTCTTAATAGAAAAGGTTTTTTTTAATGTATAAACAGAATTCTTATCAACTATGTTCAATAAAAAAAGAAAAGAAAAATGTATAAACAATTCTTTTTAAGACTGATCTATTCTACAAATTTAACTTTCAAAAATATCTACAAGTATCAACTTTTTTACTTTCACTATTAAATTGGTATATTTCCCAAGAATAAAAACATATTTAATGTGATTTTAATCCAGAAATCTTTAAAATTAAACCAGCTCATACTGGCATAAATAAACTGAGGTTGCAGAGGCAAGACGCTGAGAAAGTTGATATCTCTTATTTTAATCTTTAGCCAAAATTAAAGGTCACTGTTCTAAGTCATTAAATTCATGGTATCAACTCAGCAATGTAAAACAAGGCCTAGTATTAAGTAGGAGGAAAAATAAGAAAAGGTGAAAAAATTCAGTGGAACTAATTTCATTACCTGTTTAAATAATTGAATAAGTTGAAACAAAAAAGAAACCTTAACATTATTATGAAATCTAAAAATATAACATATTGCTGCTTTCTGAGAACATATAAATCTAAAAAAATTATCCTCTATACATGTCTAAATGATTCTTTTAATGAGATTTTATTCAACCTAACAAGAAACTTATTTATATCTGCATTGTTTGCTATTTTAAACAAAAGCAACTAACTATATTAAAAGTTTGATGAAAAATTCTGAAATCTTAATGAATAAAATGTGGAGAGAGAAATTCTGGCCTCTACCGCTGTGGAGGCTGAAACATACGTGGATACATCTTTGGATGCTAGGGCACATAGAATGCAGGGCCTCACAAGACAGCCCACACCCTAGCTAGCATGCAGTCTCGCCAGAGTAGAAACCATGCCTCGACAAAGTGCCAACCATGGCAATGGCCCAGCTTCAGCACTGGGTCATCTAATCCCAGCAGGAACAGAATATATATAAGCAATAATATGTACCATTTCTAATCACTCAAGGTTTAGTTATCATCCATTTATTTATATCTTGCCTGTGGCAGAATGATCCGAAGGTGACTCTCATGACCCCACCTCCTGGTGTTCATGCCTTTGTGTAATCCCGTCTCCTTCAGCGTAAATAGGACCTATGACTTTCTTCTGGGTCAACAGAATATAGCAAAGGTAATGAGACATCACTCCCATGATGGTGTTACACTATACAAGACTCCATCTTATCAGCAGACTGGAGCTACAGACTCCCCTTGGAGGCTTATGAGGCAAGTAGCCACACCGGCGAAGCCCACACAGAAGGGGCTGCGGGCAGCCTCTAGGAACTAAGGGTGTTCAGCACCCAGCCAACAGCCAGCCAAAACCTGGCGCCGACATCACACAGCTGCCAACAACTTGAATGACCTCAGAATAGGATCCTTCTCCATTCAAGTTCCTAGATGAGAATGTAGACCAGCCAGCACGCTGACAGCAGCCTTATGAGACTCTGAGAACCCAACTAAGCTGTGCCCAGACTCCAGAGCCACAAAGAAACGTGAGATAATAAATGTGTATTGTTTTAAGCTGCTAAATTTGTGGAAATTTGTTATGCAGCAACAGAAAACTAAAGCACTGCCTTAGAACTCGCTAATTTGATTTCATTTTTATTTCTTTGATGTACTTGGACTTACATGACATACAATGCCCTCTATAAAGGCCTACTGAATTAACTGTGAGAGTTTGATCTTTTTGGCCAAGCTATATTTCAATTCTGTGGTAAAACAAGCCAAAAACAAACAAACAAACAAACAAACAAAAAAAAAGCCCACAAATGAGAGAAGCTAGAAACTGTCTTGGAAAGAGACCCATTTGCAATGCCTTACTCTAAAAAGAGATGAGAAGCTACAGAACTCAAAAGTGAGAAAATATCCAAAAATGCAATTATTTCATGTGATTCTCACAGGTTAGCAAAAGGAAAACACAGTCCAGGGGCAACAACCAAAGATATTTATTTCCAACACATGAGTATTTGCTTTATCTCTCAGTTTCTATTACCCAGAGATTACTTTGTAAACAAAAGATCACTTAAAGTCAAAAACTTTCTGCTGAACTTAATATCTGAAATTTACTTACCTAAAAAATATAAAAGAATGAGAATACAAAAATATATATTAAGTATATTTTATATGATTCCAAAATATAGCTTTTAATTAATAGTTATCTCTGAACAATAAGATTCTCAAGATCACCATTCAACTATTAATGATGATAAAAGAATGTTGATGGTTGACAGCATATACTGGTTAATGACGCAGGCTCAGGAGTAAAAAGGACCTGGATTTGAATTCTAACTTTGCTATTTACTAGTTATGTTTTTATTTAGCAGTTTCTAGCACTTTAAATAAAAATACTCTAATTTTTCATGAGGAGGATGGTTTTCAAGGTTGGATGCATTATAAAGGGTTAAGAAGATCATGGAGAATGTATTCAAGCCTATTAACCAAACACAGAAACTAACGACACTTAACATTTGTTCCATACAGGCTATATAAATATTACTGTGTATATTTTTATTTGATTTTTCAAAACAAAAGAGAAAACTGAGACTATAAGAAGTTAAGAACAAATTCAGGAAACAACATAATATACTCAGGATTCACAGGTCTTCTGACATCTTAGTCCACTAGCGATGTGGTTTTCTCTACACAGGCCAAGCTACTTTCAATCTTGGAATAGTTTAACATTTCACCAATTCAGACACTGTGAAAACATGTTTCTAAGCAACTTCAAAAAAGCACACTTATCTCAGTCTTTAAGGAGAGGAGAAAGACAACACAACAGAACAGAAACTTACTGCTGATTCCATGGCAGTTCACAAAATACTAACTGCATCCTTTCAATCCTCACAGGCTACGCAGGTAAGGAGACGTGACGATAAATTTTTTGTTTTATTCTAATACTGTTAGAAAACTATGGTCTAGTTAAATATTTGCTTGACAAAAACTGAAACAATCACACTCTGACATTCAAAGAAGCCACTCTGACATTCCAAAGTACATAATCTAACAACTACAGGGTCTTTTCCACGAAGAGAAGCTGCACTGTTATTATCCTCCAGAGCCTGAGAGAGAATTGATACCTCAGCACTGTCAGTGGTTCAGTTAACTCAAGGGATTAATTCTTCTTCTTGATGAACACAGCATATACTTGACAAAATGACATCAAATAACAACCAACATCTATTTCCCTCTCTACATACTGGACAGAGAGGGATGCAAAAAGAATGGAGGGAAATTACTATCTGGATGAGAAATCAATTCATAGAGCAAACACTCAAAAGGTAAGTATAATAATGTACAGTGAAAATTATCATCAACTGAGAAAATGGGAATTGATAACACAATTATAAATACTACAAAAGCAACATTATTATTCACATAAAATTAGGCAAAAGCATCACCTCATACAATTTTCCACGTAACCCCATTAATCAATAAGAATTTAATTTCTTATAAATCTGACACTAGAGATTCCAAAAATCCATCATAGGTTCTCGCTAGGAGCACTTAGCTCTATTTAAGCAGGAAAAGCATCCATAAGGAACAAGAAAATTGCTGAAGGGTGATATACAGACAACTAGAAAATAGGGCAGCAAATATTAAGGTGCTCATTTAAGAAAGAAAGCAAATACAAAAATAAGTTAGAAAAGGGAATGAACAACGTGGACTATAGTCATTCATGCTAAAAAAAAATGAAGGTAAACTACTTTAAGGAAGTCAATCTAATCCTCAGCATCTGTATCTATCTATATTCACTAAAATTTATTGAACACCAACACTATATCAGGCATGGTGCCGAGTCCTGGGGTATGACAATAAATAAGACAGACTCTGTTCTCTAGATGCCCAGCCTAAATGAAAAAGCTGACAACAAATAATATATAATATACAAACAAATAATTATATGACAAATGTTCCAAAGCAGTGTAAAATTTGTACAAGGAAAACAGAAGGAAACAAACTCAGACTAGACCTTTTTTAGTGAGGCGGGGGTCTCAAAAGAAAATTAATTCCTAATACCCTAAAGTATCCATTGAAGGTAATAAATTAACTTTGTCCTTATACATTTCGAATGATAAAATTTATACACCATCTTTTTTTTTTCATACACCATCTTTAAAAACTGAGAAACAGTCACTCAAATCATTGAATTCTGAGGTTCAGATAAGAAACTCTGGCAGACAAAGACTTCCATCAAATAGGGAGGTTTCACCAGAGACAGAGAAACAAGAATTGGGTATCCCAAGCAGGGAGAATCTTATTTGCTAGGCCAAGGAAAGGGTATGCCACATTCAGAGAATTCTAAGTCATTTTGCTGAGATGAAGGCAGGGATGAAAGTGAGCAGGGAGAGAACTGGAATGGAGTCTGACAAGAAATAGGACATGGATTAGTTTTGCATCAGATTGTAAAGCACTTAGTAGCTAAGGATTTTGGAATTCACATAGAGAAAGACAGGGGCATACTCTGGAGGTATAAAGTGATCAGATTTGTCCCAAAAAACTTCTTATGATGGTTCTGGTTCAAGGAGGCCAAGAACTAACCTTTTAGGAGACTATCATATTTACTACACAGTAAGTTAAAAAAAAAAAAAAAAAAAAAAAAACTTCTGTCCAAATTGAAGGCTGAACTTTTTCACATTGAAGACTGTTTCATTATATAACAAGTAAAGTAAACTTTGTCACCCACACACTTCTCAATGACTAGGAGAACTCCAAAGAAACAACTTCTTTTTAGGTCATCTGGGTGATCATGAGTCCAAAAAAGACACATTAGTTTCAACAGCTCTTCAGTGAAAAGAACAAAAACCATATATCACAAAGACTGCAAAGAAAAGGTGATTCCTGAGACAGCAGATACATTGCTGAATCAGCTGAGATGGGATTTTACTTACATAAAAAAAATTATGAAAACCCAGGCACCACTAATACCTAGAGGAAACTCAGTAAATGGGAAACAAGATTGAAGAGGCGGGGGTAAAATTTCTCCTCTACCCTATCCTGGCTGGGCCCAAGAGTGAGACTGACACAAGACACATTAGCAGGAGGAAAGCACACAAATTTTATTTAGTAATTTTTTGTGTATCTGAAAGACTTCACAAGGAAAATGAAGACCCAAAGAATCAGTGAGGGCCAAAAGCTTATACATGTGGTTGGACAAAGAGTAGTAAATTGTGAAGAGTAACCAGACAAAGGGCTTGGGCTAGAGCAGTTAACTGTGGAAAAGGGAATAGGAAGATAAGGGTTAGTAACAAGGTTTGTTTGTACAGGTTGCTCTCGGCCTCTGTTCCCCATCGCTGATAGTAAGAATGTTTTCCTTTCACCTGGTATCAGGAAGGCACCTTTTTACATGAGAGTTACCTCCTGCTTTCAAGAAGAAAAAGAAAGGTCAGAATGGCCTTCTTGCATCTGCTGTTTATGTGCCTTTGATTCAGAATAATCCTTATGCTCAGTGGCATATTTTGGAGTGGCATATTCTGCTACCCTACACAAGTAGGGTAAGCAAAGCTGAAACCTTCAAAAGCCCCAGAATGTTCCCACCACCACCCTACCTTCTAACTATAGTAATTCTTCTCACATATTTAATATTCTAACATCTTCAATCCTCTTCCCATAAAAAACCTGCTCTTAAAAAGAGATTTGATATTCAGCCTTAAAAAGGAAGGCAACTCTGACACATGCTTCACAGTGAATGAATTTTAAGGACATTATGCTGAGGGAAATCAGCCAGTCTCAAAAAGACAGACACTGTAAAATTCTACTTCTATGAGAAATTTAGATTAGTCAAATTCATAGAAACAAAGTATAATGATGGTTGCCAAGGCCTGGAGGGATGAGAAAAAGTGGTGTCACTATTTAATAAACAGAGTTTCAGTTCTGTAAGATGAAAAAGTCCTGGAGACTGATTGCACAGCAATGTGAATATACTTGTTACTGAACTGTATACTTAAAAACAGAAAAGATGGGAAATTTCATGTGAGTTTTAAAATATTACTAAAATATTTTTAAAAATTGACAGTGAAATGGTGAATAACTGAGGATGAGTCCATGTCCCAAGACAGTGAAACCGAAAAAAAAAAAGCATTTACTCGGGATGAAGAGTTTAGACTATTTTATTCTGTAAAAGTTTGGGGGCAAAAGAGTGATATAATAGTAATGTTTTTAGCAAGATTAAAATGACATCAATATATTAAAATAGATGGAAGGAAAGCTGGAAGTAGGGAGTGAAGGAAAATTGTTTAGAAAAATTGAAAGAAATAATTTTAGGGCTCAGGTCAAAGGCAAAGGCAAGATTTCTAGGGTGGATAAGAGGGAGGATGTGGCCTGAGCCTGCTCCCTGGAATCATTATTAAGGAGTGGTTGAGCAAGCAAATAAGGGGAAAGCAAACTGCACAAGATGCAGAAGGCATTCCTTTCTATTGCTCTTCAGTCTCCAGGCCCTTTATCAGGAATCAGAGAAATGCTTTATTTACTTACACCTTTCCTCACCTAAAAATATCTGAAAAGGTCAGCAAATAACCGCTGTTCTGTTACTAGCTTGCTGGCCAAGCAAAACGGAAGTATTTACATATCCCGGAATTTGAGCTGCTATGATAATGACACAATTCTCTTTACAAATTACATGATAGTTGAAATTCTAAAAGATTTTATAAACAAAATGTGATAACTCCAGTCACATGTTAAATGTACTAAGTAAGCCCATATTTACTAGACAGAGCTCTATTTCCTAGCCTTGCTCTTTTTGTAACAGAAATCATTTATTTTTCTGTTAAATCCTAGTTTGGATTCCTTTGCATTCATCTCCACTGCAGCATGGGATAAAGACTTGAAGTGAGGTTAAAAGCAAGCTCTAAATCAGATAAATGTAGTAAAAGAGCCCTTCTCCTTTTATGTACCAAAAGAAAATGAAACCAGAATCACCTAAAGCATATTAATAAGCATATGAATCATAATAAAATGTAAATATTTATACCACATTATAGAGACAATTTTTTATTTTAAAAAAGCTAAATTTTCTATCTAAATAATAATTTTCTCTATGCTTTTTTGTTTTAACTTACTATTGGATTCTATATGAGGCAGTTACCAGAAGACTAAATCAACTTAACGCCAACTTCCAAGATCTTTATCCACTATTACTGAGTCCAGCTGAAATCAAGATTCTGTGGAAATGACAAGGATGAATAACAACAGTTGTCCTAAAAAGCATATTCACCTGGGAGATGAAGGGGAAAAACACAAGTACACGTTCAACTAGAACACAAGGGATCTGTACTATAAAGGTTGTGAAGAACAAGCATAGTTCTGCTATCACAAAACAGAAAACAATGTCTTTATTGAAAATCAATGAATCCAAAACTAGCTCTTTGAAAGGTCAGTAAAATTGATAAGGAAAAAAGAGAGTAAACACAATTCACAATATCAGCAATGAAAGAGAGAACATCATTACCGAACACACGAATATTAAAAGGCTAATAAGAGAATATTACTAAGAATACTATGTCAACAAATTCAGTAACTTAAATGGAATGCACAAATTTCCTGAAAGGTACAAACTGCTGAAGGTCATCCAAGAGAAAAATAGATAACCTGAATAGCCCTATATTTATTAGAGAAAAAGAATTTGTAATTTAAAAACCTGTCCACAAAGAAAATTCACAGGCCCAGATGGCTTCACTGATGAGTTACACCAAACACGTAAGAAATAGATAACGACTATACAAACTTGTGCTAAATACTGAAGAAGAAACATGCTCCAGATCACTCTGTGAGCCAAGCATTACCCTAATACCCAAATCTGACAAAGGTACTGCAAAAAAAGAAAACCATAGACCAATGGGTCTCATAAACCCAGAAGTAAAAATCCTTAACAGAATATCTGCAAATTGATTGAAGTGATACATAAAAAGAATCAAGGTCAAGAGAGGTCTATTCCAGGAATGCAAAGCTGGTTTAACATTAAAAATCAATACAAGTTCACCATATCAACACATTAACCTACCCTACCCACCCTCACCACCAAAGGAACCAAATGATTGTCTTAATGAAAGCAGAAAAGGTATTTGACAAAATTTAATACCCATTCATGATAAAAACTGGGAATATTCACTTTGTTGTACAGAGGAAACTGGCACAACAGTGTAAAGCAATTATACTCCAATAAAGATCTGAAAAAAAATTTTTTTAATTTAAAAAAATAATAATTAAAAAAAACTGGGTATAAAAGGAAAAGGAAATCCTTCAACCTGATAAATAATATCTATAAACATTCTAGAGACAACATCCTACTTAATGCTGAGATACTGAATGCTTTATCTCTAAGATCAGAAAGAATGCTGTCATCACTTTTAGTCAATATTGTACCAGAGTTCTTAGCCAATGCAACAAGGCAAGAAAAAGAAATAAAAGGTATACAGATTGGTAAGAATGAAGAAAAACTACCCTTATTCAAAGACTGTATGATTTTCAATGTAAAAATTCCTAGGAAATCTACAAAAAGCTACTCAAAGCAATAAGTGAGTTAGCAAGGTCACAGGATATCAGGTCAATATACAAAAAAGTGTTTTATTTACATATAAAAGCAACACACATTGGAAATAGAACTTTTTAAAAATACCAATTATAAGAGGACCAAAGAAAAATGTAGGAATGTGGGTCAACTGCAGCACACCTGGAATTAGCCTGAGCTGTTCTGCTGAAGTAAAAATGTACCTGCATGGTGCTGATCCCTGTCAAGACACGAAATGTATGGCTTGACAGCGCTGCTTTATGCTGCTGGGTTTAAGGTAAGTTTCAGGGTAGTTTGTATCAGACTGTCAACAATGTTTATTGATAAGTGAGATGTGATGATCTGCATCTGGTCTTAGTGAAACACCACAGAGGGCTCTACCTTTGGGGCTGGTTATGAGAAAGACTACGCCTACATAACCAAAAGAGTATAAGGAGTAGCAGCCTAGACTCCACTGAGGGCTACATGGTTCTGTGCACACACTGGTTGCACCTTGTCTGAGAGAAAAAGTCTGTCCAGATGATCAACAGAGAGGACAATCAGAGGTCATACCTAGCCCTGCTAAAACTCTTGCAATGAGGGAGCCTCTGGCTGCAGTGCATACCCTTAATGTTTTAATCCTACTGCTATTTTGAATCCTTTCCCTGCAATAAACTTCTAATTTTGGAGCCTTTGCCTATTCTTTAGTAATTGAACCCTATCTGGCAGTTCAGATAGGATTTAATTCATTAGTGCAAAGACTAAATTTAACAAAATGTGTGCAAGACTTATACACTGAAAACTACTAAACACTACTAAAAGAGCTAAGTAAAGGGATATGCAGAATGAGAAAAAATAACTATTTTAAAGATGTTACTGTCAGTAAATTGATCAATATATTCAATACAATCCCCATTCTAGCAATCCTTTTCATAGTAATTAAAAGCCCGTTATAAAATGTATATGGAAATGCAAAGAGCCTGGAATAGAACATCTTTGAAAAAAGAACAAATGTTGGAGGACTTAACACTAACTGATTTCAAGGTTGACTATAAAGCTACAGTAATCAAGAGAATATAATATTGGCAGAAGGACAGACAGATAATCAAGGGAACAGAAACATACCCGTATGAATATGGTCAACTGATTTTCAAGAAAGGTGCCAAGGTATTTCAATGAAAAGAAGATGATCTTTTAAACAAATGTTGCTGAAAATATTTGATATCCATATGCAAACAAATGAACTTTGAAACTCCCCCCACACCATACACAAAAATTAACTCAAAATGGGTCATACCCCTAGATGCAAGAGCTAAAACTATAAAGCTTCTAGAAGAAAACACAGGAGAAAAATCTCTGTGACCTTGTTAAGGCAAAGTTTTTTGTTTCTTTGTTTTTGTTTGTTTTTTAAGATAAAACACAAAAGACATAAACCATAAAATAAAAAATTGATAAACTATACTTTGACCAAAATTATGAACTCTGTGCTTCTAAAGGACGCCACCAAGAAAGTGAAAAGACAACCCATGGAACAGGAGGAAATATCTACAAACTATATATCTGATAGGAAACATAACCCAAATATATAAAAAATCTTTAAATATTAAAGAGATAAGGCAATCTTTTTTTTACATGGCAGGAGATTTGAATAGATAATTTATCAAAGAAGATATACAAATGGCAAACACATGAAGGTTGTCAACACCACTAGTCATTAGGGCCATGCAAATTAAAACAGCAATGAGATGTCTTTACACCCATGAGATGGATGACCTTAAAAAAAAAAAAAAAAAAGGAGCAATAACAAGAACTAGCAAAATCACAGGACAACTAAAACTCTCATACACTGCTGGAAAAACTACTTTGGAAAACAGGTAGTTTGAAAAATTAAGCATACATTACCATATAACCCAGCAATCCTACTCTTTACCAATGAAAACTGATGTCTACAAAAAGACTTATACTTGACTATTCATAACATGTATTTATAATAGCCAAAAACTAGTACAGAAACAAATTTTTTGCTATATTTATAATAGCCCAAAACTGTTACTACAGAAACAAATTTTCCATTCTGGAAAAGGCAAAATTCTAGTAAAAGAAAGCAGATCAGCGGTTATCAGGGACTAAGGATAGTGACAAGGGACTGAATGCAAAGGTATACAAGAGAACTTTGTCAAATGATGTAACTGTTCTATTTTGACTGTGTTAGTGTGAAAAGACTGCAAATATCTGTCAAAATTCATTGAATTGTATCCTGAACATTATTGAAATTTTAAATACCTTATACTTCATCAGAGCTGATTTTATAAAGAAAAATCTAGGTACTTCCCTGGTGGTGCAGTGGTTAAGAGTCCACCCGCACAGGGGACACGGGTTCAATCTCTGGTTGGGGAAGATCCCACGTGCCGTGGAGCAACTAAGCCATGCACCACAACTACTGAGCCAACATGCCAAAACTACTGAAGCCCCCATGCCTAGAGCCTGTGCTCTGCAATAAGAGAAGCCACCACACTGAGAAGCCAGTGCATCGCAATGAAGAGCAGCCCTCATTTGCTGCAACAAGAGACAAGGCCCATGTGCAACAATGAAGACCCAACACAGCTAAAAGTTAAAAAAAAAATTTTTTTTTAAAGAAAAAAGAAAAAAGGAAAAAAGAAGAAAAATCTAGTCACTGTAAATACAAGTAACCTTTTTTTTTTGCCCCCATGATTTTCCAATACAGGCGGACTTGTCAGGGATGGTTCATTCCTGCTCTACAAAGGTCAGGCTGGGCAGCTTAACTGGAGGAAGGATCCACTTCTAAGATCACTCACAGGGCAAGCTGGTGGGAGCAAGGAGCTTAGCAAGGGCTGCAGGGAAGGTTTTTGCTGGGCTCTCACTCACAGCATGGTAACTTTGATTCCAATACTAAGTGTCCCAAAGGTACAGGCAGAAGCCCTACCACTCCTTACGGCCTAGTCTAGGCAGTCACGTTAGCGTCTCTTCCACCACAGTCAGAAGGCTGCCCAGATTTCAGTGAAAAGACACAGACCCCACCTCTTCATGAGAAGAATATCAATGTCACAGTATAAAGCACAGTGTGTGAGATGAGAAATATTTTTATGACTATCTTGGAAAAGACAACCTAACACATTGATTTTTTATCCTGTAGATAAGTGAGAGGGCAATGCAAAAACAACACGATTCTATCTAAATTTTAGGATGGTAACTCCAGAGGCACTATTAGGAATAAACTAAAACAGAGACACTGAAAAACATATTGGGAGCAGAGGGAGGTAGAGGGAGGACCTTTTAAAAGGTGGTATTTCAGAGTCAAAAGCAAAAGTGACCCTCAAGTGGCATGATGTCTGTGAGCAAGAGAGAAGAGAAAATCTGCTTGCCAGAGATGCTATACAAATACAAGTGAAATGTCTTGGCTGGAAAATGGTAATGCCATTAAGCAACACAAAGTTTAGAAGGGGTAATAATAAATTATGTTCTGGCACATGTTGGCGAAGGTAGAATGCATCTGAAAATTAAAAAACAAGAGAGCCACAACAAAGAGCACATATATAACCCACAAATACATGAAGAAGAGACTCAATTCTGATGAATCAAGAGTTGACTACAGTCCTTAGACAAGGCAACACAGATCATTACATTTACTTAAAAGATTGATATTTATCTACATACCAAATGCCTGAAAATATGCTTTAATACTCCTGCTTCCTTCCTAGCCAAAACATTCTCTTTATAGTTCACTAGGTTAATAAAACTGCCTATCTGAAGATTTGTCTCTAAGGCAAGGGGTAGGAACAATTTATATAGCTTTTCTTAAGTGATAATAATAACTACACATGAATTCAAAACATATCACTTTTTTTTACACTTTAAATCACCTGTAGCATGGCAGATAATACTGGCCGAATTCTTCTCCATTATTCCTTGCTAAAAAAACTCCTGCCTTCTTCAACTATCAAATGGCTTTACGCTTCAGGGTAGCTGGGTTTATAATCCCCAGGGTGAATCTTACTTGGTGTAAGTCTGTTCTCAGTCCTAGCAAGCTGCAGGACAGAATCATCTGGGAACTTTTCAATGCACCAATGCCTGGACTCCCTCATTCCCCTGCAGTGATTCTCATTTAGCTGGTCTGGAGTAATAGCATCTTTTTTAATCATTAGGGGACAAGTCTGAGGACAAAAGTCAATGCAGTATTAACCAAGAGCAGAAAGACGGATAGAACCTTGATTCTGAAAATGCTGTTGAATTAACTGACAGTAGAACTGCCTTTCATCCAGGTTTCCCATTGTGAAATTAACAATTTTTCTCATTCTTTAAGCCACTTCTGGCTGTGTTTTCTGTTTGCTGCAATGAGAAGTACCACACAGGCTATGCCTGGCAATTGAATTTTCAAGATAAAAAAAGTTTGGCCTTATAAACAGGAAGCAGAACCTCAGACATTCTGCTGACAAAGGATAAGCCAATTTTACAGGAGACACCAAAGAATGATGTCATTTTACTGTACATGAAAAGATCTTTTCAAAGCTTATAAAAAAAACACCTAATTTTGAATATCTGAACAGATTGTACCTGCTCAATTGCATCTTCGAATGACTAGTTTCTTCTTTAAAAACTGAATGATACAATAGTATATAATATCATCTTGCACATATATTTTTCACAAGTGTTTTAAGAGCTATCTCCCAGATAGACCTTTAATATTTGTCTGAAATGAACAAGAACATCCTCAAAACCCAGAATGAACCAATACACAGATGACATTTCCTTCTTTGTTCTGCTCATCAATTCAAACTACCCAAACACAGAAAGAAACTGCCACCAAGGGTATGCTGCTGGTGTATATGCCTCAACTTTGGCTCTGATTTAAGGTACAAGAGGAGAAAGCACCTGATTTGAAGAATTCTGCATTTCTTCTCTGAGAGAACATGTAACAGTGGATGATGGGAAAGTGCACGGAAAGGCTTCCGTGGAGGCACGGCAAAGGGCAAGAAGTGGATCCCTGTCACCAAACTGAGCTGCCTGGTCAAGGACTTGAAGATACAGTCCCTGGAGGAGATCTTTCTTCTAGCCTTTCACAGAATCGGAAATCGCTGACTTTTTTCAGGGGTTTCCCTCAAGGTTTTGAAGATTATGTCCATGCAAGAGCAGACTCATGCTGGCCAGGGGACCAGGTTTAAGGCATTAGTCACCACTGGGGTTTACTACAGACGTGCCGGCCTGGGTATTAAGCACTCTATGGAGGTCACCACTGCCATCCGCAGGGCTATCATTCAAGCCAGGCTCTTCATCACCCACTGTGAGGCGAGGCTACTGGGGACACAAGATCAGCACACCCTAACCATCCCTTGCAAAGTGACCAGCAGCTGTAGTTCTATGCAGTTGCTCCTCATCCTCACTTCAAGGGCACTGGCATCATCCAGGCCCCTGTACCTAAGACGCTGCTGGTGATAGTACTGAGGATGGCTAGGATGCCCCCCCGGGCAACTTCACCAAAGCCACTTCGGATATCATCTCCAAACCTACGGCTGTAGCTCTACAGAGAACACGTTCACCAAGTCTCCCTATCAAGAATTCACTGACCACCTCAAAAAGACCCACACTGAGGGTGGTTCCCTGCAGACAACCCAGGCTCCAACTGCAGTCAACACAATAGCTTTTATGCCAGAAAAGTAATGAAGCCTGTTTAAAAAAAATAAAGGATGCAGACCCTAAATTCACTTCTGAGTCAATTATTTAAATTTTTCTCCATTTCGTTCTCAAGGAAATGTGGACATCTCGTCACTCACAAAGCTCCCCTTCCCCCACACCCTGGACTGGGTCCCTCCCCACCGCCCCAAGCCTGCTGCTCTTCGCTGTCCCCACGGTCTTCCTTGAGCTTCAGGTCTCCCTGCCTTAGGCCCTGCGTTATGTTCACATCTCCCAGTTCTTACACACAGTATGAGACTCTGCACCTATCTCCCTTGCCCTGCCAGCTACCCTCCCACCCCTGCCTTTTACAGACAACCTTCTTGAACTGCGGCCACTTATCTCTTCACTTAGCAACCCACTCCAATATGGCTTCCGCCTCCACTACTTGATAAAAATTGCTTGGGAAAGGTCACCAGTTATTGCCTCATTGCTAAAATTAATGACCCCTTTTGAGTCTTTGTAGTTCTTTCTTATTTTTAAGCTTCCATTAAAGCCAAACTGTTAGATGCCCAAGGTTGATTAAAACAGTCCCTATCTTAAAAAGCTCACAGTCTAGTGGGAGAAAGTCAGAGAGATGATTTTAATATTTGGTAAATAAGTTCAATGACAGATGCCTATACATGATGGAGGGAAATTACAGGAAATAGGAGCCAGTAAACAGTTTCAAAGCAGCAATGAACAATCAAAGATTTACAGGTTCAACAGGAATTCATAATGTTGTAGACACTGAAAAAGGATATCTCAGACAGAGCATCTATATGTGAAAAACAGAGAAATGACCTTAATTCAGGCCACAGCAGTGAGCATGAAGGAAGAGATGGATCTAGGAGAAATTAATTAACCCGTCAGGCAAAATTTGATGTCACTGATCACTCTTCCTTTCCTGATACTCTCTCTCTGGCTTTCCTCCCATTCCACTCTTTTATGGGATTCTTTTTCTATTCCAAGAATCTGTCTCCACCCTCCTCACCCTCTAAATGCTCTCAAGAAGATTTGATCCCAGCCTCCTGCTGGTTGGTAGATACCGCAAACTGGGTCACTGTAAAAAGTTTTCACTTGCAACTTTAATAATGTACTGATGAGCAAAAGAATATTCAGTTCTCGCCACAGGATTAGTAAAATTAATTGCTTTCATAAAAGTAATGTACAAACTAACATGTAAAAAAAACAGCAGTTATGAGGATAATACGGTGCATGAATAATGCCCTCAGGTATGCTACCGTAGATTAATAAAATGTATTGAACAGAAGCAAGCAGAAAGTGATCCTGAGAAAATGAAATTGCAGAGTTTATGATTTAGAAATACTCTAACTAGAATTTAATTGCAGATGAGAAAAACTGATCATACAAATTTTAACCACACCCAGGTTTGTTTTTTTTTTAATTTTTTAACTTTTTATTTTATATTGGAGTATAGCCGATTAACAACGTTGTGATAGACTCAGGTGCACAGCAAAGACAATTTTTGTTAAATGTTGAACAGAGCCTTCTTTGGCTCTCAAAAACAGAGCTTAGGAAATATGGCTTCCACTTACTGGGTGCTTTCTTCCTTCCAGAAATGTCCCAGCACTGGACAAAAGATTAAAAAGTGCTTGAGTGTATCTATGTCACAGATTTTCTAAGGGACCAATCACCTTCTATGTAATAGAATCTACAATATTCAATTATAAAAAATGTGGATATTTTCTTTTTTTTTTTTAATGCTTTTTTTGGGGGGGGGGGGGTACACCAGGTTCAATCATATGTTTTTATACACATATCCCCGTATTCCCTCCCTTCCTTGACTCCCCCACCTCGAGTCCCCCCCATCCTCCCCGCCTCAGTCCTCTAAGGCATCTTCCATCCTCGAGTTGGGCTCCCTTTGTTATACAACAACTTCCCACTGACTATTTTACAGTTGGTAGTATATATATGTCTGTGCTACTCTCTCGCTTCGTCTCAGTTTCCCCTTCACCCCCTGCCCCCTCCCATACCTCGAGTTCTCCAGTCCATTCTCTGTATCTGCGTCCTTGTTCTTGTCACTGAGTTCATCAGTACCATTTTTAGATTCCGTATATGTGAGTTAGCATACAATATTTGTCCTTCTCTTTCTGACTTACTTCACTCTGTATGACAGATTGTAGTTCTATCCACCTCATTACATATAGCTCCATCTCATCCCTTTTTATAGCTGAATAATATTCCATTGTATATATATGCCACATCTTCTGTATCCATTCATTTGTTGATGAGCATTTAGGTTGCTTCCATGTCCTGGCTATTGTAAATAGTGCTGCAATAAACATTATGGTACAAGTTTCTTTTGGGATTATGGTTTTCTTTGGGTATATGCCCAGGAGTGGGATTACTGGGTGATATGGTAATTCTATTCGTAGTTTTTTAAGGAACCTCCAAATTGTTTTCCATAGTGGCTGTACCAACTTACATTCCCACCAACAGTGCAGGAGAGTTCCCTTTTCTCCACACCCTCTCCAACATTTGTTGTTTCCAGATTTTGTGATGATGGCCATTCTGATTGGTGTGAGGTGATACATCCAGATGGCCAACAAACACATGAAAAGATGCTCAACATCACTAATCATCAGAGAAATGCAAGTCAAAGCCACACCCAGGTTTTTAACGACGACTGCAGGATGAATTAATGGGAGAGGAATTCTAGGCCTGCGCTTTCTCTGAAGAATGCAGATGAGTCCTCTACACCCAAATTCAAATCTGAAAATCATCTGCAGAACTGCCTGCAAGAATCACAATTCCTAAGCAGAAACCTAAGAAAAAAGATGGTTTCTAAGGTAACCAAGTCCCATATCCATACCATACATGATCCAACTATCAAAGTCATCACCTGAGCTTGTCAGAAATTAATTGGAAGAGCTGATATGTTCTATTTGTGCCCTAAGGCTGCAACCCTTTAAACAAATAAACTCCATGTTCCACATTAGCTGAATTTGTCAGTGGCTTTCTCAAGAAGAAAATGCACCTTTGTGAAGGTCAAAGTGGAAAATGTGAGAATAATTTCTTCTGATGGCTGTGTTCTTAACTACCAATGCCCAATGGAAACAAAATCCTTATGATGTTATAGAAGCAACTTTTAAAAACTTTTGAAGAGATATTAAAAATAGAACAAGTCAGTTGTAATACTCATACTCTCTTCCTAATTTTATTTCCACCAGGAAAAGAAAAGTCTGAAAATTATTCACTCAAGAAAGGAAACGAACACTCGGGATAGATGATTCTTTGGTTTGCAACTTGAATTACACTTTTAGAACATCTAATAATTGCAGCTCAGACTCTTTGCTTACTTTTAAAGGAAAGCCATTTCAATTATATACTGATAGAATCATTTTGGAAAACAAAACAAAAACCCTCTTTCTTCTTTTACTCTCGAGAGAAGAGAATACATCAATAGGAATGGAGTTAATCTCTTCATGCAGCTCAATATCATGAATACCATTTGCTATATATCACAAATGAAAATGTTGTGAAACTGTAGTTTTTTTTTTTTTCATTCAATCCAGTTTCACTAAATGAGCTTATTTGTAAGAGGATCAGCTGTTACCATATTGTAAACTGCATTTAAAATTATTTTCTTTCCTCTTGAGAATTTCATTTAATAAATTAAGTACCTTTATTTATTGCCCCATTCCAAAAAAAGAGAGCAAGTTGTCAATAACGGAAATTCTGCAACAATATAACCCAGGCATCTACATTAATAAAATGCTTGAATAGAATGCTAAGAATATGTTATTTCAATGAGTTGTAATACAATAGCATCCCTTGGGACACAGAGACAAGTATATTTATGGAGGATGTGGTAGACTAGGAAAATTACAAATCCAATTAGCACTTGATAAAGACCTCCAAAAAAAGTTTTTTAGATTATTCAGATGACAGCTATACTGGAAAAAAGCCAGATAATATAGTTTGCTGGCCTGAACAAACATACTAGACTTAAACTGAAGCACAGAGGGAAAGGGAAAAAAAGTGTCCAGAAACCATCCTTCTAAGTCATCTCAAAAGGACTTACTTTTGATGCACAAACTAAGGAGAATAGGACAATTATATTATATCTTTTGGAGACCTGATTCAACACCAAATATGTATATGGTAGTATTATAAAGTCTGTTCTTTCATTTTTTAACTTCAGCTACCCTGTCTGCACTCTGCATTTTGTAGTTGTCCCTCCTTGTGTCATTAGTTACATAGAAGACCTATTAAAAGAAAGCAATCCAACTATAAATTGACATCTTACTTTTGGAAAGCAAGACGGCAAAACACATCAATAGCTATCATCATAATCCTCATCTCTTCATCTACCACTAAGCATCCTCTCTTTTCCCAGTGCTTTCTATAAGCGATATAATTTAATGCTCAAACAACAACCAAGGACGGATTTTCTTACCTTTTCACATAAGATGAAAATGAGGTTCAAACAGGTTAACCTGTCACAGTCTCACAGCTAGTAAGTAGCACAGCACAATGTGAATTCACATCTCCCACCAAAGGCTTTGTTATTTCCTGTAATCTCTTTGACCTAGGAACTCTACTCCAAATTTATCCTAAGTAAATAAACCAACAGAACCAAAATACAGACTCATAAAGATATCTCTGCAGCTTTTTATAGCAAAAATCAGAAACAACCGAATAGCTAACATTCTCCTAGGAGAATGGTACTTCAACAGAATGAAATATTGTACAACTAATATGAAGACCAAATAGATAATTTTAAAGAAAAGGAAACCCTGAAATTAACGTGGAGAGTTTCAGCTCCAGCAATGGCAAAATAGTTTGTATCCTACTAGCACTCCCACAGATGGCAATTATAAACTCAACTCAGAATACATAAAACAACTCTTTGAAAGTACTGGAGGGTAACCAAAATCAAGTAGAAACTGAAGGGGATTACCAAGAAAGATGGGAATCTTGCTGGGTGAAACCCCTGTTGTACTAGTTTCCAACTGCTGCATAACAAATTACCACAAACTTAGCCACTTAAAGGAGCATCGGTCAGATAGTTCACAATTCTGCAAGTCAGCAATCTAGCCACTCCCACCCTCCCCATCCCACCCCTCTGGGTCCTCACAAAGCATCAAGCTGATTTCCCTGTGAGCTAGCCTTTTTTAAAAAATCAAAATGAAAGTACTCTCATTGGATAAAATAAAGCTTTTCTTGATTTCAAAAAAAAAAAAAAAGGAAAAGGAAAAGAAATCTAGTCAGTATAAGTAAGGTCTCCGCTCAGGGATATCACAAGACTGAAATCAAGACGTTGGCTAAGCCAAGTTTTCATTTGAAACCTCTGGAGAAAAATCTGCTTCCAAGCTCACACAGTTTTCTGGCAGAATTTAGTTCCTTGTGGTTATAGGTCTGAGGTCCCTGTTTCCTTGCTGACTGTCAGCTAGGAATTTCTCTCAATTCCGCAAGACTGCCTTCTCATGTGGCCCCCACCATCTTTAAGCCAGCAATAGTGTGTCAAATCCTCCTTGTGCTTTGAATTTCTGAGTGCCTCTTCTGCCACTATGCAGAAAAAACTCTAATTTTAAAGGATCTCATGTGAGTAGTAAGCGCCACCCCCTCCCCACCCCCCGCCAAGATAAACCCTTGATCTTAAGATCAACTGCACCATATAACATAACATCGTCACAGAGATGAGGTCTCAACACATTCACTGGGCCCCAGGGATTAGGGCATGGAATCTCCGAGGGGCCATTTTCAGCATTCTCCCTGCCACACCCACTTCCATGGCTAACACTAAAGCAGAAAGCCACTATCTATTAGTCTGAAGAGTCAGAACATACAGCTCAGGCCCAGAGAACTTAGAAACTAAGAAGAGAAATCCCAAAGCAGAGGGAATCACAGAGAGGACAGCTCAAATACCTGTGTATAATTCTTCAAGAACCCTTGTCTGACAATTGAAATGCACATTTAAGTGAAAACTCCTAAGAAAGGATCCAGGACTAAGGAATGTGTCCCAAAACTAAGGACGAAACCAAAACAGGACTTCCTTAAAAAAGGCCAAACATGGAATCTCCACAAGTTCAAGGGGATCTGTCAAAAACTTAAGCACCTAGCAGAAAAAAACACCCTTCAGAAGAAGATAAAATTCATAGCTTCTATAACACAGCATCTGGAATGCAGGATAATATACAATTTTTAAAAAATCAGACATGAAAAAAATAGGAAAATGTGGCTCATAGTCAGGAGAAAGAACAGGCAATAGAGACAAATCCACAAATGGTCCAGACACTAGAATTAACAAATAATTTTCTACAACAAATATATAAAAGAGCCTACATGAAAAGGTAGACTCAATGGGTAGAAAGATGGATATTTCAATAGAGAATGAAATAATAAAAACAAATGGAAAAGCGGAAATCCCAGATTCTGAAACGCAAATGTCCAAAATAAAAAATTTATCAGATAGAACTGACAGAAAATTGGACACAACAGCAAAAAGAATCAATGGCTATTAAGCCAGGTAAACTGAAATTATCCAAAAACAAATTGACAAGTAACCAAAAAACAAAATTAATTTTTTTTTAATTTAAAAAATTAAAATACAAGAAGAAAAAAATCTGAATATCCCTATATCTACTAAAGAAACTGAATTCATAATTTAAAATTTTCCCACAAAAATTCTCCAGGCACTGATGGCTTCGCTGGTGAATTCTATCAATTATGTAAAGATAAAATAGTAACAACCTTAAAAACATCAAACTCCTTTTATGAGGCAAGCATAACCCTGACACCAACACCTGCTAAAGACATTATAAAACAAAATTACATACCAATATTACTCATGGACATCGATGTAAAAATTCTTTAAAAATATTAGCAAACTGAACCAAGCAATATATAAAAAGGACAATACAAGATGACCAATTTGGGTCTAGCTCAGAAATGCAAAATCCATTAATGTAATTCACCACATTAATCGAGTCAGGGACAAAAACTGTATATTATCTTAATAGAAATACAAAATACACATGACTAAATTAGGCCCGTTCATAATTTTAAAAAGAAAAGCACTCAGAAAACTAGGAACAGAAGAGAACTTTATCAATTTGATGAAAGACAGCTATGATGTGGGTAAACAAGACTTTTGGCTAACTTCCTAGCTCTATCTCCTTCATCAGACATCTCCTACCTGATAAAGTTAGTACATCAACAACCTTTATGCTTACAGTAAAAATGATCCCTGTTGTTAGTCTGCATCTGGACTGAGAGAACTAATAATCTGATAAGAAGTATAAATTCAAGCTTCTTTGTAATGGACATGTCCTTTGCAGGGACCATGTAAAAAATAACTATGGAGTTACAAAAGAGACAGCAGCTCCCGAGGGGCATGAAACTCCTAACCTAGTGCCTCCACTCAATGGGGAACTTGTCTTCTTGCACCTGAAATCTCACCTAGGGTGGGGAGGGGACTGGGTTCCAAGATTAACAGACACCTGAGGCTGACCTGAAGCCAAGTATGGCAATCACAGTTTTACTTCCCTTTCCAATGTTTAGATGAACCCAAGACAAACCTTGAAGAGGCAAAATGGAATAAACAATCTACACTCTACATCACACAATGGTGAAATATTAAATGCATTTGCCCCAAATCAGGGAAGAGGCAAGAATGTCTGCTCTCACCACTCTACTCAACATTATCTTGGAAGTCCTAGCCATTGCAGTAGGCAGGGAAAATGAATAAAAGCATAGAAATTGAAAATAAAAATTAAAACTGTCTATTCTCAGATGACAGAACTGTTTATGCAAAAAACCAAAAGAATCTACTAAAAAAGAAACCTTAATAGAAATAACATGTAAATTTACCAACTTTACAGGATATAAAAATCAAAGCACCTATTGTATTCTAAGTTTGTTGTACTAGCAACAATTTAAATTTTTTTTTCAAATAACAGTTACATGTTATCCAAAAAATCATAAAATATTTAAAAAGAACTTTACAATTGAGGGAAGCAGAGAAGATTTTCAGGGCAGTGAAAATATTCTGTATGATACTATAATGGTGGCTGAGTGTCATTATACATTGATCCAAACCTACAGAACTTACAACACCCAAAGTACAACCTAACACAAAGCGTGTCCTTTGGGCGATTATGATGTGTCAATGTAGGCATCAATTTTAACAAATGTATCCCCCTGGGGTAGTCTATCCAAGTGTGGGATAAGCGGATATATAGGAAATCTAAGTACCTGCCTCTCAATTTTGTCATGAACCTAAAACTACTCTAAAAAAATTAAGTTGTAAAAACCATAAAATACTTTAAAAGAAACACAAAACTCTTTGAGAACTGTAACACAAGAATTCTAAAACAGTGATGTCAGAAATTAAAACTCTAAAGAAACAAATGGAGAGAGATTTCATGTTTATGAATTGGATGATTCAGTATTATTGATATTAATATAACAATTCTCTTCAAAATGATCAATGCCATCATCATTAAAATTCTAATATGTTTTTTACAGAAACTAATAAGCATACTCTAAAATTGATATGGAAATTCAAAAGACTTAGAGTAGGCAAAATAACACTGAGGAAAAATAAAATTGAAGGGCCTACATTATACCTGTTTCCATGACTTACTATAAAACTACAGTAATTAAGGCAGTGTGATATTGTTAGTAAGGATAGATTCAGATCAAACAGAGAAGAATAGAAAATTCAACAATGAACCCACAAAACAGATCAACTGAGTTCAGGCAGAACACCAAGACTATTGGGGAAAGAATAGTCTTTTGAAGAAATAGTCTGTAAGATCTGAAAATCCATAAGGAAATAAATACATATTGATCCCCACCTGATACCATATATTTTAAAAATCCATTCCAATAGACTATAAAACCTAAAACTATAAAGCTTCTAGACGATAACCAAGACGAGTATCTTTGTGATATCTCCATATAAGCAAAGCCTTCGTAGGGCACAGAAAGCACTAGCAAAAAAAGCAATAAAAGTGATGTTAGACTCAAGTTTAAAATTTCTGTACTTCAGAAATACCATTAAGAAAATAAAAGGAAAGCTACAGACCAAGAGAAAATATATGCAAGAGACATGTTTGGAAAAGGATTTTTAACAAGATTGTATGAACAATCCAGTTTTTCCACTGGACACAAGACTTGCAGAGAAAGTTTTGCAAAAGATATAGGACACTTAGGTTGATTTCCATGTCTTTGCTATTGTAAATAATGCTGCAATAAACAGTGGAATACAGATATTTCTTCAAGGTAGTGATTTCATTTCCTTCAGATACATATCAAGATGTGGAATTGCTGGATCACATAGTAGTTCTAATTTTAATTTTTTGAGGAACCTCCACATTGTACTCCACAAGGCAGTTATACCAATTTACATTCCCACCAACAGTGCACAAGAGTTTTCTTTTCTCCATACCCTCACCAGCATGTTACCTCTTATCTTTTTGATAATAGCCACTCTAACAGATATGAAATGATATCTCACGGTGGTTCTGATTTGCATGTTCCTAATGATTAGTGATCCTGAGAATATTTTCATGTACCTACTGGCCATTTGTATGTCTTCTTTGAAAAAAATGTCTATTCGAGTCTTCTGCCCATTTTTTGAATCCTATTGTTTGACTTTTTGCTATTTAACTGTATGAGTTCCTTGAATATCTTGGATATTATCATTCCTTATCAGATAATGGTTTGCAAACATTTTGTCCCATTCCATAAGCTACCTTTACATTTGTTGTTGGTTTTGTTGTTGTTGCTTGTTTGTTTTTCTGTGCAGAAGCTTTTCGGTTTAATGTAATCACACCTGCGTATTTTAGCTTTTTTTTTTTTTTGCCTGAGTTGTCATATACTCTGTGTTTTATGGCTTCAAGTCTTAAATTTAAATCTTTAATCCATTTCAAGTTAATTTTTGTAAGTGGGGTAAGGTAAGGGCCCAGTTTCATTCTTTTGCATGTGGATATCCAGTTTTCCCAGCACGATTTATTGAAGAGACTATGCTTTCTCCACTATTTTTGGCTCCCTTGTCAAATATTAGCTAACCATCTACGCATGTGTTTATTTCTGGGCTCTCAATTCTGTTCCACTGATCCATGTACCTGTTTTTATGTCAGCACCATACTGTTTTATTACAGCTTTGTGATATAGTTTAAATCAGGAAATATGTGTACAATGGAATATTATTCCACAGAAAAGGAAATCCTGCCATTTGTGACAACATGGATGAACCCTGAAGGTATTATGCTAAGTGAAATAAGTCAGGCAGAGAAAGACAAAAAAAAAACTGTATGATCTTATTTATATGTGGAATCTAAAAAAGTTAAATTCATAGAAGCAGTAGATTGGTGGTTGCCATGGGTGGGGAATGGAATGTGGGTGATGGCAGTCAAACTTCAGGTTCTTAGAAGAGTAAGTTCTAGGGATCTAACATAAAGCTTGGTGACTATAGTTAGCAATGCTATATTACATACCTCAAAGTTGCTAAAAGGATAGGTCTTAAATGTTCTCATCACAAAAAAAAAAAAAGAAAGAAAAGGTAACCATGTGAGATTATGGATGTGTGTGTTCGTTAACCTTACTGTGCTAATCATTTCACAGTCTATACATATATCAAAGCATCACATTGTACACTTACATGACATTATGTCAGTTATCTCGAAACTGGAAAAAGAAAGATATAGGAATGGTCAAAAGAACAAGAAAAAATGCTTAGCATCACTATCTCATAAAGGAAATGCAAATTAAAACCACAAATAGGATACCACTAGAATAACTAAAATTAAGACTAATAATATCAAATTTTACAGAGTACATGAGACAAATGGAAACTGTCACGTACTGCTGATGTACAATAACACAACTACTCTGGAATACTGTTCAGCAATTTTGTTGAAAACAGGAATTCTCAGCCTCAGCATTACAGATACTGTGTACCAAATAGTTCTTTGCATGCAGAGCTATCCTGTGCCTTGTATGTTGTTGAGCAGTCTCTTGAACCTCTATCCAACCCTCACTCAGTCATGCTCATCAAAAATGTTTCCAGAAACTGCCAAATGTCTCCCAAGGTGGCAAAATCATCCACAGTTGAGAACCACTCCTTTATTAAACATACAACTATTCAGCAATTTCATTACTGGGCATTTATTTACCCAACAGATATGAACACAAATGTCCTTAAAAGATTTGTACATGACTGATCATAACAATTTTATTCATACTAGCCAAGAAGTAGGAATACCCCAAACGTCCATCAACAAGTGAACAGACAAACTGTACTACATTCACACAATGGAATACAACTCAGCACTGATAATGAAATAACTACTCATACATCCAACAACACGAAAGAATTTTCAAAACATAAGTTGAATGAAAGAAACCAGACATAAAAGAGTATATACTGCATAATAATATTTATTGAAAGTCCTAAAATGGACAAAGCTAATAAGCCAGTAGCTGTGTTAGAGGAGGGCAGGGGGCTGGAAAGGACATAAGGCAACTTGCTTAAAATCTGTGCCTGCATTGTATATGAGCTATACAAATAGGTATAGTTATACATAACTATATATATACACCTAATAGTTATATATAAAATGCAAAATTAAAAAATTTATGATGCTGCACTAAAACTACAAGTGTGAAGATTTATGTTGGCAAAATGACAAAAACAAAAAGAAAATATGAGTACTTTTAAAATCATGTCAATTTTTTTGATGTCCCAGTTATTTACTTACATTTTAAACAGTATCTGGGCAGGGAAATTTAAAAAAGGCAATTTATTGCTTGGGACAGCCTGCTACATGAGCAAACCAAGATCATTAAACATTGTTTTGAGATGTTGAATTTAACTGGATAATGCTAGAATTTCCACAATTCGACCCAGTACCAAGGATTAGCACTCATTTCTCCTTTTTATACTCTTTTCAATTAGCTAGTCATCAATTCCTAAATTAAACAGTACCTTGCTCATTTTTTTGGTTGATAAATTCACTCAATTGTCAAATAAATTGTATGTTTCCCCGTGAAGGTCAAAGTCTTCATAGCATTCATCTGCCAGTGTAATCTGACACATTTAAAAACTGGTACACATAGCAAAACCAATTTAAGATTATTAACATTTTTCATTTCCATTTAATTTCCCATGACAACTCACCCTCATATTCACAATGCTTCCTTCATTTCACTAATGAGCTAAAGACTGCTTTCACATTTATTTCAGTCCTTTCAGAACTGGATACATTTGGCAATACCAACCATTTAAATAAGCCAACATCCATTTCTGAATAGGTTTTGAAAATGTTTCATTGTGTTCTATTTCACTTAAAAAGCTACATGGTACTGAGTTCTTGTACTAAAAGTAAACATGTGGGAAAAGCTGTAACAAATTACCAAGGGCCAACAGGTGCCAGACATACGTCTTCTACTCTAGCAAGTGAGATTCTGCTGAGAGCAGGCAGTAATCTCTAAACAGTGCACAATGTGTGATTTTCACTGGAGAGGAGAGGATCCAAACCCAAATCCTTTCTCAGAACATACCAAGAACAATATGAAACAGCTTATTTAATGTGCCTATATTTTTCTGTACTATAAACACAGAAGTTCACAGATCTTCTTGGCTGGGGGGACAGAACAGTGTAAGGGAGTATGGGTTTGGGGGCAGTGGAGAAGAATGGGAAATAATATTTTCTGGCGTAAATAGGCACAGGTTTCAGGAATTAAAGAAAAAGTTAATGCCCGAGGTATAATGCAAGATTTGGTAGTAAATCAAGGCTGAGATTTCTAATACAGGCAATGGAAAGAGTGTACCCATTCTGTTCCCTCCAGAAAAGAATTAATTAAAAAGCATACAAGAAATAAGTATAAACCCCCACCAACCAAGAGAAAGAGAGACAAGATGATAGCAGACAGCAGATATTAACACAATTTTATATTATGTTAAGTGGATGAAGGAAGGTACATAATTCAGCAGTGTGAAGAAAGATGCACACTAAATGCCTGCACAGCGCAACACCCACAATACACTAGACTAGTCATACTGCCAACAAATGAATCTCGCCTCACCACATGCAGCAAACTACGGCAAATCTATTCCCACAATGTATACCGAATTACAGCACCAACTCCTACCAGATACCACACTTCCTACTGGATATAAGTAAGACTACACCCTGGATTCTCTTTCTGGTTGTCGGCTAGTCCCAAACCAGTGAAAAAGCTCATATGACTAAGTACTTATACACACTCTCCTTGAGTGCTTACACAGGAATAGTCTGTTTTCGTTGTGGCAGTTTTCTGTGAGAACACTTTCCCTCCACTCACCCACTAAGAGATTGCATTTGTGCTACCTTGCAGCTTTGGTACATTCCCCAAACCAGCATTTCCTCTGTGTCTGGGAACAAGTACTTTCTTCCTCGTCTAATTTAAGTAAAACATCTTCTTTTATGTTTCTCTAGACCCAATGTTCACACTCCCAACTAAGAGTTCCAGGACTGGGTCTCCCTTATCAGCGCTACAGCATATTACAAAACAATTAAGTGAGATTATGAGTTTTAAAATATTAGGAAGCTTAAAATTCCTTTTTAAAGGCAACTCTAAAATATAAATGAATTACCCTTACTGTATTTTGTCCTCCTCAGTTTAGCTATAAACAAGCTAACACCAAACCTTTAATATCTATGGAAATCAATATTTGTAATTCTGCAATGATGGAACCAGATTCCAGGAAAAGGCTGAGAAACAGCTAGATAATAAAGTGAAAGGTGCATCTGAGTGTGTCTGTGAGCACACACGTGCGCACAAGTTCGGAATCAGGGAGAGGTGTGAGGAAAGGTTCACAGGTCTCCTAGAATAATTTGGTATAATTTGGTATAAGGATAAACAATATTCTTTTTTATTTTTTTAATTGTTCCAAAAGAACTCTGATATGTAAAGAATACAGGTAGAAAAGTAGATCTCATCAAAGACAAGACACCCAACAAAAAGTGTTGCTGCCTTGATAGGTATATCTCTGCAAGGAACAGCCAGTTAGTGGGCAGAAGAGAAAGCTGAGGCTGAGATGGGTTTCTGTCACAAGCAAAAGATCTACTTCGTAGAGGAATAAATCATTCTCCCTTGCTCATTTATATTAGTACAAGAAGGTGCATAATACTGAACAAGTTATGATTCAACAGAACTATCATGAGTCAAGACACTGCTGCAGTTTACATTAGAGCTGGCAGTGAAAAGAATACAACAGCGGCCATATCCTGTGCCTTAACAGAGAGAGCCTCAAAGAAGACAGTTCTTCATTTTCAATCTGGGTTCTGATATTGGGTCAGGTTTCCTCCACCTGTGGTTCTCAAAGTGTAGTCCACAGACACACACTGCCACCAATATTCTTTCAGGAAGTCTGCAAAGTGAAATCTATCTTCAAAATAATCCTATGTTTCACCATATTGACATTTTCAGCTGTGATACGAAACCAACAGTGGAAAAAAATGCCAGTGCATTAGCACCAATCAAGGCTTTGGCAACAAACTGTACCCCCATCACTGTATCTCCACCTCCACACACTCCCTGGAATAACTGTAGCATCATCACTGTATCTCCACCTCCACACACTCCCTGGAATAACTGTACCACCATCACTGTACTCTCCACCTCCACATACTGCCTGTAATAGATGCCAGTTCCACTTACAAATGTCTTTTATAAACTAGTAAAAACAATCGATTTCCTTAAATCTCAACCCTTAAGTACAAGTGCACGTGTTTCCTGAGGCTGCTGTAACAAATAACCACAAATGGCTATTTGGTGGCCTAAAATAGACATTTACACTCCTGGAGTTCTAGAGGCCAGAAGTCCAAAATCGAAGTGTCAACAAGGCCACACTCCCTCCAGAGATTCTAGGGGAGTATTCACTCCCTGCCGCTTCCTATTTCTTCTGGCCCCAGGTGTTCCTTGGCTTGTAGCCATTACTCTATTACTCCATCTCTACGATCAAACATTGTCTCCTTCTCGTCTCCAAGGGTGTCTTCTCTTCTGTCTGCATCTTTCTACATGTGGACACATCATTGGATTTAGGCCCCACTTGGATAACCCAAAATGACCTCAAGATTTTTAACTTAATTGTATCTGCAAAGACCCTTTTTCTGATTCAAGGAACATTCACAGATTCTGGGAATTAGGATATGGACACATCTTTTGAGGGGCCTTTATTCAGCCCCCTACAACTAGTCACTTTAATACTCTGCATGACCAAATGGGAAGTATGCATAAAGCACTGCTACTGCATAGTAAATACAATGGTAACGTGAGGAAAAGCACTTGTGAGACTGTTTAAACTGCAAACCGAACTGGACACTGTATGCTAGACACTAGAGAGAACAACTGACAGACTACAAAAAGCAGCCCTAAAAGATAGAAATGTGTCTGGTACTATTAGTGGAGACTTGATGTGATTAAGATTTGACCCTCACAGCTAAGCCTTGATGTGCTCCTGCTAAACATAAAATGAACATCAACAACAGATAAGGCTACTAGACCATCATGAATCAACACAAAAACATCAACGTCATCCAAACCACAAAATGACCAAACATCCCCCTTTCCTGGCTAGTAAGAGTGACTGCTGCTTCATTACCAATTAAACCTTTAGCCTGCATTTATTCCTGCCTCCTTAAATATGAGATTTAAGATATCCAATTATAGAATCACCTCCATACCCCCACAGCATCTAATCCAGAGAAAAGCCACCTAGTTTTAACCCTCTCATGAATCATCTAACACAAGTTCAAGTGCTATAAGAAATCTTTTCTGACAAATTCTTACTAAAATACTCCGTGGTTCTCCAGGAATCATTCTCCCTCACTGCCACAAGTAATAAATCCAACTTCTTCAACCACAGGTGAACTGAAAGTTCCTGGTAATATCTGGATAGAGAACACTGACAATGGTTTTTGAACCTTGGGCATTTACAACATTTCCTCAAAAATAAACAAAAGTGAGCCTATTATTTCAAGGAAAACAACTGACAGTATTTATTGCTACTGATAAAAATCAAGCTTTCAAAAGAAAATTTGAGTTTTAGAAAACTTGAATTCACTGTGCACTGGATACCATTCCAATACTTAAAGACATCTCTTAATGAGAATGGTGGTGATATTAACAAACATGGGGGGGGCGGGGGTATTATAAAATGAAATGGGTCACCATTTGGAAGACCTGGATAATTCAGAAAATGAGTATTTTTCAAATTAAAAAACACACGAGGTTAAAAACTAATACACAAGCAAAAGGTCTTTGTAGAGTGCAAGACAGACCAAAGGACTTTATTATAACAAAGAACAAAATGTTACTGATGCGGTTTTATATTCTTCATTGCAACGAATCTTCAAGAAGCTATCAGTAAGTGAGTTCTAGTGTAGTATCAAAGAAGAGCCACAATTACTAGGTAGAGCTATTCCAACACTCCTTCTTTTCCAAGTACAAATATGTGGGAGGCCAGATTTTCTTCATATACTTCAACAAAATATGTTGCAAACAGACCGATCTCAAAAGTTGTTGTTAGAATCTAGCTGTCCTCAATTCTATTCAACCAGAGGTTAAAGAGATTTGCAAAAAATACAACAGTGCCACATTCTCACTAATTCTTTTAAAACAGTTTATTTTACATTAAAAAAACACATTAACATGTAAAGCGTATTATATTTTAAATCATTATAAAAATATCTCAGTATTTATTTCTAATACAGTAAATATCAATATATAAAACAACCCTGAGAAACAAAAGCTCCTTGAGGCCCTCAATAATGCCTATGAGTGTCAAAAGTTCATGAAACCAGTCTTAGCATCACTAGCCTGAACCTGATCCTACTTTTCAAAACAACCTCACTCCTCCTTCTACCCATCAGTTTCAATAACTTTCTTTGACAAACTATCATTCAGAATGTTCAAATCTTATCTCACACAACAAGGCAGGTACAACACAACTGACTACAATTTAATTCCCAACACTTAAATGAAAGTTCCCAGATCTCAATAATATGACAGTAAAAACATGCCAATTCAAAACAAAGTAAATGAAGAATAACAGGTCAGTGTTTATTAACAAGGTTGTTTTGAGAACTCCCTACCCAAGAAAATAACCTAAGTCAAGTTTGGGATACTTCAGGTGCCAAAACAAATATAAAACAGGTCCAGAGGAACATATATGCAAACTAGAACACACAGAATTTCCAGAGGGGAAGGTAGTCTGAAGATAACTTCAGAATACAAAATTATAAAACACACATGGAAAACATCCATCATCATAAAAAAAGAACAACCAGAGCAAAGCCAATTGGTCAGCAAAATGGCAGAGTAGAAGGGTATGAGCCCACCCTTTCTTGCAAAAACACCAAAATCACAACTAACTGCTGAGTAACCATCAACAGAAAAAATTCTGAAACCTACCAAAAAGACACCCTACATCCAAAGAAAAAGAAGCCACAACAAAACAGCAGGAGGGGCACAATCATGATAAAATCAAACCCCATACCTGCTGGGTGAGTGACCCACAAACTGGAAAGTAATTATACCACAGAAATTCTCCTACAGGACTAAAAGCTCTGAGCCCCACATCAGGCTTCCCAGCCTGGGGGTCTGGCGATGGAAGGAGGAGCCCCCAGAGAGTCTGGTTTTGAAGGCCAGCAAGGTTAAATCACAGGAATTCCACACAGAAATTCCACTCTTGGAGGCCACACACAAGGTCCCATGCACACCAGGACCCAGGGGAAAAAAGCAATGCCCCCATAAGACACTGGGCCAGACATACCTGCTAGTATTAGGGGGTCTCCTGTGGGGGCGAGGGGTGGCTGTGGCTCACTGCAGGGACAAAAACACTGGCAGCAGCAGTTCTAGCAAGTACTCACTGGCATGATCCCTCCTGGAAGCCGCCATTTCCTCCCCAAGACCTAGCCCCACCCAACATCCTGAAAGCTCCAGTGTTAGAACTCCTAAGGCCAAAACCAGCCAACAGGAAGTGAGCACAGCCCTACCCATGAGCAGACAGGCTACTTAAAGTCTTTCTGAGCACAGCACTGCCCACCAGAGGGACAAAACCCAGTTCTACCCACTAGTGGGCAGGAACCAGACCCTCCCACCAGGAAGCCTACACAAGCCTCTTAGACACTCACCAGAGGATAGACAGCTACAATCCTGCAGCTTGCAAAACAGAAACCGCAATCACAAAAAGTTGCACAAAATGAGACGGCAGAGGAATATATGCCAGATGAGAGAGCAAGATAAAACTCCAGAAGACCAACTATGTGAAGTGGAGATAGGCAATCTACCAGAAAAGGAACTCGGAGTAATGGCAGTGAAGATGATCCAAGATCTCAGAAAAAGAGTGGAGGCACAGATCAAGAAGATGCAAGAAATGTTTAACAAAGACTTAGAACTAAAGAACAAACAAACAGAAGTGAACAATACAATAAGTGAAATGAAAAATACTCTAGAAGGAATCAATAGCAGAGCAAGTGAGGCACGACAACAGATAAGTAACCAGGAAGACTGAATGGTGGAAATCACTGCCATGGAACAGAATAAAGCAAAAAAGAATGAAAAAAAAATGAAGACAGTCTAAGAGACCCCTGGGACAACATTAAACGGCAACAATATTTGCATTATAGAGGTTGCAAAAGGAGAAGAGAGAGAGAAAGGACCTGAGAAAATATTTGAAGAGGTAATAGCTGAAAACTGCCCTAACAAGGAAAAGGAAACACTCACCCAATTCCAGGAAGCACAGAAAGTCCCAGGAAGGATAAACCCAAAGAGGACATGCCCAGACACACAGTAACAAATTGACAAAAAAAAAGACAAAGAAAAAATATTAAAAGCAACAAGGGAAAAGCAACAAATAACATACAAGAGAACTCTCATAAGGTTATTAGCTGACTTCCCAGCAGAAACTCTGCAGGCCAGAAGGGAGTGGCATGATATATTTAAAGTGATGAAAGGGAAGAACCTAAAACCAAGAATACTCTACACAGCAAGGCTCTTATTCATGTTCAATGGAGAAATTGAAAAGTTTTACAGGCAAGCAAAAGGTAAGAGAATTCAGCACCACCAAATCAGCTTTGTAACAAATGCTAAAGAAACTTCTCTAAGCAGAAAAGAAAAGGCCACTACTTGAAAGAAGAAAATTACAAATGAGAAAGCTCACTGGTAAAGGCAAGCATAAAGAAAAAGTAGGAAAATATCTGCACACAAATATGATATCAAAACTAGCAACTGTGAGGAGAGCACAAATGCAAGATATTGGAAATATATCTGAAATTAAAAAACCAGCAACTTAAAACAATCTCATTTATATATAGACTGCTACATCAAAACCTCATGGTAACCACAAACCAAAAATCTACATTAGGATACACATACAAAAAAGAAAAAGGAACCCAAACACAACATTGAAGTTAGTCATCAACTCACAAGAAAAGAGAACAAAAAAGGAAGGGGAAAAAAAAAAAGACCTGCAAAAACAAATTCATAACAATTAAGAAAATGGCAATAGGAACATACATAACAATAATTACCCTAAATGTAAATGGATTAAATGCTCCAACCAAAAGACACAAATGGGATGAATGGATAAAAAAAACGAGACTATATATACTCTGTCTACAAGGGACCTACTTTGATCTAGGGACACATACAGACTGAAAGTTGAGGGGATAGAAAAAGGTATTCCATGCAAATGAAAATCAAAAGAAAGCTGGAGTAGCAATACTCATATCAGACCAAACAGACTTTAAAATAAAGACTATTACAAGAGATAAAGAAAGACACTACATAATAATGATCAAGGGATCAATCCAAGAAAAAGATATAACAATTATAAATATTTATGCACCCAACACAGAAGCACCTCAATACATAAGGCAAATACTAACAGCCATAAAAGGGGAAATTGATAGTAACACAATAATAGTGGAGGACTTTAACACCCCACTTTTATCAATGGACAGAATATCCAGACAGAAGATCAATAATGAAACAGATCTTATATGACACAACAGACTAGATGGCTTTAATTGATATTGATAGAGCATTCCATCCAAAAGGAGCAGAATACACATTCTTCTCAAGCGCACATGGAACATTCTCCAGGAATGATCACATGCTAGGCCACAAAGCAAGCCTCAGTAAATTTAAGAAAACTGAAATCCTATCAAGCATCTTTTCTGACCACAACTCTATGAGATTAGAAATCAGCTACAAGAAAAAACTGTACAAAACACAAACAAATGGAGGCTAAACAATATGCTATTAAACAACCAATAGATCCCTGAAGAAATCAAAGAGGAAATCAAAAAATACCTAGAGACAAATGGAAATGAAAGCACAACAATCCAAAACCTATGGGACACAGCAAAAGCAGCTCTCAGAGAGAAGTTTATAGGAATACAATCTTACCTCAGGAAACAAGAAAAATCACAAATAAACAACTTAAAGCAACTAGAGAAAGAAGGCCAAACAAAACCCAAAGCTAGTAGAAGAAAAGAAATCATAAAGATCAGAGCTGAAATAAATGAAATAGAAATGAAGAAAGCAATAGCAAAGGTCAATGAAACTAAAAGCTGGTTCTTTGAAAAGATAAGTAAAATTGATAAACTTTTAGCCAGACTCATCAAGGAAGAACGGGAGATGGCTCAAATCAATAAGATTAGAAATGAAACAGGAAAAGTTCAACAGACACCAAGAAATGCAAAGGATAATAAGAGACTACTACAAGCACTTATATGCCAATAAAATGGACAACTGGGAAGAAATGGACAAATTCTTAGAAAGCTAGAATCCCCCAAGACTGATACAAGAAGAAATAGAAAATATGAACAGATCAATCACAAGTACTGAAATTGAAACTGTAATTAAAAAGTTTCCAGCAAACAAAAGTCCAGGACCAGATGGCTTCACAGGTGAATTCTATCAAACATTTAGAGATGAGTTAACACCTACCATTCTGAAACTATTTCAAAAAATTGCAGATGAATGAACACTCCCAAACTCATTCTTGAAGGCCACCATCACCCCGACACCAAAACCAGATAAAGATACCACAGAAAAAGAAAATTAGAGACCAATATCACTGATGAACACAGACACAAAAAATACTCAACAAAATACTAGCAATCCAAATCCAACAATACATTAAAAGGATCATACACCATGATCAAGCAGAATTTATTCCAGGAATGCAAGGATTCTTCAACATATGCAAATCAATCAATGTGATATACCATATTAACAAATTAAGGCATAATTTGCATATGATCATCTCAATAGATTCAGAAAAAGCTTTTGACAAAATTCAACACCCACTCATGATAAAAACTCTCCAGAAAATGGGCATAGAGGGAACCTACCTCAATATAATACAGGCCATATATGACAAAACTACAGCTACCATCATACTCAACAGTGAAGAGCTGAAAGCATTCCCTTTAAGATCAGGAACAAGACAAGGATGCCCACTCTCACCACTTTCATTCAACACAGTTTTGGATGTCCTAGCCATAGCAATCAGAGAAGAAAAAGAAATAAAAGGAATCTAAATTGGAAAAGAAGAAGTAAAAAAAGTCACTGTTTGCAGATGACATGATACTATAAATAGAAAATCCTAAAGATGCTACCAGAAAACTACTAGAGCTACATGTAAAAAAATGAAATTAGAACATACTTTAACACCATACACAAAAATAAATTCAAAACGGATTAAGGAACTAAATGTAAGACCAGATACTATAAATCTCTTAGAGGAAAACATAGGCAAAACACTCTGACATAAATCACAGCAATATCTTTTCCTAGCCATCTTCCAGAGTAATGGAAGTAAAAACAAAAATAAACAAATACAACCTGATTAAACTCAAAAGCTTTTGCACAGCAAAGGAATCCATAAACAAAATAAAAAGACAACCCACAGAATGGAAGAAAATATTTGCAAATAATGCAACCAACAAGGGAATAGGCTCCAAAATTTACAAACAGCTCATGCAGCTCAATATAAAAAAAAAACAAAAAACCACCTAATCAAAAAATGGGCAGGAAATTCCTGGAGGTCCAGTGGTTAGGACTCCATACTTTCATCTGGGGCCTGGGTTCAATCCCTGATCAGGGAACTAAGATTCCACAAGCCACACAGTGCAGCCAAAAAAGAATAAAGTAAAATGTTAACTTTCCCGCCCTCCAAAAAAATGGGGGGAGGGGCAGAAGACCTAAATAAGACATTTCTCCAAAGAAGACATATGGATGGCCAAGAGGCACATGCAATGATGTTAAACATCGCTAAACATTGCTAATTATTAGAGAAATGCAAATCAAAACTACAATGAGCGATCACCCTACACCAGTGAGAATGGCCATCATCAAAATATCCAGAAACAATAAATGCTGGAGAGGGTGTGGAAAAAAGGGAACCCTCCTGCACTGTTGGTGAGAGTGTAAATTGCTACAGCCACTATGGAGAACAGTATGGAGGTTCCTTAAGAAACTAAGAACAGAACTACCATATGATCCAGCAATCCTGATCCCAGGCATATACCCTGAGAACAACATGGTCTGAAAGGATACATGCACCCCAATGTTCATTGCAGCACTATTTACAAGACATGGAAGCAAGCTAAATGTCCACCAACAGATGAATAGATAAAGAAGATGGGGTACATTTATACAATGGAATATTTATTACTCGGCCATTAAAAGGAATGAAATAATGCCATTTGTAGCAACATGGATGGACCTGGAGATTATCACACTAAGTGAAGTAAGTCAGACAGAGAAAGACAAATACCATATGATATCACTTATATGCAGAATCTAAAAATAATAATAATAATAATACAAATGAACTTATTTACAAAACAGAAACACTCACAGACTTACTTAGAGAATGAGTTTATGGTTACCAGTGGGGAAGGATCAGGGGGAGGGTTAGATTGGGAGTTTGGGATTGACATGTACACACTGCTATATTTAAAATTGATAACAAACAAGGATCTACTGTATAGCACAGGGAACACTGCTCAATATTCTTTAATAACCTAAATGAGAAAATAATGTGAAAAATAATAGATACATGCATACGTATAGCTATCACTTTGCTGTACATCTGAAACTAACACATTGTTAACCAACTATGCTCCAATATAAAATAAAAATTAAAAAAACAATAAATAAGATGAATAAATAAAAAAGAACAAACACACACAAAACACAGTGGTTTATATTCCCAGGAAATAGATAACAGAATCATGTGAGAGAGACTGAAATAAATAAGTTTAAAATTTATTAAACATATGAGAAGAAATCAAAAACACAGGAAAAAGTACATGTTTACGGGTAGATTAGAAAAGAATCAAATATAACTTACTGCAATAAAAAATAGGCACTGAAATTTAAACTTCAGTGGCTGAGCTAAACAGTAAATTAGATACAGATATAGATAGTAGAGATGGATTAGAAGATAAATCTGAGGAGTTGAACAGAAGGCAGCACAGAGATATAGGGATGGAAAATATGAAAAGGAGATTACAGGACATGGAAAACAAAATAAAAAGACAACATATGTTAACCTGGAGTTTCAAACAAGAAAATAATGTTGAAAATTTCCGGTATTGATAAAAAAGGCAAATCCTAAGATACAGGAACTATGAACCTCAATCAGTGAACCCCCAGAGAAAATCAGAAGAGCCAAACTACTACAGAAGGATGACAATTAGACCAACACTGGCAACAGCACAAGCTGGAAGACAGCAGGATGACATCCTCAGGCTGACCTAACAAGGATACCTATCACACCCAACCAAACTAACATTAAGTCAAACATTTTCGGAAAAAATTTTTTTACCAGTATTGTGTCCTCACTGAAATCAGTACTAAGAGTGGTATTTTGAGAGAAAATTAAATCAAAAAGTAAAAATGGGGCACAAGAAAGTCAACAGCAAGTAAATAAAGTGCAGGTATATTTTTAAATAATAAGTATTACTACCCAAGAGGGACAGTAACAACTAATGTTGGAGGCTTAAAAATACACATAACTAAAATACCAAACATAATAACATTGGGGTTGGAAATGTGAACAGAGTTAAAGTGTTCCAAAGGTCTCATGTTGTACAAGAGGATGGCAGAGAAAACAGTTAACTTTAGACTGTTAAATTAAGTATGTGTTTATCATACCAAGGGAAGCCAAAAGTCCGAACGTTTAAGATAACCAGGTACATGAAACAATCTAAAATATACTAGTGTGCTGAAAGCCAACAAATACATGTGGATACTAACATAAACCACTGTGTTGCACAAGCTCCCACACTTCCTCAGAGCATTTTCTCACACTGTATGTAACACCTGACACGACTGTCAATCCATATAATATTGCAAAACCTTAGATTTTTTTCCTCTCAAGAAAAATATATAAACAAAAAAATCTAATATTTTCTTCTTGCATCCCAATGAATTATCCTGCACTTTACTTTGCCAAGGCAGAGATATCTGCCCAGGATTCTACAGTAGGGACAGACTCCCCAGATAAGATACTCCTTGACATAATAAACCATGAATTAACTAGGCAAAGAAGGGGCTAAGTGAAGTGTGTTCCAAAGAGATGTAAGAGCATGAGTAAAAGCCAAAGGGATAAAACAGCATGGTTTGTGCAGAAAAACTAAAAACTGTTTGAAATTTGCAGTTCTGAACTGCTAGGGCACAAAGCTCATCTTCCTGGCATTCGCTCCTAAAAACCAACAGGAGACATCCTTATCTCTACCATAGGAGATAAAAGCTGACAATGGATCCCAGTCTAATCTTTTCCACCTTCTTCTCCTCACAGTAATCAGTGTCCTATACTCACTATATGTTATCAAATCGCAGATGCCTAAATTGGAAAGTAGACAGGGTTTTATTGTTTGGCCCCAAAGGAACATGAAATCTGAGTTCCACTCTATTGCACAAAATGAATTTCCACTGCACAGACGCAGTTCTACAATGCCTTTTCTCAGAATGTAACTCAGTATAAAACAAGTAATCACGACAGTAACTTTCAATAAGTAGTAATACAATTCCATAGACTGCTGAAAGCATATATAGACTATTGGTGATGTATAAGATAAGGTTCCTATTACTTAGTGCCTAATGCTGCTTTCCCTTTCACTCTCCAAAATGAAAGCCAGAACAGCTGGCACCCCAAAAGTGGAAGTAAGATTCTCTTGTCCCAACCACCACTTAATAGACATTAGGCAATTAGCACCCAGTACTTAATCAAGAGTTCACAAGGTAATTAGGTTTTCCATACCCTTGAAGTCAAATTGAAGCTTTTAACCAACAAACAACTCAAATCCCAATGGTCGCACACCAGCCCAGCCAATTAATTACTCTCTACCAACCTTTCATGTATTTGTTCAGTCAGTCATTCAATCAGTCGATGAGTGTTAACTATGTACCGGGTGGGGGCGAGCAAGGGGAGAGGGGACAACTTCGCTGGTGGTCCAGTGGTTAACACTCTGTGCTGCCAATGCAGGGAGTGCGGGTTTGACCCCTGGTTGGGAACTTAGATACCATATGCTGCGAATTGTAGCCAAAAACAACCACAACAACCACAACTATGTACCAGGCATTGCTGCTGGTATCTGGTGATGAAAACAGATGTTCCTTTCCATTGTGACATAATACTTCCCCAGCCTGTTACAGTTTAATCTCATGAACCATGACTTTCATTAACTAAAATTCTCTTTGTACTGTTTTGTTTAAAATTCTGAGTAACTACAAATAAGACTTACACCCAAGTTACTATAACGTAAGTTTGCTCCAAATCTAAACAACTGGGATAAGAAAACACACAACTTACACAGTAGGTGTTCAATAAGTTAACAGAGGTTAATATCAATTATGATCATAAAAAAGATCTAAAATATATAATAATTAGCTTGCAATGGTTTTCAAGCAAGTGTCCAAAGTCATGTGTGTGTAAAGAGCTACTTTTATCTAGATTATATACTGAATGAAGTAAGAAATTTTTTATAATCCTACACTACCTTTGTTTCTATTTTAATTGTCATCATGAAAAGAAATTACAGGTCTGTCATTATGAAGGAATAACCAGGAATATGTAACATTAGATACACAGTACAAAATGTATTAATTTACTTCCTTTTGACAAAAACTGCTGGGTTCTGTGACGGATACAAAGGCAAACAACATATATTGATAGCTCTGCCCTCATAAGCTTATGATCTAGCAGAGGAGAAAAAAGACACAAAGATAACAGAAACAAAGGAAAATATAAATCGAACTGTAAATGTAGAGGCCCATGTATTATTATGTTGAGGAAAATACCCAATTCAAAATCATTTTTTAAGTAAAGCTTTAAGTAACATCAATTAAATTTAAGTAAGGCTATGCTGAAGTTAAGAATACAACTGTGGCTCACACTGACCATTAAATTTTATGGGCACCTATGATTCAATACTCCCACAAATTAATAAGAAACTATTTAAATTTCCTTAAAATAAGGTCAAATTCATCAACAATTTAGGGTTCCTTACAGTACCACCTAGCCCAATCTTCCACTTATTCAAAGCCCTCTCAGTGTCCATAAAGGCAAAAGCACACAATTAAATGACTGTTGAATTGCAGAGCTGACTTAATAGAAAATCTCATCTATTCAGGCACAGATCAATAATCATTTTGTGATGCTCACATGAAAAATAAAGTATATGAACAAATGTCAAACATCATGGTTAGTAATATATTATGCAGAAGTAAACTGACATCTATTAAACACAGAATGACTCCTGGATTTAATATGAGGCTGTCAAATTTCTCAAACTGCAGTCATAATATTTTATTTCCTTTAGACAGCATAAGTGAAACTATAGCTACAAATATTTTTCTAGGCCTAATTTAAAGACAGAGCACCTAATCTACTTAAAACTAATAGCACCTTGTCAACATTTCTAAAAGAGCAGTAATTTTCTAAAGCTACAGTATACAAAACTTGAATGCTAGTTGTTCTGTTGTTGTTGTTTGGCTGTGTTGGGTCTTTATTGCTATGCACGGGCTTTCTCTAATTGCGGTGAGTGGGGGCTACTCTTCGTTGACATGTGTGGGCTTCTCACTGCGGTGGCTTCTCTTGTCTTGGAGCACAGGCTCTAGGCACATGGACTTCAGTAGTTGTAGCACATGGGCTCAGTAGTTGTGGCTCACGGGCTTAGTTGTTGCACGGCACGCAGGATCTTCCCAGACCAAGGATCAAATCCGTGACACCTGCATTGGCAGGTGGATTCTTAACCACTGTGCCACCAGGGAAGTCCCAATGCTAGTATTTTTCTTATTCATATTCAACAACCATGATTAACTGTATATAGGATAAGAATTCAATGAAGGGACAATAGGAGGATGTAACATAAAACTCCTAAAGCAGTCTACTTTTTAATTTTCACCTAACACAATATATACTGCCCTGCAAAGGCAGTTCTCAAACATGAGTATGGAGTTATAAAGATGCACTAAAATGTAAAGTTTTTTATTCAAAACCTACCACAGGCTTTAGATGTTTTGCCTTCAAAACAAAAATGGTTATTTCCACAGTTCTCATAATTTTCACTCTTCGCTTTTTACTTAGTCAATAAAGTAATAAAAGCACCATATTTTCAATGGTTAATATTTATCAATTTCTATTTTCTGCAAATTTGAATATGTAGAAACACAGCATATTCTCTTTGAATATCAGCAATTCTTACATAAAATTTTAAATCTTAACTGTTTAATGCAGTATTACTACGTAGATAATGTTGTTGAGAATAGAAACCCTTTGCTTTTTACTATACACACATTTTGAGCAGAATCAAGTATTTTCTCTCCCATTTATTTCTTTATATCCCCAAGTAAAATAGAACCTGTTTTCCAATGATTCACAACTCAATTTAAAAATTCAGTTTTAAAATGCAGTTTACGTCAATTTTATCCCAATAAAAGTTCTTAAACTAAAAAAAATTCAATTTTAGAATTCTACTGTCCTTATACCAAATGACTTTGGTTATATCAAAGCACAATAAAATATTTCAAAAATACAAAAGGTTTCTAGCCCATTTAAAAAGGAAGTCAAATTCAACACTAGAAAAAGCATGGTGCACACCAATACAGTAAATCCCTAACACGTGTGCACTGTCGAGTGTTCAGGATCTTATTTGTTTATTAGCACACTGTTTCTAGAAACAGAATGCCTTCCAGGTACTTTTTTTAAAATGTTTAAGTTACTATGGATTCTTCCAAAACCAAGTAGAGAGAGACTAGGTAAAAATAACCCAAGTGTGGGTGACCTTCACAAAGGCCTATGAAATTAGACATCAGTGCCATCCCCCCTTCATCAGAGAACTATCAACTTCTTCTCAATACTACTGCTATAGGGCAGTCCAGTCCGGCAGCAATGGAACTGAAACCAGAGGAAGAACAGCACCAGACCTTCTCTGAATCTGTTAACCGAGCACCTGCTCTACCAGTCATGGCAATTTTTGTCAAGGACAACCAGCCCCTGCTCTACAAAGAGGCATGCACTAGGTGAAAGTCTGTTCAAGAATCAGTGTATTCAAGAACACAGAGGCAGCAACAAGGTAAGAGAGAACAGGACCCATATGTACCACAGTTGTTCTCTGATGAGAATTTATTTCTTTGAGGCATGACACTGAAACTCAATTTTAATAGGAATCAAATTATTCCATATGCAAGGAAAGAAAGCCAGCAGAATCTATTTTCAACATTTTAAGGAATCACACTGTTCTAAAAAGGGGAAAAGGAAAGGAACATAGGCCAAATAGACAGAATTTTTTATGGGAAGGTGGAATAAAATAATGTATAAAATGAGGGCAGAAATGCACATAATTTTTGTACACGTGCCCCCCGAAAATGAGACCACTGACCTAGACATAACTTTGCTTTCTTTTAACTTTAGTCAGGATCATTTACTTACCTCCAATAAGATCTGCCTTACCCACATAGGGGACCAATTTAAAGGTATTTTGAGAATCTCTGTCTCATAGGGCCTTAAATTTAGTAATCAAGTTCCATTAGTCTAGAAGACCTCTAGTTGACCAGCAGGTTATGTCCTGCTTTCAGAAACCCCTGCCTAGGTTTTCAATCTTTGTTCCCCAGTTTTTAAGCCTGGGTTCCTGATCTAGACTGATAATACCCAATTCCCATGATAACTGTAATACCAGCAATAGAAAAGGATACATTTATTATCCTGAATCCCTGGTTTGCTTGTTTTCACAAGCACAATAAATGAACCACACTGTTTGCCTGGCAGCACAACCCTGATAAAGGGGAAAGCAACAGAAGGAGGAATAACTACCCATTCAGTTGAGTTTTGATACCTAAATAGGGACTGGCTGATGTATTTCCACTGCACCAGTACACATCTGTCATATATTTGAGCAGTTCCTTCCATAACCAGTAAACGAAATAAGAATATCCCCAAGTATCAGAAATTTAGAGCAAGGAAGAAGCTGAGATTGTCTAGTTCAACCCTCTCCTGTCTTCTAGGAGTGAACACAGAAACTGAGTCAAGTTTTAAAACCTTAAATACCAATCTGATCACGGTCAACAACAAATTGTTTATGGACTGAAACTGATATGCAAATCATACTCTGAGTAGTACTGCTTTAGAACAAAACAGACACTACTTTGGGGATTCCTAGTTTCTTTATCTTGCTACCAAAGATGCTCTGAGAATATCTGTCAAAAGCAGAACATGCTACACTTCTAAAGAAGTTCCTTTGCTTGTCAATCTAGCAATCCAATTCAGAAAATGAAATGAACTAGATTTAAAGTAAGTAATCCACACTGGCTTCTAACATTCATTCTTTTTTTCCCCCTATGTTGCTCATCTATTTAATAAGATCTTAGGGGACTTCCCTGGTGGTGTGGTGGTTGAGAATCCACCTGCCAATGTAGGTGACACAGGTTCAATCCCTGGTCCAGGAAGATCCCACATGCTGCAGAGCAACTAAGCCCCTGCGCCACAACTATCGAGCCTGTGCTCTAGAGTCCACAAGCCACAATTACTCAAGCCCGCATGCCTAGAGCCCATGCTCCACAACAAGAGAAGCCACTGCAATGAGAAGCCCACACACCACAATGAAGAGAAAGCCCACACACAGCAACGAAGACCCAACAAAGCCAATAAATAAATAAATAGATGAATTTAAAAAAATAAGATCTAGAGTTTTCACTAAAGATGAAGGTCAGCTTGCCAGTTTTCACTGCCAGAATCTACCACAATTTTTAAAAAAAATTTATTCACTCTGTGCCATTCTTCTAACTTCTAGCACTTTTTCAAGTATTATTCAGTGACTGTGAATATACCAACAATTCTCTTTAAAAGCCAAGCATATAATTCAGTGATGCCAAAATTAACTCTTCATTGTTTTAGGTGGAGTTATGCAGGGAGCAGTGAATAGTATTGGTGAGGAGGGTGGGGGTGTGTGAAAAGAAATCCATGTATGGCTGGTATCTAGAAAATGGCAAGTTCCTGGAACAATGGATTGATTCAAATGCTTAAATATTTAAGTTCAGTTCAGTTGAAATCAGTTGAAATGGAAATATGTGGTAAATGAAATGAACAAAGGTCATCAACTTAGGAGAAAGGCAGGCATTTTTAGACCACTTTAGGTTTAGACTAACAAGATTGGACTATTTTTTAACTGTAAATAAAACTTTTTATCACAATAAACAGAACAATGTATTAAAACTGACTTCCAGAACTGTCCAAATTATTTTTAACATGATTTAAATTTTTTTCATATTTAATTGTCGCGTTTTCACTGATAAATTTTATCAAAATACTAAATTTTCACTTTAGAACTTAGTTTGTATTTATACATCAGAGTGCCCCAAAATTGATGCAGGTTCATCAGGATGCCTTTCTCTAAGCCCTAATGGCTTATAACTTCCCTTTAAAATGTGTATCTTTTAATTAAGCTGTCATTCAAAAAGATAATCTGGAGAAAAAATTATGAATTAAAAACCTATAAATTCTTCATTTCTGTTACAGTGTAGCAATTTTTCACCTAATTTATAGTGGTCTATCAACTGCGTAAGACTTCGTTTCTTGTTCTTAGACATAGCTGACTGCAACTCACACAGCAACAGCTGGCTATAAGTACAGAATTAATTTGTATAGAAGAACAAGTACAGAAGTCACTAAGGATTAACAGGAACTATCATTTTGACATATTTGAGCCTTTTTAACAGTAAGGTCATAAAGATTCACTGCCCATTTGAATACCTTTTTGCCAAGAGTTACTGCAGAATTAAATGCCTAAAGACTTTATACAATAAACGGCAAAATGTCCCTTGAATTGAATATTTAAGTTAACAAGTTGACTTTTATCATGTACTAGATACAAACTTTTTGTTATTACCATAGCACTTAAGTTACAATAGAAAGCAACAGGGAAATGTTTTTAAATGCACAAAATGTCCCTTTCTGCAACTTTGGCTGAATATGCCTATTACTTAAAATAAGGTTAGACTAATACTTAAAATAAGAGCAAGTTGCTCTCTAGCAGAAACTTTATTACACCCTCTATAAAGTAATCATGGCAAACCAGGAGGGACTGGGGAGTTAAGGAAAGGTTACCTCTGATTCACACCTGGTACGTTGTAACAGTGAGGTTCTCAACATAGAGATTTGGAAAATGAATCAGATTTACTAAAAGAAGAGCTGGCTATGACTTGCCCATAATTCTTCATTTAAATATATGCAAGCCTTCTTTTAATAATTTAAGAAAGTTAGGAACAGCAGGTTCAATCCGAAAGAAGGATTATTATTCCAATACAACTGCCAGAACTGAGCCTGAGAAACCTCAGTGAACAATAAACATCAATCATATTCATTCCTAATTACAGCAACATCAAACTTTGATCCTTCACATTTCCATTACTACAGAAAATATTACATACATTTACTTAATGATTTATACATATTATGTTATTTTCCATTCTTAGTAAATCTGCCAAGGTACTAACATATTATGCTTCCATAAAATGGATATTCAAATTTCCTGCAATACACACCTCTCCACACTACCAGTAAGTTTCACTTCTTATCACAAGATACTTCCTCTCTCTGGAAGGACGAGGCCAAAAGATACCCATGTTGAAGCATAACGCTACAGCTGCTGAAATGTCTTACAAGAAGAATAGATCTGGATTTATACTTGACTCTTTCTGTAAAGCACTAACCTCCCTGATACAGCGGTCCATACATGTTTTTGGAGTTTCCCCTCGAACACAGAAGCAATACACGGTAATCTCTCTCTCTCTCTCTCTTTTTTTTTTTTTGCCACATCACAAGATCTTAGTTCCCAGACCAGGGACTGAACCCGTGCCCCCTACAGTGGAAGCTGGGAGCCTTAATCACTGGACCACCAGGGAAGTCCCAATACATGGTAATCTCTTGATCACTGAGGACAGAAAGTAGCAGTGAAATAGAAACAGCAATCTCATTAGCCAGAAGTAACAGCATTCTGAATCAAAGAAACTTTATATTAGAAGGGATCGGAAGTCCAAAAGCTCTTTAAATGTTAACATTAACAGCCATTTGGAAAGAAAAGTCCAGAATCAAAGAGGACTTTAATCCCACTACAGTTACTGCCATGCAAAATGAACTGTCTCACGGACAACAAAAGAATGGAGAGAAGCTGCCCCTAAACTGCTGTTCTCCAAAAGGGGAGGAGGAGAAAAACACAAGTACATAAAATAACGATTTTCATAACAGAATCAAAATGGAGGCAGGCTTTGCATACGCCTCCCCTGCTCTGAGTGTGCAACAGAGGGGAAGAAGTCCACTGGCTCACTCCTTGAGGGACGCGTATACTGTTGCCACAACTGGGAAAGAGGACGCAGAAAACCAGCCAGGCCCTTAGAGGTCTTATCACACTCCGAAATAAAAGCTTTCTGAAGTGATGAGAGTTTGAAGATTGTTTTCATTTTACAATTTGCACCATTTGTTTCATTTTTGCTACAGGACCTGATAAAGCACTATGTATGAGTTAGGTTTTGTCACATGGTGAGAACTCCAACAGCACATGCTTCCTAAATGAAGTACATTGTTTATTCAATCTTCTACTCCCCAAGATTTTTCACACCATTTCAAAGAAAATTTAGGTGAAGAGTCCTGCCAATCATAGAAAATAACCATCAAAATGATCCATGAAAAAGAATTACATGGCAAAAGTTAAAATCAAACTTTAAACTCTTTTCTGAGACCAGCATAAAAGGAGATTTTTCTCATTCCAAAACTCTAGACTTCTACTTCAACAAGTCATATCTGTAAGTTAATGGGATATAGTCAGGATAAGGTAATCACCTTTCCTGTTACAGGCCCCAAACTTTTTTTTTTAAAACAATGCTATGTCATACTTTAATAAAAACACATCCTAAATCAAATCTGAATGATTTCAGAGTTGTACAAATAAATTTATTACCTGTAATCCTAAAAGATCAATTTATGAACATTCTCAAAGAATTAATATGAAAGCATAGAGGAACTTTAACAAGTATTCAAAAATTTATAAAAATATAAAAGTAGAAACATTTTAAAGTCTCCATATTCTTCCCTGTCTCTCCCTTAGTTTTCACAGGCCCACCCACAACCACCCCCAACAGCTCACACATTAAACTCATCAAGTAATCTAACAAGCTATGCCAATTTCCTGTAGGATATATTTCCTGAAGACCTAGAACATATCCCAATTAAAACTCAGCCCAACATACAAAACAGTTCTTAAAGTTTAAACAAAATTTTACTTAATGATAAGAAAAACCAACTTACACACATACCACAAAGAAAACATTAAAGAAAAGGAAAATGTAAAATTGAAAGTTCCAGATTCAAGCAAAGAAAAGAACAACCAATAAGAAACATAAGAATTGAAAGACATACCCGCTACTCACGCATCCAAGTTATTTCTAACTCTCATAGTTGGATAATCATATTTTTTTTGCAGTGAATCAGGGCAATTTCTTTAAACACATCAAAACTATTTCTTTCACAGACAAATTCAGCCACAGTGAAATGGGAGGAGGCAAGGACAGGCATCCTTCACACAAAACATCTGCGTTTCTGGCACAGCATGTATGCCTAGGAAATCCCTTCATTACCTGGTAATTTTGCAATAACACTCATTCCTAATAAAATATGACATCTGGAGTAAGCATCTTAAATTGAAAGTCTTACTGCCACACCCTAATCTGAGTTACTGGAATAAAGAAATGTATGGAAAATCTAAGTCATGAGCTATTAACTGATGAAGACAAAAGATGCAGGACGATAACTAAGTTCTGCCTACTTCAGATTTGGAGTCACTGAAGCAGCCCTGGGACTGATGTAGTAAAAAAAAAGAGGTCCCGATGAACTATAAACTTGCTCTAAGAACTTGAAGTGCTGCGTTTTTAGCTCAATGACAATCTAAAACGCTTAGTTCACATTCTGGATCAACTGGATGACCACCCTACAACCAAAACCACCATGTGAACTCAGTGCAGTACTGACAACCATCCTGACACGAAGCAGAACTGCTGGAACTGCAGGAGCAAAGGCAGAGAAGTTGGAGCAGAGCAGGAGCACTGACGCATTGCACAGCCCCTGCAGGGCCAGCATGACTAACTCAGAACAGTACCACTCAGCTCATAAAATGAATGCTGTTTATTTGAAGTGCATTGGTTTTGAGCTTTGTTTTTTATTTCGTTTTGGTTTTACAGGTATATGAGAGCTCTAAGTACACGGAACTTAGACAGTTTTTTGTTAAGTTATAATCAAATAATTTAAGGAAACAATTATATAGCATCTAAAAGGTAAACATGTTAATTTTTAGTGCACTATTCATTTGTAATTACTTTTATTAACCATCTAATACCAACCTTCAATAATGCAAGTCAACATGGTTGAGGGAAAAACCAAAAAGATCATGTGGGTTATATTGATACTATAACAGCATTACTAAAACTGGTATGTTTGTTAGTAAAGGCAATATATATATATATATATATATATATGTATAAACACACACACAAATACATGTATAAAGTAAATATAAAACAGGCAATATTTACTGTTTTCCTTCAGCTACCTTAAAGGCATCTTAGAGACACAATTATGACTTAACTAGGAAGACTGAGTAGGATTTTACAGTCAGTCCCTATGGTAGGTAGAAAAACACCATCTTCCCCCTCAAAAAATATGTTCATGTGCTCATCCCTCCATCCTATGAATCTATTATGTTATATGGCAAAGGGAAATTAAAGTTGTAATTGGAATTAAGGTTGCTAATCAACTGATCTTAAAATGGGGAGATTATCCTGGATTATCCAATATAATGAAAAGGATCCTTAAAAGTGGGAGGAGGCAAAGAGGTCAGAGTGACCTGAGGGGAGAAGAACTCAACCCACTGTTGCTGACTTTGAAGACAGAGAGAAGGCAAGAAGCCAAGGAACAGTCAGCCTCTCTACAGTCAAAAGGGCAAGGAAACGAACTCACTCCTAGAGCCTCCAGAAAGAAACACAGCCCTGCTGACACCTTGTTTTTAGCCCAGTGAGGCCCATGTAAGACTTCTGAACTGCAGAACTGTAAGAAAACAAATCTGCATTGCTTTAAGCCTCTAAGTTTGTAATACTTTGTTAAAGCTGCGACAGAAAAGTAGTACAATCCTTCTATTACTCCATTTTCCCCATGCTATATTTATCAGCTGTCCTGACATTGTACAAAATCCAAAAATTTCACTTTTAAGTTTATTTCACTGTTTAATATGTATTTCCTGTGAGCTATTTCAAATCCTTTATAGGCTGAGATGGTATAAATGTTTTAAATAAATGATACAACATTGTCAAACTTCCAGAATACCCATGGTGCATGAACCTGCACCAGGTGCTGAGAATACAAAAAACATATCATAGATTCACCCCTCACTTACTTTACCATGAACCAGGTTTTCTGCCAGATGGTAGCTATTTTCTCTTTGGAGCCATTCGATAAAACTGAGCAGGGGACTGACTGGTTAGGAGGCTTAGGAAGAGCAAAAGTTTGATGTTGTCACTATCAGTAAGAGGAAGCAGAAAGAGCTGAGCCCAGCTGAGGTTGTTGTGGCAACCCAGGTTCAGGCATGGGGAACTGGGCAGTCAAGTGAACTCTGGTGTGAAGTCTGCCGGGCAGATGAGTCAGAAAGACAAGAATGCAATGGCATTAAAGGTACTGACAAAAACAAAACAAAAAAAAAAAAAAAAAGAAAGAAAGAAAAAGGTTCAATAGTTCACAAATTAGAAAGTAGACAGGAAGGAAACACAGGAAGCTGAGGCTGACAGATGGTAAGAAAATGAACGGACTTGAGGGCTAGAGATCAGGGAAAAGCCAGAAAACAAGAAAAGGAAGAATACAGATTATAAGGGCTGGGAGGTTAAGAAAGTAGGGTCAGAGCATATTACAGTTTCCAAGAGGGCAGTAGACAGATGGTTCCAAAAGGAACTAGAGTCAAAGAGCTTGGTCAAATCTAGGCATAACAAAATCACAAGACTATAAAGAAAAGCTTGATTACTAAGGCTGACACCAAGGAAGATAGCTGTGCTTTTTCAGGAAACCCCTTGGGAGGCATTCTTGGGCACAGAACTCTTAGCTATTTTGATCCAGGTACTTCGATGAGTATGGAAATTATTATAATAAATAAAAAGTGTCATGTGCACACATCTGCTCCCAAATCCCATAAAGAGTATTCAAAATTATAAAAATACAGCTAGCAGTAAATATTTTTATCCAGATAATTACATGAAACTATAATTAACAGGTGTAGCTTATGTTACACACACAGGAACACAAAAGGCGGAAACTGAGTTTTTAGAAATCAAATGATTTTGATATGCAAAATGAATCAGAAAGGAGAACAAACTTTCTTCTACAGAGACTGGAAAAGAGGAAGAGATGGAAATAAAGGTGACTACAGAAAGGCTGATGTTTTGGTTTAAAGAATTCTTTGTAGGGAGAGATGGGAGAGTGCTGTGGTTGGGTTGGTAAAATCACACCTGAAATGACCTAGTGAAACCACAGACCAAGGCTCCAAAAAGTCATCAGGCTTCCAACACAGCACCTTCCTCAGCAATCTTACCATCTATTAAAATATAGATCCAGACTAAAATCAAATGCTTACATTAGCTATATTTTTCAGATTGTTCCTAGGTCAAGAGTGTTGGTATGCTTGAAGAATTACAAGAGAGATAATTCTACTTAATAAATGACTTTACAACTTATTTTCCTTCAATTAAGACCAAAAGATTCTGAAAGCAAGAGATGACTAGATGGATGTTGACTGTAATTTCCAAAACACAAGAATTGCATTTTTCTCACTGTAGGAATAGCAAAAAAAAAAAAAAAAAAAAAAAAAAAAAAAAACCCTAATGGCCATCACAAGCCATCAAGAAACCACAAACAGATACTGTGAAAACATCATGAGAATACTACCTCACTGGTTTCAGACAAGCTGCTCTGAAAGGACCTTCCAAAAGTAAGCAACCCAAGGTCTGCAGAAAATTATTCACAGCTCTAACATATCTGCAACTCAAAGAGCAGAACTAAAAAGATATTACAGGAACAAGGTTACTAGTTCAGCACTATGTAAACCAGATCAGGTAAAGTCTACGATATCCTAAATCAACAGACAAATCCAACTACAGTCAGTGAAGTAAGTAAATTAACTTGAGTGAAAATTTAGGGTCAATTTCAATTTACTTCATTAATTCTGTGGCCTATTCTCAAGACAACTATAAATTTGAACTTCATTATGCTTGCAATCTGATTAAAGCAGATGAAGAATGCAATGTGATCTCAGTGAGTCTGACATCCAGATGTATGAGGTCTCACAGCACTGACAAATTCTCTGTGTAAGGATCACCCAGTCCAATGAACAACTTGGGTTGAATTTCATTAAGTTAATGTGTGAAAAATAAAAAAAAGAAAAAGAAAAAGAAAATGTGTGAAAAATAAACATGGATTAGCCAACAGAAATCACGTGGTTTGGGCTAATATCCTTCGGGAAGAAAACTGCAGCAGCACTAATGAAGTCAGTGCAGCCAGAGGCTAAGTACAAGGGAAGGTGCAAACTTCTGACATGATGCATGATCTTGGAATTGTTCCTTTTACCATTTTATTTCAGATTTCAAAGAAAAAAAAATCTGTAGGGAAAACAGCTAACATTCATTTACAGAGCACCTGCCGTACACTAGACCCTTTACTGATTGAATTCTCAGAACAAGCCTTTGAGCTAGTACTATTATTAGCACTACTTTCCAGAAAGGAAAATAAAGGGAAGAGAAGTAATATTCCCCAAGTCACCAAAGTGACAAGTGGCTAAGGCAAGACCTGAACTCAGAAAGTTTCACTCCAGAGTCAATGTTGCTAATCATTCCACTATACTGTCTTATAAATGGTAAGCTTCTCCATGTAAACATTAAAAAAAAAAAAAATCTGAGGAAAGAGAAACGACTATTCATAAAATACCTGCAAGCTCAACTCACTCAGAGGTAAGCAAACTTTCTCTGCGAAGGGCAGATAATAAATATTTCAGGTCCTGTGGCCCACGTGCTCTGTCTCAACTACATAACTGCTTAAACACAAACCAATGAGCACAGCTGTGTTCCAATAAAATTTATTTACAAAGTAAAACTTTATTTACAAACACAGGTAACAGGCCAGATTTGTCTCAGGGGCCACAGTTTGCCAACCCAGACTAGTTCATAAACAGGGGATTTTAAAAGTTGCAGTAGAGTTCTGATTCCTATGTAAATCAATTGCAGAAAAATATATGCACAGAAGCTGTAATAAGTAACATCAAGGGCCTTCTCAAGGGCAGGTGGTTTTATTTGCATAAAGATTTTTATTTTTAATTATATCGTTAAAATGCATTATTTTAGTGTTTAGAGCAGCTTTTCTCTTTGCAGCCTTTCAAGGACACCTCTAGGTTTTTCAAAATCCCCAGCGGAGGCAGCGCCTCCTGCCAAGAACAGGATTTATAAAGCCACAACCATTTGCACCAGGGCTGCTGCACGGCCTACATTTGGTCCTGGCCCACATTTACTCCCCATCAGTAGCATCTGTTCTGTCAGGGTGGGGGTCGTAACATTCAGCCAACAAAATCTGATTTCCTAGAACAGCAAAGACACGAAGCTCGAGGGTGCACTTCAGTAGAGTATGGAAATTAAACAGATACAAATGCATCACTCTAAAGACTCAACCTTTTCTGATGCTGACTTTCCAGTTTATAATGGCTATTCTCCTGGCTGCTCACCCACTTAGGTACAGGGCTAACAGAACAGTGAACAAGGTTCGCCCTCTATTCTCTCAGATTCCCCAAGGGTAACTGAGGTTATGAACAAGGAAATGGAATCTTCTTTAATCCTTCTGCCACTCACCTTATTCTTATCTTACCTCTCACCTACAGCTAAACGTTGCAATACATCTTTTTCTTTCTCAAGAGATTATTTATTTATTTATTTATGGGTGTGTTAGGTCTTCATTGCTGCATGCAGGCTTTCTCTAGTTGTGGGGAGTGGAGGCTACTATTTGTAATGGTGTGGGGGCTTCTCATCATGTAGGCTTCTCTTGTCGCAGAGCATGGGCTCTAGGCACATGGGCTTTAGTAGTTGTGGCACATGGGCTCAAGAGTTGTGGCTCTCGGGCTCTAGAGCACAGGCTCCGTAGTTGAGGCGCATGGGCTTAGTTGCCCCATGGCATGTGGGATCTTCCCGGACCAGGGATTGAACCCATGCCCCCTGCATTGGCAGGCGAATTCTTAACCACTGAGCCACCAGGGAAGTCCCTGCAATACATCTTAAATTACTCCCCTTCCTCTCCAATTCCTAACACTACTGCTCTAATTTGACTTTTACCCACCTATTATTTATTTGGTTTCCAAATGTTTTTAATCACTTACACCTTTTAGTAAAAGTGTTTTAAATATGTGCCCAACACACATTTTAATTTATAAAATTTGTGTATGAATGTAGGTGTATACAAAATCCAATTATACAAGAAAAGTATGAAGGATTAGATAAGCAAATACAGGTTCTAATATTTTCTTCCTATATCCTAATGCTTCATCAGCACATTCTACACGGAAACTAGATTGTGGCCATAGGTTCCAAACTTGGCACTACCAAAATAAGCCTTATAATATGAATGATACATTCAAACATATTAATGTATAAAGCACTATGAGAACAGCGATGAAGGTATGGTTCATTCAGCTTGAGACAACCCACCAGGGAAAGTGTACAGTGAAGGTCACCCTAAGACTGGGCCTTTAAAGTCATACTATGTACCGGGAACAGTAAGTAGTTCAGTGATACGATACATCCCAGCAAGAACAGCAGCATCGAATGTGAACAAAAAAAGAAGCCACTGTAGAAAGTCCATTACTTCACTTCAACATAAATCAGCATCAAAACTAACTTTGTTAGAAACAAAATTTTTAATGAATGAGAATAGTTGTCAACACTGACTTTAAAAGATAAATTGGGAGACTGTCTTGCACTCATTTTTAGTGAAAAGGCAGCCAATAATAAATGTAATGTATAAATATGTTACTTTATACACAAACACACACACACACACAAACTCTCTCTCACACACACACACACATACACACACACACTGCATTGAGCATTTTACATTCATAAGGCATCTCAAGAAAAGTCTAAGAAATTTTAATTCACTAAACCTCTTAATACTCCTATAAAAGCAAGTACTATGCGGCTCAGAATAATACTAAATTTAAAACTAAGCTCACTCATCTGATAACTCACTAATAAACAACTTTACAAAATATTTCCAAATTAATTCCAGGAGAATACTTTTGCTTACTTGTGTTCAATACTTTCAATTTTTCATGATTCTTTTCACTTTCCAAAGGAGAACACACCATAGGAACTACACATCCTTAAATGCTTACTCTAGCTTCCAATTTTGTTCTGTACTAGTTATTTACAGGAATCAGTGCACAGAGAATCCCCTGCACTCATGATATATAAAAAGTGTAACCACTAAAAAAGTGACAGATGGGGAACAGCTGGGCATTTGGAAGTAGCTTTAACACTTGCAAGGGCAACATGTAATAATACAGCACCATTGCTTCCTTTTGGATGTTTATCCATGTTGGTGTGGATGACTCCATTTTGTAGCCTTGTTTGTATGTTTGCGAACAGTCTAAATTTTAGGATGCCTCTGTTATTTCTTTTAATCTAAAAATAAGCATATAGCAAATTAAAAAACAGTGGCTCTATTTAGATAGACTTCTTCCAGCCAAGGATAAGCACTTAAGAAATTATGTAGGGTTTGTGCCTTATAATTAAGACAAATTTTTTAGTGAGCACTCCAGTTGTGCTCTTAGTCCATCTATTTAAAAAAGACATATTTGGTTTGTACAAATTATTATGCACTATGCAGTCTCCCTTCTGAAATAAAGACTGCTAATAGTTACTAGTAATCAATATGAAATACATTTCTAGTTTATGATGAAGAGCTATATGTTTCCTAACATTATAGTTTGGCTAATAGAATTCAATACAGCAAATGTTTATTTAGTACCTACCGTGCCAGGCCTCAAGGGACAAAAATGGAACTTTTGTGACAATCACTGTCTAGTAGTGACTCAACATCTAGCATCAAACACTGAATTGCCTAGGTAATATAAAAATCAAGGAGCTACGGCTCAAAATGGGAAAATGTTAGGCTACGTTTATAGTTTGGTGCTGGGAAAAACACTGTTTTGTAATTTTCTACCAATTCTATTTTAGAAGTGTATATAATACGAATATGACAAATACAAAACCATTTCAGATAGGTATCACACGTTTTCTCCACTGTGATCATTCCACAATGAATGACTATTACATGGCATGTGATAACCCCATCTGGCTGTTAGACCAGAACAACAAACACTGTTCCCACAGAGTCATGATACTTGCCAGCTACCTACTCCTTCATAAGCACACCAAGATGGACCCAGGCTAGAGATGCAAAACATGCATCACTGGTTATCAGACAAAACACTACTGGATGCTCACGCTAGCAGTGGTGACAGCTGTGAATTCAACCAAAGCTCTGCATAAATTATCTGGTGAGCCACCTCTACCCAATTCACGCCACAAGAGAGAAAGTAAAGAGAGCAGGAGAAACAGGTAGCAGAAACCCAAAACGCTGACATGCTAAAGGCAATGTTAGGACATCCCTACTTGTTTTTTCTATCTTGTGCTGAGTACACAGCAAAAGCAAGAAGCAAATCAGCAGGTTTAATCTTAAATTAAATCTGAAGACCCTGCACAAATGTACTTCTAACACCTCCACATAAAAACTAGTCACTGCAAGAGAGTACAAAAGTTGTTGCCAGGGATTGGGAGATGCAGGAAAGAGGGAAAGGTTGATAAAAGGATACAAATATTCAATTATAAGATGAAGTTCTAGGGATCTAATGTATAACATGGTGACTATAGTTGATAACACTATATTACATAATTGAAATTTCCTAAGAGAGCAGAATTTAAATGTTCACACACACATACACACAAACACAGGTGAGGTGAAAAATGTGTAATTAACTCAGTGAGAAGAATCCTTTCACGATATTTATGTATATCAAATCATCACACTATTGATGAAAGAAATTTTACATACTGAAGTACGGGGAAGTCATTCTGGCTTACTCATGATTTAACTTGAATTTTATGCTAACTAAAACAACCTGTTTGTGGCCTATCAAACACACACTGTACACCTGCTTTAATTATTAAAGAAATGGTACACTAACCAGAAGTAAAGAATGTCCATATTAAAAATAAAGTTGAAATGCTTTCCTTCTTGGGAGGCCAATGCTGATACTCCTTTGATGATAAGACTCCCTTCCCAGGTGCCAAGGTCATAGCAACTCTCTGTGCATGTGCTGATCTGTTTGTTTTGAAACCTTGAAGTAATGTATTCCTGACTTGTTTGCTGTTCTTTGTGCTGAAAACCATGCTTCTCAGGAGCACTTCCTCAGAATTATCTAAGAAGATGTCTCCCAAGCTACAGTCCTCAGTTTGGCTCAAATAAAACTCTTTTCTATCCCTATTATAGATTGTTTATTACTTCCATTGACAATGTATACTTTAAACATCTTTCAGTTTTATTTGTCAATTATTCCTCAACAAAGCTGGGGGAAAAAAAAAAAACACTCGTCACTGTGGTTGAACTACCATGATCATTCTCAATGCATAAAGTCATGCTGTCAGTCCCCTGTTCTGACCAACTGCCCCATTCTTTGGAATATATATAATTCTATCTTTACAGAGTTTTCCCTCTCCATTCACCCCATGATGAGAAAGTTCTAAAACAAGCTCTAAAACTTAAAATCTGTAACAATCATTGGAAATTTTACCATATATTAAGTAAGGCTTTGTGCTATGGTGAAAAGAAGTCTATTAAGCCTTCCAGTAAAATATTCCGAATGTACATTCTGGCTTAACAATGTATATTTTCACTGGTTTCTTAATCTCTTTAAGCCTTGTGTCGTTGCTTAAGATGTAGAGGTCTCCCTAACTACGTTTTGAGGTCCCATGAAGGAAGGAAACTTTGGTTTTGCTTTATATTCCTACCATCACGCTTTACTCAAATGGATGCTCAAAAAGAATTTAATATATTTACTGGCTGTTACAAATCTTTCAATAGTTGTAAATAAGTAGATAAGTAAACCTATTATAGGCCATGTATTTTAACATTAAAAATTAAAGGGTGTTGGGTAGGGTAGGTATAGGAGATCTAAAGAGTCAAATAAATTATAATGTAAAGAATTTCACATTACTTTAAGATATTTCATCATCAAAGGAGAATTTAAGTTTAGAATCAAAAATTTTAAGAAGTATAGGAGTCCTAATTTAATTTCCTTCTGTAACAAAACCTCTTTAATCTGTAGTTGACATATGATAAAAGTCAGGTTGGGGGGGGGAGTAGGGGAAGCAAGTAATCTCATGTATTTCATTTTATGCATTTGAAACATTCCTCTGAGAAGCAGCTTGTAGACATTATCAAACTGCTAAAAGAGCCCACTGCAAAAGAGGAAGAGAGTGAGACTGAGGGACAGTGTTAGGAATCCCTGTACGTGAGAGAAACAGATTTGCAGCACAGCTGTGTAAGTAGTTCAATATCCTGTAACCTGTTAACAGAAAACTTAAGATTCAAATCTCTTACTTTTATATTATCACATTTGGCAAGTAAACCTTAAAGTTTAAGTAAACTATGTAAATGACTTTCAGTCTGAGTCACACCTGCTTAGTCAGTACTAAATGAAGGACAAACCAAGCTGGTAGCAGTACTATAACATCATTCATTGCTAAGTACGTTAAAATAAAAGATTTCTTTGAGGTCAGCTTTTCTGATTGTTTCCCCAAGAAGAAAACAATGACACTTTCCAAAAGCCAGTTTCTTCAGTGGAATCTTTCATAACAGAATCTTAACATGGCTTCTCATTCCCAACAACTACAACATTCAAAGCAACAGCTGTACTTCATACATATTCTGCAATTTTATTTTAGCTTTGACCATACAGAGCATGATTTTTCTTCTTTAAAAAAGGAAATTACAAGCTCAAGATAAAAATCATTTTTACAGGACTTCCCTGGTGGCACAGTGGTTAAGAATCCGCCTACCAATTCCGGGGACACAGGTTTGAGCCCTGGTCCAGGAAGATCCCACATGCCACGGAGCTACTAAGCCCATGTGCCATAACTGCTGAGCCTGCACTCTAGAGCCCATGAGCCACAACTATGTAGCCCACATGCCACAACTACTGAAGCCCACACACCTAGAGCCTATGCTCCACAACAAGAGAAGCCACCGCAATGAGAAGCCTGCACACCACAATGAAGAGTAGCCCCTGCTCACCACAATCAGAGAAAGCCCGTGTGCAGCAACGAACACCCAACACAGCCAATAAACAAACATATTAAAAAAAAATCATTTTTACAGAGTACTGAAAGGAGTGCCCATATTAATAATCAATAAATTCAATACAGAATTTCAATAAAATACAGTTCTTAAACACTTGCTTTACCTCATTTTCTTAACAAAGCAAAAACCTTTGTAACGATAAGGTGTAAATGACAAATTTAATAATCCATTTGCAAATAGGAGTAATTCTACTTAAATCAAAATAAACACCTGGTTGAAATTCTAACTCTCTAAATAATCATTAAACACTTAGTTTCAGGGTGATTTCTTTCATGATAACTTAATTTTATTAATAAAATTTTACACATTAAATGTGATTCAGCCACAATTTACCTCATACTGTAGTACACACTCTCTATATATTGACACAAAAAAATTATAGCAGTGACAACTCCAAGAAGCATGAGGAAGAAAGGCAAGCATTTAAAGGAAGTGTTTAATAAGAAAATTACGTGGTTTCTCTCTTTCAAGAATAGCAAAAGAGGATCAGTTCTTTGACCTTTAAGGATCAAGGGAACTTTTCAATTTGGCCTGATAAAACATGCAACCTTCCAGAAAGCTAACAAACTTGAAGAGTGAAATAAAAAATGGCCATAATCCCCATTCCTGGAATAAAGATTCCCATTACTAACAGTGTAAACACCAATTTAGAAGAATTACAGTACTCTGTAACAAATCCCTACTTCATAAATTGTATATAATAATGGATAGAATTTTATCTCTTTCACCACTCTGGCCTTTAAAAATATCCACACGATTATTTCTCAGTAAAGCTAAGGAAAAATCCAGACACAGATTTAAATATTCATAAGTAACCCCTTCTGTGTTCCTCTGTGTTTCTACCCTACTATTTAAAATACATATTCATGGACTTCCTAGGTGGCGCAGTAGTAAAGAATCCACCTGCCAATGCAGGGGACATGGGTTCGAGCCCTGCCCTGGGAAGATTCCACATGCCATGGAGCAACTAAACCCGTGTGCCACAACTACTGAGCCTGTGCTCTAGAGCCACAACTACTGAGCCCATGTGCCACAACTATTGAAGCCCACGTGCCTAGGGCCCATGCTCCACAACAAGAGAAGCCACTACAATGAGGAGCCTGCACACCGCAATGGAGAGTAGCCCCCGCTCGCAGCAACTAGAGAAAGCCCGAGTGTAGCAGCGAAGACCCAACACAGCCAATAAATAAATTAAATAAACAAATAAATTTATAAAATACATATTCGTGTCAATATTAACAATGTGAAGACAAAAGCAGGTTAATTAGCAAGGATACTCACTATCTTCAGGCTCTGAACAGATTGGGTTTCCCAGTATTTGGGTTCTTTCTAGATGTTTACTGATTCCTATTTTAATTCAATTGTACTCAAAGTACACATTCTGTAGGAATTCAAACCTTTTACACACATTGGCGCTTGTCTTATGACTTAGTACATGACTTAGTATATACCATCTGAACTGGAAACGAATACTCTGCAATTGTTGGATGTACTGTTCTAAAATACCAATTAGGCCTCAGTGGTTGATAATATTACCCAGATAGATTCTCAATGTCTTCATATGTCTGATTTTTTTTTTAATCCAGTTGCTCTTGCTAACAAAGAAGAGTTAAATGGCCCTAGCTAGAATGATTTAGAGCTATCCTTCTCTGGCTCTCTCTTCCAGAGGTCTCCTCTCACTCTGAGGGTGTAACTGCCCTAGCCCAACTCCCTTCCTCAGAGCAGAAGACTGCATACTTCCTATGAGAGTTTTCCCACTCTGTAATTGCAGCCCATCCTTAGGACAGAGGGGCCACAACAGAAAATCCACCCTGTGCCAGCCAGCCCTTTCTTGCAAGTTTTGACTCCCCTCTAAAATCTGCTTACTTTTTCTCTCTCTCGAGTCTTCAGGCTTCTGTTTTGTCCAAAACTTATGATTCTTAATTGCAGGAGGGTCAGTCTATGAGGTGCTTACTATACCTACACCATAGAAGCCCCTATGCAGAGTTAAGTTTTTTTTCAACGTTACTCTGTGTGTGTGTGTGTGTGTGTGTGTGTGTGTGTGTGTGTGTAGGCATGTGTTCCTGTCTGAAACCTAATAATAGACGGAGTATACCCCAAAGCCTCAGGAAAGCCAAAATCCATAAGAAGTTTGATAGAAGAATTCCATGACTCAATAACTCTGGAGTATATACAGCAAGAGAAAGATCATTAATAGTACTGATTAGATGTACACTTAATTAAGTCAATTCTGATGGTTATGTTAGAGGATGGATTAAGAAAGGAGATCGGTTAGGGGACTAATTTAACAGTCCAAAGGAAAGAATAGGGAGAGGATAGTGGTAGGCATGAAAAGGATGGGGACTGAGTCAAAGAAATTAGAACGTATACAAGTAACTTCCCCAGAAATCAAAAGAAATGTCAGGGTAGAAGTCACAAACATTTTGTCCCCACAATATTACGCCGCTAACACTTCTCTCCATGTTTCTTACATTCGCTGATATCACCTCAGTCTACCTAGAAATGGGAAATAGGTATTGATCCTGTGAAGACTCTTCCACAGCAAATCAAAAGTGGATCTCACTATCCAATCACCGCACTCTCGCCCATGGAGCGAACCTGAATTCATCATTCTTTTCAATACAGCGATCCAGGCTGCCACCACCAACTAATCAGTCAGCACATAACAGGAAACCTATCTGCTATCCTTGATTTATATTTTCATCAGACTGATCTACCGAAAATAATTTACATATAATCAGACTAAACAAAAATATGTTAAATGATTCCTATTTACACCACCCAGATCAAATTCATATTCTGAGCCTCTTAGCCTAGCACAACCCACCTATCCAAATTTAGCTCTGATTCCATTACACGTACCTTCACAACTCCACCCAGACCCCTTTCAAAACATGACATGTACATTTCTATCTGCAAGTCTCTGTTTATGCTAACACCTTGCTAAAAAATCCTTATAATCGTTAATTTAGCTAAATTCCTTTCTTCAAGACTCAAGTCCCACCCTCACAGGTCCTTACACTGCCTCCCTCCAAAACATTTCTACAACATACCTAAGCTGACAGGTATTGTTAATCATCTTTAATGCTTATGCTCTGTATACACAACCAAACTACAAACAACATGAGTATAAGTAACTCATTGGTCATCAGGGAAATGCAAGTCAAATCCACAATGAGATACCATTTCACATCCAGTACGATGGCTATAATCAAAAAGATAGATGATAACAAGTGCTAGTGAAGATATGGGAGGATTGGAGTGCTCACACACTGCGAGTGATACAATCACTCCGGAAAACACACTTGCAAAAAGTTAAACATTCTTGCTATATGACCTAGCAACTGCAATCCTGGGTATATACCCAAGACAAATGAATATTTAGGTTCACACAAAAATTTGTACACGAATGTTCACAGCAGCATCATTCATAATCGCCAAAAGATGGACACTGATGAAGGGATAAACAAAACATGGTGTATCTATACAGTGGAATAGTATTCAGCCGTAAAAAGGGATGAAGTACTGATACAAGCAACAATATGAATGAAGCTTAAAAACACTCCAAAATAAGCAAACCTGTAGGGATAGAAAATATATTAGTGGTTGCTTATGGCTGAGGAAAAATGGGGGTTTGAGGAGTAACTGCTAAAGGGTGTGGGATTTGCTTTTGGAAGTAATGAAGCATTCTATGATTGTGGTGATGGTTGGACAACTCTGCAAACATACTAAAAGCTGTTGAGTTGTACAATTTAAATAGATGAATTTTATAATACATGAATTATATCTCAATAAGGCTGTTATCAAAAAAGAGGGGATATGGGAAACATAATGAAAGTCTTCCACTGAGAAGGCAACATGATGCACTGAGTTCCAACGTATCGAACCATATATCAGGTCTTCAAGGTCCAGAGGAGTTCATTGTCTGATTTAGTTATTTTCTTCTTGCTGATAAAGTCACAATTATAAATGCTAATCATAATTATTAAGACTATTCAGAGAATTGCAAAGAGGATTAATTTTTAGAAGTCATTCTTTCTTTTTTTATAGAGATAGTCTTTTTTTAAAATTTATTTATTTATTTATTTATTTATTTATTTATTTATTTTATTGGCTGTGTTGGGTCGTTTTTGCTGTGCATGGGCTTTCTTTTTAGTTGCAGTGAGTGGGGGCTACTCTTTGTTGTGGTGCGCGGGCTCCTCATTGCCGTGGCTTCTCTTGTTGCAGAGCATGGGCTCTAGGCGCATGGGCTTCAGTAGTTGCAGCACATGGGCTCAACAGTTGTGGCTCACGGGCTCTAGAGCACAGGCTCAGTAGCTGTGGCGCACGGGCTTAGTAGCTCCACAGCATGTGGGGTCTTCCTGGAGCAGGGATCGAACCTGCGTCCCCTGCATTGGCAGGAGGATTCTCAACCACTGCGCCACCTAGGAAGCCCTTAGAAGTCATTCTTAAGATGAATCTGCATCAACTTTCCTTTCCTTGATCCTATGATCAGATTTATATTTAAACTGCAGTAGTGGTCACAGTGGTGAACTTGGATAATACAAAACAAACAGAAGCACCCCTGACTTGCTTCCTGGCTCCTCACTTTCTGCAAAGCTCTTCTACTCTTCCAAAATCAACTGACCCAAACTAGCCCCCCCCCCCCCCAAGTCTGCTCAAACCCTTTCCCTCTTTCTCCACCTATCAGACCCAACACAGCCTTTGGTACTAATCAAGTCCCACCTACTCCAGAAAGATCTCTAAGACTAGCCCAAACTGAAAACATTTTATTACTATACAAACAAACACAGAAGATATTTAAGGCCAAATGACATGACACAAACAATCCCAAATGCTCAGGCTAACCCACTATCCCTAAAGGTTCACTACTTTTACTCTTTCAATAGACTTTTGGGTCTGGGAACTATGAATTATTTCAGTGAAAGTAGGAATAAATAAGTCCCTGAAGTGGCTGTGGGTGTTTTACAAAGATCTCAACAGGATAAGAAAGGAGTTGGTGTTCTAAGTAGTCAAGCAGGGTCTTTCAACCTGAGAAAACCAGAGACATAAATAGCCTCATTAAATGATTGTTTCCTGGTACCTGCTAAGGCTTTACATTTCACACAATGTGTGCAACTCAATATACATGGACACTATTGGAAAAATGCTTCCCCAACTGCAATGAACTACTTTTTTCCTCAACTTCTGACCTGAGGAATGCCTAGAAGACAATATAAAGCCATTCAAAATGATATTAATAAGGATATAATTAAGTATAAGTGACTGTAGATCTGAATTTGAAAAAAAGCTTATGAACCATTATTCTCTTTTATAACACTAAATACACTCTTTTGCAAGAACACATTAATCCAACACAGATGTGAACGCACAGACCTGCCAAAACAATTCTGTCATTTCTGGTTGAAAATAACTAGATAATTTTGATTATCATGCTTCCTCACATCTCAAAAGAGACAGCACAAGTACTGCCTAGTAGTTCTTGGACTGCTTCTCCAAGCTTCTCAAGTGTGGGGACGCCAGGATCCGAGTGGTGCTGCAAATGGAGGAGCACCTGTGCTGGCATAAGAAACGGGAAGCCTGCCTCCATGTGCCTCTGCCTCTGCCAAGGTTAGGTCTCGGCTGAAGAGGTACACAACTGTGGACAAGAGTCCTGCAAAATCTCCTGGAAGTAGTGATTGAAACACACACTCTACTCAAAACTATATACCCATCTAGACCTAAAACAAGCCACTGACAGATAACATTAGGATCAAGCTAATCTCTACAAGTAAACTCACTATAAAATAAAATTACTGGTTGTTCAACATAAGAAATTAGTTTTTCTAAAGAATTTTCTCAACTATCTTTAGAAAAAAGTGAATAGCCAAAATATCACTTAAATTTTTATTTTTCTTGAGAACACAGAGGACCACAGCAAGAAAACAGATCCTACAGATCAAAATAATCAAAATGCAGAGAAAAGGATGGTGGGTGAATAAAAGTCAGGCTATGTAAAGATTTCACACAAGGTATTCACCATATATCTAACCCAGTTTTTCTAGTCCAACACAAGGGTCCTACCTAAGATTAACCCATTCAGTCAACAAATATTTTCTGACCCCCTTATGTCTCGGTACATTTTTCTATCAAACAGTACAATCTCAAATTGGGGTAAGGAATCTGATTAAACAGAAAAAAGATCAACCAGATTTGAATTAAAGAGGCTCTATTCATTTATTTATGTATTCATTCATTTCATTGAACAAACAGCTACTAAAAACCTATTATAATGACAGGCAACCCTGACAGATGTAAAGACACAAGACTGAATAATATATGCTCCCTGCCTCCGTACAGGTACATGGTATGCTGGGGAAGCAAACACCGTGACAGAGCAGCGTGCTCAGTGCTACGAGAGCACGAGGACCGGCTGCTCAGGACACACACTGTGGAACACCTGACGTGGTCCCAGCAAACCTAACTACCCACTGCTTTAGGCCTCACCAAGTGAAAGCAACAGTTCTCACATGGAGGAATCTGTGTCTCAGGAATTCACGTTGATCATTTAAACTACTTTTTCTACATTCTGTTTTGGGAGAAATACACCAAAACAGAACCAGAAGGAAAGAGTTCTGATTCCGCTGCTACCAAGCACTGAGAGATACTCATCTATGGGTCTCTCATGTTTCTGCACACCTTAAATCAGTTACCCTTCCAGATTATCTTTTCAAGGATGTCAACATAGCATACAGCCTTAGAAGACAGACAGTATCTCCCTTAGGGGCAGTGAACAGATTTGCTCCTGACCAGGTTAATAAAGATAACGTCTGCCTCTGGGTGAAGGGTGGGCGGGCTTGCTAGCAGTCCTCTTCTAAGGCTGCGGGCTTCCTACCCTGTGGACAGCTCTGACACAGGGACACCTCCGCACGGGCCCTGTGGGACTTGAGAGGCAGGGGAGCCAATGCAAACTTGAAGCTCAAGAGGCCTGCTGTGCCACAAGCTGTCTAGAATCATATATCAAAACATGGCAGACTAACTCATGCGAGCAGAGTAGAATCTCAGACTCCTCCTGGTTCCTGAAACCTAGAAATAATTTTTCTCTCTTCAGTAGATGAATAAGAAAAACCAAATTAATCTGCAATTTCCACCACAGAACAGGGCTGCTTAATGGGAGGTGGGGAAAGGAAGAGAGGAAGAGTAACCCAGTATACCACAACTAATCCTGTAACTATAAATCCATTATGAATCTGGTTAGCTAAGCTGGTGTTAGCAGACAGCCTGGAAACTAGATAGGGAGGTAGGCACCAGGACAACAATGGCATATTCTTGGGCAATAAAATACCTGCTCCCTCCATTATGTGAAGGGGAAGAGTTAAAAATAGAGTATTATTTCTAAAAACACCCACTGAACACCACTACTTTGCTCAAGTTATTAAATAAAATTGTTCAATAGCTATTAAAACGTGTTACTAAGTACGCTTGAAATTGAGTCAACCTAAAAACCCTTAATGGAAAATAGTAAGGAGAAAATAAGATTCACGAAAAGCCAGCTCTTCAGATTTCTTAAGAAAAAAAAAAAAAAAAGTTCAGTCTCAAAAGATTTGGGAGGGGAGTAAAGATAGAGAACCTAATAGAAATTTACCTACTCTTTGATTTATAGAGTTCTACTTTATGGAATGTCAGCAGATAGGAAAAATAGTCCAGATAGGTCAAAAGATGCAAAGAAAAAAAAAAAAGACAATGCTGAACCAAATCACAGGAGAGACCATTATTCAGCAAGTTCTTACTAAGTGTTTTTGGAATATGCAACCATCTCCTACATCAAACATTCTGAAATTATCATGCCTTCCAAAATTGGGTATCGCAGCAAGGAAGAAAGCATTCCTCTGCTCTGTTGCTTCCCAGAATAAAAAACAGCAGATATGAAAATGAGTGCAGGTGGAAGAATTATTCTACTTGTGATCACACAAAAGAAATAATAGGAAATATGCCATTTTAATTTAGAAAACAAACTCAGGTAGGATTAACTATGTGGAGGCAGGCTCAATAGTGACTGTCACTGAGAAACTGATTGATTCACTTACTCCACCAACATGAGGGGTGGGGAGGGAACAGACCAACAGTAAGAAAATGTTTTCTAGAGAGATTATCCCCGAACATATGAGCTGCATCCTTTACGTGCTCTCAGAGAAGTTGCAATATGTGATTTCCATCACGTTTGCCAAATGCTTAGGATTTTCTTCATATATTCCAGAGACATTTACAGTGCCCTGTATACTAAGGCACTTGTTTTTGGAGTTTAAAATTAATGCACTGTAAGAATCACCACTGTATTGGCTTTATTAGAACTGTAACAAAATATCACTCTGTTTTCAATCATTTATTATGCCAAATAAAAACCAGCAGATTCTCCACCCAACAGTTTATCAGGACTGTCTGTCACCTCTATTCTAACAGCCAGCAGGCAAGCTAAAAGAAGAAAAAAGAAAACAAACCAAAAACAGCAACAGCGTTCTTGGGGAGAAAATGTCCAGAGATTGATGATCTGCCTCTTGCTTAACAGAGATAAACCTTTTACTCTGTGGCAAAACACTCCCAGCTTGAAAAATAATTTTTCAAATTTTTTTTAAATTCAGTTTACTAAAACTTCATCGTAGATGTTTCTAATCATGATTTGTTTAGGAAGAGCTACATTATTGTTTTCTTTTATTTTGATACTAAGGTTGAAAGTGCTGTCGATGAATGGCACAGGAGAAGCTCACTGAAAGAAAATGATCCCACACTAGAAACAAGCATGCAGTGTCTACCGTGTAAAAGATGCCGCAGAGAGCGCAGCTACAAGCAAGAAGCGTTATCACCTGCTCTCAGGGAGATTCATCGTACTACACATTTCCCTGTATGGTCAATGTGTCTACTAAAAGCCCATTTACCAGTCAATTCTTCCTCTTAATGTTTCCTTGTTTAAAGTACACAACTTAAACAAGGAACCAATACCAAAAAGGGCCAAGGAACACTCAACCCAACTGTGGTGGTATCCCTTACAGGGCCAAATCCCATTCATCAAAAACAATCCAAAACGCATGGAAGGGTTAAAGAGAAACTACACAATTTTCTAAATGACAGAGAGTACGTTCCATTACACACACACAAACATCGCACAACACTGTATTCTATTACAGCCACACAAACAGAAGAGATGGGAAAGGAAAAAGGAACACAGAAGGAGGCTTTACGATCAAAGAGTAAAAGAGAAAAATAATTATCCAACCCAGAGAGAGAAAGAGAAGGCAGCAAAAAAGGGAGACAAAGAAAAGAGCCAAGAAAACAAAGAGAGGTTCGTTTCACTTTTTTAGGAATTTTTCTTTAATATATTTTATAACATTATTGGTCTGTGATGAATTAGAAATTAAAATGCTGGCCCTTCAGCAAACATAGCTTGAAAAGCATTGCCCTAAAGACTTTAAAATTTTAAACCATCATGAAATCATTTTGCTAATATTATACTTGTAAGTATATAGTTTATGCTTAGACTTTACTTTTACTAAAAAATAGGCCTTTCTTAATATACAAGCATCCCTGTTCCCACTGAACTCCACTAAAGTGCCACTGCTCTGACCAATTTACTTGCTGGCGCCTGCTCCCAAGAGAGCCTGAATTCTCTCTCCATCCCCCACCAGGCCTAGCTTTCAGGTACCATTAGCCAACTGGCCACTCACAACACATGCTGAAGGCACCAGCAAAACTGCAGTATTTTAAGAAAAAATGTTTTTGAAATAACATATTTCAAAAAAGCAATGAAGTAGTTACTTCTTCAAGGGAAAAATAATAACGAGGACTTTTACTGTTTTAAAACATAGCACTCTTGGGCTTCCTAGGTGGCGCAGTGGCTAAGAATCCGCCTACCAATGCAGGGGACATGGGTTCGATTCCTGCTCCAGGAAGATCCCACATGCCATGGAGCAACTAAGCCCGTGTGCCACAACTATTGAGCCTGTGCTCTAGAGCCCGCGAGCCACAACTACTGAGCCCATGTGCCACAACGATGAAGAGCAGACCCCACTCGCCGCAACTAGAGAAAGCCCACGTGCAGCAACGAAGACCCAACACAGCCAACAAACAAATAATAAATTTAATTTTTTTAAAAAAGTGTATACATACTGAAAGCAAAGATTATTAAAACAAACAAACAAACAAAAAACCGTATCACTCTTTTTGTTTCAAATTACATATGGGCAGAGGAAGCACCATAATCTTCAGTGTTTAAAACATCTAAAGGTCTTAATCTAGCAACAGTGGAAGAGTGCCTTATACACTCTCAGAGAGGGGCCTCTGACCGTCCTACTATTGGAAATGCTACAGCCCACCCCCTGAACTCTGCCTCCACCTTCCCATGCTTCATTTTTCCCACAGCAAGCGTTTTTATGTTCTGTCCATCTCTCCTCACGTACGCCCCATGAGGAGAGGGAATGGTGATGTTTCAATGCCTGGCACATAGCAGATGTGCAGTAAATATCTGCTCATTAATCCTTCATTTAATAAGCCTTCATTTCACCTAAAACAGAAACTTTCATGACAGGAACAAAGCTTCACATCAAAGAAAACGTGATTTAACTCTGCCTGTCGCCACCAGATGGCACTAGCTTCAACTGCTGCCTTGGACTTAGACACAGCATGGATTTTTAAAGTTGTGTTTCAAAATCATACACTGAAAAGAACAAAGTCAAAAGTGAAATACATTTGGACAAATTTAAGAATTGAAAGGAAACTTGAACAGTTAAGTCCAGTGTTACCCCAAAGACAGTCATCCCATTAAAAAGCTTTAGGTAAATATACATATATTGACAGCTTAGACTCAAAGACAAAGGATCTCACAAAGAGCACATTGGAACTAATCTATTAACAAGTAGGAAACCTGGTATATTAGTCTCAATTCTCTATAGTTCTACTTGTTATATATGTGTGTGTGTGTGTGTGTGTGTGTGTGTGTGTGTGTGTGTGTGTGTATACACAAGCACCTGTTGATGACTTTGAAAAGCTCCTTATTTCTGATTATCCTAATAGCCAAGTTCAAGGGCAACTTACATGACCCTCAAGAACAGCCTGCCCTATTTCAAATTTCTTTCATTACCTCCACATCACCTTAAAATTAAGATATGCATACCCTGATAAATATAGTTCCTGAAATTTAGGCTATAAAAGTAGGTCATGAGAAAATCCAGTACTAGTCAGCAGTTTCTTTAGACATTGAATATGTATAAAACTAGGAAATAAAGAGAAATAAGTTGAAATATTTTTGATACAATAATGATGTAGCATGTCAAAGAATAAACATCAAGCCAAAAACTTTTAGCTTTTCATCGAGAATTTACATCCTTTGGAAATCATTTGCATATAAAACTCAAATAGGGAAGAAGAAAATATACATATATACATATACACAGCAACTCAGTATGTACATTTAAGCTTCAAGTCACACAGTAACTATTCCTTTTGAATTAGAATGAAGCTTTATAAGAATTAAATACAGGATGCAAAAAAAAAAAAAAAAAGGCACCTGTAAGAAGACAAAAGAACATATATACCAACTCTATTTGAGCTACTCAACATTTAAGATTGTGTTCTGTTTCATGGTACCAAAAATTGAGAATAAAGTCTCTTCACTCCTAGATTTTATTTTAAAGAGTTTTCCCTTCTCCCCTGCTGCCATAAATAGGTGACTCCAGAACTCCCCTCACCTACTGTATTTTCAAATTACAGGTAATAACCTTCTAGTGACTTGTGAAACCACTTTGAAAGACAGACACAGAATAGAACATAAAGGTGAAATCTTAGAATTCATCACATAAAGAATATGTATCATTTATGTATGTTTTTCTGTTTTGTGTGTGTGTGTCTCTGCGTGTACTTGAATACTGAGTTTCTAAGCATAATATATTTCTTAATATAAGTTCTGGAAAACTGCTTGAAAGACACTACTCTGAATGAATTAAAACTATATCTGACGTGCTTATTTTCTTAAATTTCTTACTAGAGTTAAAAAATAACTGGAAGTTTGCAAAACAAAAAAAGAGTTTTCCCTTCCCTTTAATTCAACAGCAATATATAAGACCCTTGCAGACAAAGGCTATAACCATCTCAGGAATCACCAAGAGAAATCGAAATTAAGACATTCATGTAGGTATATTATGAAGAGACCAAAAGAAAAGTACTAGCAAAATAAACAGCTGGAATCCAGAGATCAGTGGGATAAATAAGTAAAGAAAGACTTCAAGGAAAAGGCAAGATCAGCACTGAATCTGGAAAGATAAGATGTGAAAGGCTGGAGTGGTGAGAATATCCTAGGAAGGAATCCCTTCAGTGTTAAGTGGAGACTCACACTGGGAAAAATGGGCTGAGCTCGTAGTTTAACTGAAAAAGGATGGACTGAAGAGAGGCACAGAAGGTCAACCACATGAAAAAAATAGACTTGAAAGAGGTTCACAGGAATTCAACTCAGAAGAACAACATTTGGGACCAATTATGAGGCTTATCTCACAAGCCAAGCCTGAGGTGAAAACAGTCTAGGGCAGAATAGTGGTAGTGTTAGTGGGAAGTAAAGAAGAACATTAAAGTAAAGAAATAAAAGGAATTCAAATTGGAAAAGAAGAAGTAAAACTGTCACTCTTTGCAGATGACATATTTTACACAGAAAATCCAAAAGATGCTACCAGAAAACTACTAATGTCAATTGTTGAATTTAGTAAAGTAGCAACATACAAAATTAATGCACAGAAATCTCTTGCATTCCTATACACTAACAATGAAAAATCTGAAAGAGAAATTAAGGAAATACTCCCATTTACCACTGCAACAAAAAGAATGAAATACCTAGGAATAAACCTACCTACGGAAGCAAAAGACCTGTATGCAGAAAACCTTAAGACACTGATGAAAGAAATCAAAGATGACACAAACAGATGGAGGGACATACCATGTTCTTGGATTGGAAGAATCAACATTGTGAAAATGACTATACTACCCAAAACAATCTACATATTTAGTGCAATCCCTATCAAATTGCCAATGACATTTTTCACAGAACTAGAACAAGAAATTTTAAAATTTGTATGGAAACACAAAAGACCCCGAATAGCCAAAGCAATCTTTTTTTTTTTAGACTTATAGATTTATGACTTTAGTTGAAAGACTTAACTATAAGAAAATTTAGCAAATAGCAAGCAGCAATGTTTAGAAGCATACGAATCACTATATTTTTTAATCAACATTTTAGATCATTTTATGTACCTGTTTTATCTATTAAGCTCAAGCACATAAAAAAATTTATAAACACACTTTACAACAAATTTTTAACAAAGTTGCAAAAATCCCCAAGATTCACTGTTAAAACTACTAAAACTGAAACAGAACTTTTTTTTTTTGGCTGTGCCACGCAGCATATGGGACCCTAGTTCCCTGACCAGGGGTTGAACCCACACCCCCTGCATTGGAAGCATGGAGTCTTAAGCACTGGGCCACCAGGGAAGTCCCTGAAACAGAACTTGATACAAAGAATTAACATAATCAAGAATTGTAGGCTCAGACAAGGCAATGTGAGAAAGAACAAAGCTGGAGATATCACCCTTGACTTCACACTATACTACAAAGCTAGCGTAATCAAAACAGTACAATACTGGCACCAAAACAGGCACTCAGATCAATGGAACAGAAAAGAGAGCCCAGAAATAAACCTGCACTTACATGGTCAATTAACCTATATCAAAGGAGGCAAAAATAAACAATGGAAAAAAAACAGTCTCCTTAATAAGTGGTGCTGAGAAAGCTGGACAGCTTCATGTAAAAGAATGAAATTAAAACACTTTCTCACAACATACGGAAAAATAAACTCAAAATGGATTAAAGACCTAAATGTAAGACTGGAAACTATAAAAATCCTAAAAGAAAACATAAGTAGAACACTCTTTGATGTAAATCGCAGCAATATTTTTTGGGATCTGACTCTCAAAACAAAGGAAATAAAAGCAAAAATAAACAAATGGGACCTAATTAAACTGTAAATCTTAAAAACTTTTGCACAGCAAAGGAAACATCAACAAAACAACAAGATGACTTCCTGAATGGAAAATATTTGCAAATGATATGACTGACATATATTTTGGATTAATATCCAAAATATATAAACAGCTATACAACTTAATATCAAAAAGCAACCTGAGTAATAAAAGGGCAGAAAACAACAGACATTTTTCCCAAAGAAGACATACAGGTGGCCAACAGGCACATGAAAAGATGCTCTACATCATGTAAATGCTAATCATCATATAAATGCAAATCAAAACCACAAGGAGACAACACCTCACACCTGTCTGAATGGCCATCATCAGAAAGGCCACAAAGGACGTGGAGAAAAGAGATCCCTCCCACACTGTTGGTGGGAATGTAAACTGGTGCAGCCACTATGGAGAGCAGTATGGAGGTCCCTCAAAAAACTAAAAATAAAGCTATCACATGACCCAGCAACCCCACTCCTGGATATTCAACCAGAGAAAATGAAAACATTAATTCAAACAGACACCTGCGCCCCAGCGTTTACAGCAGCATTATTTACAGAAGCCAAGACAATGGGAGTAAGCCAAGTCCACATGAACAGACAAGTGGCTAAAGATAGGAGTGTGCGTACAAACACACACACACACCCTCAGCCGTAAAAAAGAATGCAATTCTGCCATTTGCAAAAACACACGGATGGACCTGGAAAGTGTTATACTCAGTGGAATATGTCAGAAGAGAAAGATAAATACTGTTATCACATATATGGAACGCAAAAATGAAACAAACCACTGTATGTAACAAAACAGAAGCCAACCCACAGAGAGAACAAAGTAGTGGTTAGCAGTCAGGAGAAGGAGTGGAGACCACAAGACAGGGGGAGGGGGTTAAGAGCTACAAGCTACTCTGTATAAAAAAAGGCACAAGGAGATACTGTACAGCACAGGGAAGTACAGCCAACCTTTTACAACTTTAAGCAGACTATAACTGATAAAAACTTTGAATCACTGTGTTATACACCTTAGCTGTAAACCAACTACACCTCAGTTAAAGAAACATGCATGCTATGTTCCACTCAATTTTGCTACAAAACTAAAATCACTCTAAAAAAAAAAACTACTTTTAAAAAAAAGGAAAAAGAACTGTAGCTTCCATTTGAAAGCTTAAGGGGGGAGCTCCCTGGTGGTCCAGTGGTCAGGACTCCATGCTTTCACTGCCGAGGTCCAGGTTCAATCCCTGGGTGGGGAGCCAAGATCCCACAAGTCGCGGAGCGGAGAGAAAAGGAAAGGAAAAGGAAAAGAAAAGAAAAAAAAAAGCAATAAAAGCTTAAGGGAGGCTTGTGAGTGAAAGCTCCAACAGCCTCATCTGCGGCTCCCCAGCGTCAAGGCCACGGAAGGCACACAGGTTCTTCTGGCACAGGGAACCCAGGCTGAGAAGGCGAGGCTGGTGACGAGGGCCAAGGGGCACAGGCAGCCAGGACCAGGCCTCTCCCTCCCACCACGTGTGGCATCTCAGACAGCATCCAGCTGTCCCAGGCCCTTCCTTCCCAGGCCCCGAGCAGCCACTGTCACTGGGGGAAAGGATGCAGTCAGCATGTGAGCAGAGTTTTCAATGCTGCCACCCCTCGGCCCCATGTCACCACTCGGTCATGGAGTGTGACAGCAAGAGCCGTGAGCTGGACAAACGGGTCTGCAGGACACCCACAGCTCCACTTCTGCCCTCTAGACCAGAGAGACAACAGGCTAAAGATGTGCTCAGGCACGGTCGACTTCTGGGACTCCCAAGGGGCAACAGGCACCGAGGACAGGTATCTGGGAATTGGCACTGAACACAGATGCAGGCGAGAAAGGAGGGAGAATCTCATTCTCCGCTGTGTGAGCCCCAAGGACGGGGCTGGGAGGAAAGTGGGAGATGCGGCCAGGCCCGGGGGGGTGACCTGCTGTCTCAGTGCAGGGAGGTGGGGGTAGTGGGCCCTGGTGGGCAGCCCAGGCAGCATCTGCACCAGGACAAGTGCAGACCCCACGGGTGCCCATCCTCCAGGGCCTGTGCTGCTCCAGGGCAAGGAGGGGGCCTGACGAGGAGAGAAGCAGGGGACCCGACAGTGTCGAGGGACGACCACGGAAGGGGCCCCGCATCCACGGGGAGGGCTGGCAGCAAAGCAATCTTGAGAAAGAAAGACGGAGCTGGAGGAATCAGGCTCCCTGACTTCAGACTACACTACAAGGCTACAGTGATCAAGACAGTATGGTACTGGCACAAAAACAGAAATATACATCAATGGAACAGGATAGAAAGCCCAGAGATAAACCCATGCACATATGGTCACCCTATCTTTGACAAAGGAAGCAAAAATATACAATGGAGAAAAGACAGCCTCTTCAATAAGTGGTGCTGGGAAAATTGGACAGCAACATGTAAAGGAATGAAATTAGAACACTCCTTAACACCATACACAAAAATAAACTCAAAATGGATTAAAGATCTAAATGCAAGGCCAGACACTATAAAACTCTCAGAGAAAAATATAGGCAGAACACTCTCTGACATAAATCAAAGCAAGATCCTTTTTGACCCACCGCCTAGAATAATGGAAATAAAATCAAAAATACACAAATGGGACCTCATGAAACTGAGAAGCTTTTGCACAGAAAAGAAACCAGAAATAAGACATGAAGACAACCCTCAGAATGGAAGAAAATATTCACCAACAAAGCAACTGACAAAGGATTAATCTCCAAAATATACATGCAGCTCATGCAGCTCAATACCAAAAAAATAAACAACCCAATCCAAAAATTGGCAGAAGACCTAAATAGACATTTATCCAAAGAAGACATGCAGATGGCTAACAAATGCATGAAAAGATGCTTAACATCACTAATCATTAAAGAAATGTAGATCAAAGCCACAGTGAGGTATCATCTCACACCAATCAGAATGGCCACTATCAAAAAATCTAGAAACAATAAATGTTGGAGAGGGTGTGGAGAAAATGGAACCCTCCTGCACTGCTGGTGGGAATGTAGACTGGTATAGCCACTATGGAGAACAGTATGGAGGTTCCTTTAAAAAAGTAAAAATAGAACTACCATATGACCCAAAAATCCCACTACTGGGCATAAACCCTGAGAAAACCATAATTTAAAAACATTCATGTAGCACAATGTTCATTGCAGCACTATTTACAGTAGCCAGGACATGGAAGCAACCTAAATGCCCATCAACAGATGAATGGATAAAGAAGATGTGGTACATAAATACAATGGAATATTATTTAGCTATAAAAAGGAATGAAATTGAGTTATTTTTAGTGAGGTGGATGGACCTAGAGTCTGTCATACAGAGTGAAGTAAGCCAGAAAAACAAATACCATATGCTAACTCATATACATGGAATCTAAAAAAATGATACTGATGAACCCAAGTGACAGGGTAAGAATACAGGTGCAGACGTAGAGAATGGACTTGAGGACATGGAGCAGGGGGAAAGGGAAGCTGGGACAAAGTGAAAGGGTGGCACTGACATATATACACTACCAAATATAAAATAGATCGCTAGTGGGAAGCTGCTACATAGCAGAGGGAGATCAACTCAATGATGGGTGATGACTTAGAGGGCTGGGATAGGGCGGATGGGAGGGAGGCTCAAGAGGGAGGGGATATGGGGATATGTATATAAATATAGCTGATTTGCTTTGCTGTACAGTGGAAACTGGCATGACAGTGTAAAGCTATTATACTCCAATAAAGGTCTGAAAAAAAAAAGTAAACAAGAACTGCTAAAATGTAGAAATGACAGGAATCAAAAAAAGCACAATCAAAAGAATCAGATGGGCCTGGGCACAACAACTTTCAGTTCTGCCACTTCACCAACTGTGGGACATTAGGCAAGCAATCAAACTTTTCAAAGCTTCTGCTTCTTAACCCACAAAATGGAGATAATAGTTCAAGGCTGTGCTAAGAGTTTAAGCAATGAGATGAAATATTCAAAGGCACATAGATTATAGAAAACCAAAAGATGTTCATCATTTCTTGATCTTCTTCTACAACAACAGTTGTCTTCAAGAAATTTCCAGAAATAAGTTAACATGGTTCATTCCCATTTTTAAATCAAATATTTATGAGGATTAAAAAAAGCAGCACTCTCCTAAAGCAGCTCATCAGCATGCCCAATCGCTCCCCAAACAAGGGCATTACTTTCTCTAATGTCCATTTTTTTTTTTAATTTTTATTGTAGTATAGCTGATTTACAATATTGTGTTAGTTTCCGCTATACAGCAAAGTGAATCAGTTATACATATATATATATATATATCTCCACTCTTTTTTAGATTCTTTTCCCATGTAGGCCATTACAGAGTATTGAGTAAAGTTCCCTGTGCTATACAGTAGGTCCTTATTAGTTATCTATTTTATACATAGTAGTGTGTATATGTCAATCTCAATCTCCCAATTTATCCCTCTCCCCCTTTCCCCCCAAGTAACCATAAGATTGTTTTCTACATCTGTGACTCTATTTCTGTTTTGTAAATAAGTTCATTTGTACTATTTTTTTTTAGGTTCCACATATGAGCAATATCACACAATATCTGTCTTTCTTTGTCTGACTTACTTCACTCAGTATGACAATCTCTAGCTCCATCCATGTTACGGCAAATGGCATTATTTCATTCTTTTTCATGGCTGAGTAATATTCCATTGTGTATATATGTACCACATCTTCTTTATCCATTCCTCTGTCGATGGTCTAATGTCCATTTTTAAATCAACAGTCTTAAACATATAAACAACATCCATAAGCTAAAATCTTCCATATGATATCTTCTAGAGGTATACCACACAGTATTAATATCCACAAGAATACTGCCAGTTAACTGGACAGAGAACTCCACCCAGAAAAATGTCCATATAATACCAAATTTCATTTAATGACTTCCCATGAAATATCTACTACTAACATCATTTTCAGTTCTGTTTATAACCAGTTGTTTCACTTCTACAGGGCACTGTGCTTGCATACCTATGGTCTGATTATACCAAATTAAAAACTCTCCTTAAACGTCTGGCTCTGAAGTCAGCTGGAGCTGTGGTATCGCCATAGGGCTTAGCACTCTCCAGATTCAATGCAGGGTACTGAGAATGTAAAAATTGCTCTATCGACTATCCTAAATTTTAAAGAGTAGTCTTGTTTCCTGATACGACACCTGGAATAAATAAAAGGCATCACTTTTTCTTTCTACAATGCATCCTGATTCAGAAGAAGCCCTTATTTTTCAGCACCACATCGGACAATGACTAGCCGTTGCACTGGCAAAGCTCTATCAGCCCTTACCTACATGTTCCTATTATACTTCATCAAGTGGAAATAACAGCTAACTTTAATGCTCCTTCTACGTACACCAACTGTGCTGGCTGCTTTCTACCTCTAAGCATCACAATAACTCTGCCAGGTAGTAATTTTACAGAGATGGACACTAAGCCTCTGAAAGGCTAACTACTGAAACTGAACATCATACCAGAAATAGCTCCCCACACTAAACACACACTTTCTTGTGGCCATGGTTTTGCTCATTCTGTACTCTCAGCTTAGAATTCTTTTTCCCCTTCTTATTAACTCATATCCATTCTTTAAGGCTTAACTTCCCTCAGGATGTCTTCTCTACTGCAGTGCCAATGTTAACACTTTAAAACGTGGTTTCAAGAATCAGTAAATGAACAGAAATCCAAGATTCTGTACTGAAATTTTGGTTTAATAATCTGGGATGTTAACTAAAGTATAAGCCTCTGAAACTTATTCATAACCTAGCAGAGTCCCTGGCACCTTGTAGGCACTCAGTAATCACTGCTGGGAGGAGAGAAAAAAGAAAGTAAGAAGAAAGAGAAAGAGCAAAAGAGATGAGACAAGAGGCAGAAAATTCCCAGCTCCCAAATACCAGAATCTTGATGCAGAACTCTGAATATTTTTGTAAGAGAATACTCATAAACAACAACTTAATAATAAAGTTAGCTAACCTATGTTTTGCCACCAACAGTGAGTTCTTAAAATCCTAAGAATTTTGTGCCAAAACATAAAATTAAATGTAAAGAGAATACAGATTCAACTCTAAGGACAAAGAATAATCTATAAGTATCATTCAAATCTTAATCTTAAAACTTATCTACGTTTACTGTTGAGAAAGCTTTAAAAGGACTCTTGCTGAGCTAAAATGGAATCCACCTATCAGTCTCATTTCTAAACAATTATAAAATACAAGAGAGAAGAATATTTGCTTAGCGATTTCATTCTCATATTTAAGAACATGTTTTAAAATTATTTTCAATTTCAACATTTTAATTATACATTCACGCCCTTCTCTAACACTGTCTCTCTGGAAGATAACTTTCTAGACACCCAACAGCCAATAAAGCAAGGCAAAACAAAAGTCTCTTCCCTATGGTGGGAGGTCAACCAAGCTTCTCTTACTACCTTAGTGCCTAATCAGCCCACGCGCTCTCTCCAGCCCACTTCCTCAATTGCTCCATCACTCGTGACTCCCTCTCCAGTGCTAAGGAGGTCTGTGTCTCTGTCAATGCCTTAAATCTGCCCAATGGAAAAGAACTGTGACAGGGAAGTCTTCCCGAAGATATCACTGCACCTGGCACTCAATACCTCTCTTCTCCACTTATGCCCAAGTCTAAAGAAGTAAACAACAATTCTGTATTCAAAGTGTCTGCACACAATGGGTAGCCCAAAATTATTTACACTGCTGTCAATTACACTGGTACTAGCCATTTATAGAAAGAAAGCCACACACTAATGACAGCAGGCAACAGAGTAAAAGAGAAAAAGAATGTGATTTGACATCAGGGATAGATCTGAGTACCAACTCCACCACTGTAACCTTGGAAGGGTCACTTAAAAGTCTCCAAAATTTTAAACAATAGCATCTGCCTTTCCTGTCATGAGGATAAAATGAGTACTTGCAAGGAAAGCACTGGTATATGGTAAAATTAAAAATATATATTATTTTATTAATGATAATGATATGATAAACAAATTCCATGTAATCTGTAATCCAAAGTGTTCCCGCTGACTCCAAGCCTCGATTGAGTTCTACAACTGCTCCAAGGAAGCAAGAAATAAAGAAAAACATAACAAGACAAAGAGAACTGCCTGTGACACAAGTTCTCTTGTGCACCTGGTATGTTGTCCCTAAAGAAAATTCTAGTCAGCAGCAACAACAACATTTGAACAAAGGCAGCAGCGTCTGAAAAAATGTTGGGTTGGCCAAAAAGCTCGTTTGGGTTTTTCCACAACATCTTACGGATGAGGAACAACAACAACAAAAAAGATAATCTGAGTGCAAAAAAGTATTGATTTTGAAAATTCAAAGGCAAATAACAGGTAAAGTTGACAAGCCATTCTATTTCTATTTCAGCTAAAGAGCCAATAATTTTAACTCTACTTTTTGTGTATGGTACTAGGAAATATGTAGGAAGAAACAGAAAAACATTCCTTTATCAGCATCTTAAAAATCCTAAAACTGCCCCAAACATTCCCTCACATTTGACACAAGCACCATATTACTTCCCATTTGCTACGGTTAAAAAAAAAAAAATGCACGTATTTTAAAGATAGAACTTTTTACAGTATACTATGCAAAAGTATTCTTAGTTAACAGAATTTTACATCATTACTATTAGATATTTTTGTCTACTAACTAAATTACAAAGCTTGGCCTGCACAGGTATATCATTTAAGTCAAATAAATCATTTCTGTTCATGTTTATAGAAAATTCAACACTACCTGTTGAATTATTACAAATCAATCAGGCAAATCATACTTAGTTTCAAAATACAGCTTTCAAAGAATAAACTCTACATATATGAATTCTATATAATCCACAGCAAACAAAAATATCAAAGTGAAAGAAGATAGAAGAGGGATTCACTTACTCATTCATGAAACATTTGTGAAATTTGCACTAGGTCCTAAACACTGTACCAAGCCGTGAACACACACTGGTCAATAAGACAATAATTTCAGGAAATTCAAAATCCAGTAAGGAAGGCAGGCAAAAAAATGTGGCAGGGGCTATAAAATAATTAAAAGCCAGGAACAGTAATTAAAGTTTAAGGACATCTCGCAAATCAACAGGAAAGAGACCAATATCACAAGAGAAAAAAAGAGAGAGGAAAACAAGCAATGCACACACAGAAATTATACAATGGATAAATGAATAATGTTCAAGGAAAAATAAATTCAAATAGTAAGTCAACACTTCTCACTAACTGTTTTTCTCAAAACATTAAAAACATGTGGCTGCTCGTGTTGGTGTTAGTAAATGGGCACAGACATAAAATGGTCAATATGACTTCTCTGCAGGATAGTTTGGCAAAATGTATCAAAAGCTTTTAAAATGTGTCATGTTCCCAAAGTCATTACAGGAAAACTACAAGCCAATATCCCCTATGAACACAGAAGCAAAGACCCTTAACAAAATATTAGCAAACAGAATTCTGTAACAGATAAAGGAAAGCACATCACCAATGAGCGAGGTTTATCATAGGAATTTAAGGTTGGTTCAACGTTAGAAAAATCAATGTGCCGACAGAATAAGTAACAACAACTCTATGTTCACCCTAATAGTTGCAGAAAAAGCATCTGACAAAATTCACCATCCATTTCTGATAAAAACACTAAACCAGCCAGAAATAGAATGAACTTTCTCAACCTGTTAAAAGCATTTACAAAAAACTATGGCTAACATCAGATGTAACAGTAAAGGACTGAATGTTTCCCCTCCCTAAGCTAGGAACAAGACAATGATGTCCACTCTCACTACTGGTATTCAACATAGAGTGTAATCAAGTAAGAAAAAGAAATAAAAGACACACAGATTGGAAAGGAAGAAATGAAACCATCTTTATTCACAAATACAATGACCAGCTACAGAGAAAATCCAAAGAAAAATCCAAAGAATCTCAAAACACAGCCACAACTTAATAGGACAGCTTAGAATGACTGGTATACAAAAACTGTACTTCTATATTCTAGCAACAAAAAATGAGAAACTGAGTTTTCTTAAGTATCATTTATAATAGCACTGAAAACTATAAAATAGGAAGAGATGAATCTAACAAAATATGTGGTAAGATGCTCATGCTTAAAACTATTAAAAAATGCTAAAAGACATTAAAGAAGCCCTAAATAAATGGAAAGATATGTCATATTCAGGAATCAGAAGAGTCAATATTGTTAAGATGTCAGTTCTCTCCAAATAGATTTACAGAGTCATGCAATCTCAATGAAGATACCAGAAGACTTTTTGTAAAAATTAACTAGCTGATTCAAAAATTTATATGGAAATACAATGGTCTAAAAATAGTCAAAACAAATTTTTAAAATATCAAGTTGGAAGACTAACACTGTCTGAGTTGAGATTTGCTATAAAGCTGTAGTAACCGACACCAGTGTTATTTATGAAAGGATAACGAGATGGAACCAAAGTGAGCAACACAGAGACCTACATATACATGGTCAACTAACTTTCACCAAAGAGTCAAGGAAACTAGAATGGAAAAAGCCCAGTAATTTCAGAAAACAGTACTGGTTCAACTGGACATCCACATGCGGAGAGTGAGGCAGCTGGAAGCTCGACCCTTACCTCATACAAAAATTAAATTGAAATGAATGCTGGCCCTAAATTCAAGTGCTAAAACTATAAAAAGTCCAGAAGAAAACATAAAAGAAAATCTAAATCAGACTTCAAAAACCAGATTATTGGTCAAGATATGAATACTAGAGTCAGAATACCTAGATTCAGACTCCAACTGGGCCAATACCTAACTGTGCACCTCACTATTTTATTGTCTCTTTATCTCAGTTTTTTTCCTTTACTTCTATAATGGTAGAGTACCTACCTCATAGGGTTATTCAAGGACTGAATGAGATAATGTTTAGAAAACTTCTAATACATATTAAGTACTCAGTATGTTTGCTATTTTAAAAATTTTTATTTAGTTACTTAAAAAAACACCTATCCAAGTTTCACAGTTCAAAATTTAATATTTCCTATTGTGAGCCTTAAAATTGTATAAAGAATAAGAGTTCGGGTTCATTTTTCATTCAATTCTCTCTAAAGAAATGATCAAGAATAAGGCATATAAAATTAAAAGGAAACTAAGGGAAGGGTGGAGAAACATATTCACTGTGCACCTGTAAGTACCCCAGGAAACAGGTGCTTTACCTGGATTATCTCTTTTATTCCTCCTAGCAGGTGCCTAGTGAGAAACAAAGGACTTTCATGAAACTTTTAATAAACACTTCATTAGGTGGCCTTGATACAGAAGTGCCAGCTTTCTATTTAAGATTCCGTGAAGTCATGCTGATAACCAATTATAAACTAAGGTTGGAACCCAGGTCTCCATGATGTGGCTTTTGTTCTTCTGTTTACATCAAACTGCCTTCTTTTTATTCCCCCCAGCTTTACTGAGGTATAATTGACAATTAAAATTTCTATATATGTAAAAAAAAAAAAAAAGATTCCAAATTGTTGCCCAAAACAAATGCCTCATTAAAAGTTTGGAGAGATTGAATTGTTGTAAGGAATATTTGTAATTGTTTAAATCAGAAAGTAGTATGTTAAGAATCACAATGAAGGATCCTCACATCATAAACCATGGAACCCCATCACCTTACTTAATGCTATAATCATGACTCTGGCTACTTTTTAAAACACGCATCAGAAAACCAATAAACAAGAAGCTTAAAGCTGTCAGCCTCTGAGAGTTCCCAAAGTTATGAAAAATGGGAAGTTTTTAGCATCTATTCCATCTTTAAAGATGGAGAAAGAGGGAGAGTTCACAGCAAAGAAAGTCATTCTACAAATTTCTTCTGGTTATCTTCCCACAGTTCCCCAAAGGCAACAAGCAGCACACAGTAAGAAGTGGTAGGAAATAACAGAAGATCCTCCACTGAGGGTAAACTTACCTGTAACGTTTTATTCTCCTTAAGATCCAACCCAAACACATTGTGCCGCTTCACCTTAAAGAAGTCAGCATCGAGGCCGTCGTCCTCCTCCTCATCATCTCTGTCCAAGAACTGCATAGGAACTTCTTTGCTCTTCTGTGACTCTTCGTTGCTAGGGACAGATTGAGGCTGAGACTCTTTTGCTTTTCCCAGTTTCTCTTCCGTTTCTTCTTCATATTCTTTCTCTTCTTCCTCTTCATCACAAATGCCACCAGACAGCCTGTACTCTGTCCCTTCTGGTCTTTTCCCACCTTTCTGAAGAATAGACATTTTCTCACTGAAGTAGGCTCTAAATTCTTCCACTTCTTCATTGGTGAGGGAGAGAGTCCTTGGCTCAATTACTTTATCATCCTGGCTCACTACCAGTTCTCTGTTGGGCTGTTTTTGCATTCTCTGAAGAAATCTTACCCGTGGTGCCACAGCAAGACCAAGAGACCTTAAATATGAGCAAATGAAAATGGTTATCTCAATACACTGATGGTGTGTTTGAGTTGATTATGAAATGGCTTCTCAGGAGTTAGGATTTTTGGAGCCTTTTTTTTTTTTTTTTTTTTTAAGAAAACATTCCTCTGAGACACAACACAATCTTGACAGGTTAGGTGATCCAAAAGATACTGAACACCTGTCAGAAAACATTGGAGACACCCCATTTTCCATTAAGAGGGTAATGGTTAACAAAATAAAGAGCATGAGACCAGAAACAAGGGAACAACAGTTCAAGTACTAATTATTTCCAGTATAACTCTTACAGCCTCAGCTTTTACAAATGTGAGATAACAATACCTACCAGGCCTATCTCACAGTTGCTGTAAATATCTGATATACTAACTATATGAAAATACTTTGTAAAATATAAATACTAAAGCTGGAAAAGCCATGGCCATAAAAGAACAAAACACACTTCTCTGCAATGAATGAATTCGAGTGTTATTATCCTCCCTTCTAACACATAATGTGGCATAATCCCTTCTATAAAAAAGGATTTTTAAACCCCAGACCAAAAAAAGAAAAAAAATCTTATTTTCTCCTTCTAAGATCAAGATTTATTTATGATCAGGTCTTTCCCAGCTTCTCAGTTCCCACAGATGGATTGTAAATAAACTCTTAAAGCAAGACCTGATATAATAAAAAGCTAACATTACAAAATGGACCCTCTGCCCTTTTCTCATAAGACACGATTCACAGAAACTGAGAGGTGTAGTTGTAAAACCTGGATTCAGAAATAGAACTGCTGAGGTTCAAATCCTGGCTCTGTCACCTACTAGCTATGTGATCACAGGACACTATTAAACCTCTCTATACCTCAGTTCTCATTTGCAAAATGGCATGACAAGAGTACCTACATTACAGGGTCCTTGTAAAATAAAATGAGTTCACAGAGGCAATGCATCTAAAACAATGCCTAGCACACAGGCGGCCACTACTGAGCGCCTGGCATCATTACTGTTACAGGGGACACAGATAGGACCACAAACCCAGTAGCCAGCAGAGCATTTCTCTCAGTGTATTACAGTTACATTTACATGTTTCTCGCTGCTACTAAACTTGGCCTCCTTTAAGGTAGAAGCACATAACCTCACACCCATAATTTTAATATCTAGCTCAATGAACTAGACATATTAGGTACCTAAAACACATTTCTTTAATTTTCAGTAAAAGTACGGTACTAATATAAATAAATAAATAGAGCATATTTCTTCAGTAAAACATATAAAAGATTTTTTAAATCTTTATTTTATCCTACACAGGAGACCTGCTGCCTCTCCTGTTTGTTAATATCTCACCTATGTCAATGAGAAAACCAGGAAACCAGGAGAGAACTTCATGAAGCACAAAAATCAGCTACTAACCTAAACCATGAATCATATTCCGAAATTGTAAAATTGGTAAAGAGAGGGACTTCCTATGTGGTGCAGTGGTTAAGAATCTGCCTGCCAATGCAGGGGACGCAGGTTCAATCCCTGCTCCAGGAAGATCCCACATGCCACAGAGCAACTAAGCCCACGCGCCACAACTACTGAAGCCCATGCGCTTAGAGCCCGTGCTCCACAACAAGAGAAGAGACCACAGTGAGGAGCCTGCGCACCACAATGAGTAGCCCCCACTCGTCATAACCAGAGAAAGCCCCTGTGCAGCAATGAAGACCCAATTCAGCTGACAAATAAATAAATAAATAAGTTTTTTTTTAAATTTGGGAGATACGTTCGATAGGTTACTCCTTTCGGCCCGTGGACACCGCCGAGTAAGCATCGTTGACGTCTCTCCCCTCCACTGCCGTCATGTCTAAGTCAGAGTCTCCCAAAGAGCCCGAACAGCTGCGGAAGCTCTTCACCGGAGGTTTGAGCTTTGAAATAACCGATGAGAGTCTGAGGAGCCATTCTGAGCAATGGGGAACGCTCACAGACTGTGTGGTAATGAGGGATCCAAATACGAAGCGCTCCAGAGACTTCAGGTTTGTCACCTATGCCACTGTGGAGGAGGTGGATGCGGCCATGAATGCACGCCCACACGAGGGGGATGGAAGAGTTGTGGAACCAAAGAGGGCCGTCTCAAGAGAAGATTCTCAAAGATCTGGTGCCCACTTAACTGTGAAAAAGATTTTTGTCGGTGGCATTAAAGAAGACACTGAGGAACATCACTTAAGAGATTATTTTGAACAGTATGGGAAAATTGAAGTGATTGAAATCATGACTGACCGAGGCAGTGGCAAAAAGAGAGGCTTTGCTCTCATAACCTTTGATGACCATGACTCCGTAGACAAGATTGTCATTCAGAAATACCACACTGTGAATGGCCACAACTGTGAAGTAAGGAAAGCCCTATCTAAGCAAGAGATGGCTAGTGCTTCATCGAGTCAGAGAGGTCGAAGTGGTTCTGGAAACTTTGGTGATGGTCATGGAGGTGGTTTTGGTGGGAATGACAACTTTGATCATGGAGGAAACTTCAGTGGTCAAGGTGGCTTTGGTGGCAGCCACGGTGATGGTGGATATGGTGGCAGTAGGGATGGCTATAATGGATTTGGTAATGATGGAAGCAATCTTGGAGGTGGTGGAAGCTACAATGATTTTGGTAATTACAACAATCAATCTTCAAATTTTGGACCCATGAAAGGAGGGAACTTTGGAGGCAGAAGTTCTGGCCCCTATGGCAGTGGAGGCCAATACTTTGCCAAACCACGAAACCAAGGTGGCTATGGTGGTTCCAGCAGCAGCAGTAGCTATGGCAGTGGCAGAAGCTTTTAATTACTGCCAGGAAACAAAGCTTAGCAGGAGAGGAGAGCCAGAGAAGTGACAGGGAAGCTACAGGTTACAACAGATTTGTGAACTCAGCCAAGCGCAGTGGTGGCAGGGCCTAGCTGCTACAAAGAAGACATGTTTTAGACAATACTCATGTGTATGGGCAAAAAAAACTCAAGGACTGTATTTGTGACTAATTGTATAACAGGTTATTTTAGTTTCTGTTCTGTGGAAAGTGTAAAGCATTCCAACAAAGGGTTTTAATGTAGATTTTTTTTTTTTTGCACCCATGCTGTTGATTGCTAAATGTATTAGTCTGATCATGACGCTGAATAAATGTGTCTTTAAAAAAAAAAAAGTTTGGTAAAGAGATAAGCAAAAACAAAAAAAACCTATTACCCATGGCATGTGATTTTCCATCCATTACCTAAACAAGATGTCAGTGACCTTACTTTGTTATCTAGCAAATTAAATGGTTCTAAAATATTACAACTGACAAATTACCTGTTATCCTGAACTTGCACTCGAACATGAAGAATAGAAAACAGCAGCTGACCCAGATACAAGTTTTTATTAGCCTCAACTTAAAGGTAAAGGCACTCAAATTCCTGGAAAGCAGGCTACATCCACAGACCTTGCTTTGAAAGTACATATTTCATCACAGACTAGGAGATTTCAAGCTAACATTCAAAGTATGAGTAACCTCAAGAGTGCTTCTATAGGATTTTGTCAATGCTTTTCCCACAGGTAGGAACCCACTGAAAAATGGACGCTCCTTCTTTACACCTGAAAGGGTTAGGGAAAAAGAAAAATCCTTCAATTACTAAGCCAAAACAAGACCAAGAGCTCCGTTTTCATATAATAGTAACCACAGTTACTAAAGAGAGACATTTTGCCGTGGTAACTGTGAGCACCTGTAAGAAACACCAAGACACAAAGAATATCCAGGCCATAAGCAGCATGAGAAACCAATCTAAAATACGGGAAGAATGGACAAAAAGACCTGCATCCAAAGCATGAAAAGAACTGTCTACGGTAAGCCAGGCCAGCTTTTAGAAAACAAGAGGACTACAGACATTTAAAGATTTCAAAGAATGCGTGTCAACTGCTCTCCATCTCCTAAGACCAAAGTACAGGAAACTGCCAGCGTAATTTTCAAGAATTTACATTTACAAGCAAGAACTTCTTCCTGACTAAACTGAACACTCAAGTGTAGAGTTTTCTACAGTTTATACAATCTTTTTCTCTGCAAATCTTCAACAGATTCTTTTAAGGTAAGGCAGAGTGGTTTAAATTAGGACTCTCGTAACCAGGTTTCAAACAAGTTTCCTCTAACATTGAGGATTCACAACCAAAACTATAATAGGAATACTTACAGGGCATATTGAGGTATAGGTAACTTGCTTACATCAAATATTTCTTTATCCTTCATCAGATACACTGAACGTATGTAGGAGACAAAACACTGTAAACATAAAAGGTTGGAGCGTATGACATATAATAGTCAGAAATGGAAGATGAATTTTACCTGAGATAAAAGAAAATTAATCAAAGGAATAAATTCAACAGTAGTGAAAAATCTCAAAAATAGCTCAGTATATCTCCATCTCATGAAAAAAAAAACCTCCCTTTCTAGACCTGTAATATTAGAAAAGACTTTAAATTTGGTTTCATCAAACCAACTCAACATACAATATAACCTTCTCAAAAAGCTATTCGAGAAGTTAATATCATTCAGACACATTAATGGGAAAAAATATAGGCTTTGGAATAATACAGTTGAAATCTGAGCTCCACATCTTACTAGCTGAGCAAGTTTCTAATTTCTCTGTCAGTTTCCTCATCTATCAAAGATAATAGGACCTTCTACTTAGAGTGTTGTGAGAAGTAAACGAGAAAAATGCGTGCAGAATGCTTGGCATTTCTTCTAGAACACATTAAGTACCAATGAACACCAGTTATTAGTAGTAATTACTACTGGAAAACATCCTTTGACTACTACAAAAAAATAAAATTTTACTGTACTTAAGCTTAAAAAAATCATAACAGGAAAAGTTTATTTCTAAAGCTTTTCCTTTTTTATTATACTTTCAAGTAATTCATCACCATTATAATTTCAAGTAATGTGTCATTAACTTGTAATATTTTTCTTCTGTTTGTGTTAAAAAAAAAAGTAAGTAAACTATCTTTATGCCAAGAGCTATTACAAACTAAACGGTAAACATTGTCCTGGATCCTCTCAGTTTGCAAAATAAACAGGCAGCAAAGATAATGAAACACATCTAAGCAGAAGTTTTATTTTTTTATTTTAAAATTAATTTTTGTAAAGTATATTTAATTCCCATTTCTATATTTCCTAAACTTCACATTTTCTCTAACTTTACACTAATCCTTTCTTCAAACCATTTACACTAATCTTTAAACCATTTTCCCTGTCTCCATAGGCCTTAAAATGAATAATTCAAGGAAAATTTTCCCCCTACAATCGTCCACAAGAAATCAGCCCAGTTGCTTATCGTATTTGTTCTACCCAGATTATAATCAAAAGCTAGAAAACCACTTCTATGAAATTAGATAGCCTGCTGCAGTTGGCAAGAGTTAGCCACTCTGCTAAACCATGCATGACACCCAATAAATCACACCATTCATTTCAATGTGCTTCTCTATAATCTTGTTCTGGAAGGCTCATTTATTTGTTATATGCAGAAACCAGTGAAACGACATCCTTCCAATGTTTTGTACTTCCTGATTCATAACTGAATGACTTAGGCATGCACTAAGTCACATCAAAATTCATGTACATTATTTTCAAATATGCTTACTATTTCCAAAGCTTCTAAAAGATTCAACTCCTAGCTTAAAGTATGTCTGCTAGACAAATGTCTCCATGCCCAAATACAGGCCCAAAAATTTTAAGGAAAAAAAAACATCTGTTTAAAGACCCTTTTCATTTGCTTTCAGGTGAAGTGAGCTTACAGAAGTTCAACTATGCACAGGTCATTATTTGGTTCTCTTATATTTTGGAATTAATTTCTCCTGATGTACCATGGAAGTCATGAAGAAAGTTAGACATGGATTTAAATCTTAGGCCTGCCACTTAATAGCTACATCACCCTGGACAATTTTTAATTTTCTCAAGCTCCTATTTTCCCATCTATAAAATCAAATCAGTATCACCTACCTCATAGGTTATTGGGAAGATTAGACAACACAATGCATATCAAACTGTCCTGCAACAGGGTCATGCCATGGCTAAGTGCCCAGCACATACTAAGCACCTGAATTCTAGCTTTCATCATTAATGTTGATATTCTGAGCTCAGTAACAATAATTTGATAAAATATAACGTACATTAATTTTTTTAATGTAAGATCTTCTCTTTAAATAAAACTTCCTTGCTTAGAATACGCAGTTTCAAAACCATAACACAAAAGGCTAACTACTGACTTTTTCTGCTCAGGCTCCTCTACTCAGTAAGGATGCCCTTTCCAAACCTCCTCTTTACTTTCTTCTTCCCAATCTCTGAATCCCTCTCACTAACTCACTGTTCCTGTGTTATGGGAGATGCAGATGTAGATATCCTATGTAGATCTCATAACTAAAATATAAGGAAAAGAGCGTTGAAAATGAAGAGCTTCGTAACAGGGACTCAAATATTTGTCAATTCCAAGATTGGACAGCTGTAAGCACACGCAAAACAATTTTGCATCTTTCTTTTGTAAAGAATCTGCTGCTGGAGATTCTTTAGAAAAGGAAGGATTCTCTAAGAACTTTATTCTTTGTGTGTTTGCTAATCAACAGGATTTCGAAGTCCAAAAAAGCAGTTTGGGAACATTATGTCATACAGATTAAAATCTCATTTCTAAAGAGTGCCATGCTTTCGAGAAATTTAGCCTAAGATATTAATTTTACAGTCAAGAAAGTAGTCAGAAGTTAATAAAAACTTTAATGAAGACATCAGAAGTTGATAACTTTATCAAGTATATTAGAAACCCGGTCATTCTGCACTTAAAAATCATTAAGAGGATTTTCTATATGCCTGACAAGATTATGGACAATTAATAGACATTTTTCCAAGTTACTATAAGAAATATATAATTTGGGGACTTCCCTGGTGGTCCAGTGGGTTAAGACTCCACACTTCCACTTCAAGGGGCAAGGGTTCAATCCCTGGTTGGGGAACTAAGATCCCACATGCCACATGGCACAGCCAAGGAAGGAAGGAATAATTTTTTTCAAAGTTAAAGAATAAGTTAAACCCATCTGAAAATTATACTACCTGAATATCCAAAGCATAACTATGAACCCAGAAGTAGTAGAAAATGATACAATTTAACTTTATTATTTGCTCTATTCCAATGAAGGTATCCAATCCAAAAATGACTTACCCTTTGAGCTCTTTCTTTTAAATCTTGATCTTGAGCTAAAAACGATTCCAATTTTTTCTGAACATCTATAAGTTTTTCTGGATTGATTCTTTTGTAACAAAAAGATAAAGGTTACACTAAGACATCTCAATTTCAGAAACAACACAGTACACAGCATTTTCTGTTTTCCACAGTATTTTTAAAATCTATAACATTATTTCTCATCTATGACCCAGATTAGACAGAAATTACACTAGACATAAATTTGACTCTGCATATTTTGAATAATGCAGGAAAATGAAATGTAAAATCAGACATATTCTCTAAACAACACATGTTGAGTGAGTGAAAGATTAGCTTAACACCACAATTAACAATGTTCACTTCCTACATCTTTAAAGATAGAAAGTAGCCTCTCATGGGAGATGGGTCATCAATGAAATGGAACAGATGAAAGCAAACGTCATTTTTATACGATTTCTGTTTTTAGTCAAATATCATAAAACCAAAGTCAAATAATAAACAAGTAGCCAAGGATATAAATATTGTTTTCCTTATCTGGAAACCAAGCATAGTATAACAGAATTGTTACTTAAATGTGCCCAGGTTTAGAATGAAAATTACAGGAAAGAATGAAATTCTTACAAGCATCTATGCTAGGTTTCACAAAGAAAACCCCACTTGTTTCCCTGATTTTAGACTTAACGGTTTTGTTCCTGAAAAGCTGGAGTAGTAATAGGTGGTGGCAGATGAGGTGTTTTTTACTTTTTTCAATTACCGAAAATATAAAAATGTACAAAGGTAGAAGTTTCACTCAGCCTCAACAATTATCAACTCACACCCAATCTTGTTTCATCTAAACCCTTACGTACTCCTCCACCACATTTAACCACCCTCCAAGTTATTTTCCTCCAAATAAAGCCAGGGAGTCTCAAGGGCCCCAATACAAGTGAGACTACAATCAATTCTGCTGACACTCAATCTAAACACCTTCAATGACAGGAGAGCACAACCCTCTGAAATGGGCAACAACCCTAAAAATAAGTTCATCCGAGAGGTTTAATCCTTCAACCATCAATGCCTCCTGATGCTAACCAGGTCTCTTGTTCACCTTGTTTTCTCCACTGACAGTCTTCTAAAAAAGTTGTTAAAAAATAAAAAAGTCCAAAATCAGACAGCAGAAAAAATTAGAGGGAGGAGGGAATTAGGTGTACATAATTAGGCATAATAATTTCATGCCTTCATTTTTCTAACAATAACATCAAGACAGCAAAGAGTTCTTACTTGATTTCCTTCACAGGCACTTTCTTCTGAAGAAGCTGCTGCACCATTCCTTTTTCTTCTGAGGGAAGCAAAATTAATAAAGCTTCACCATCCTCTTTGTACCTAAACAAAAAACAAACAAAATCTCTTCCGCATTAATGCAATCTGCACTTTACATTTTAACAGTCTGATGAATAGGTAACAGGAAAGCAAGTTCACCAAATTCATAAATAAGGAATATCATTTTTTTTAACATCTGTGACAACAGAAAACTAGGGTTCTTGAACACTTTTTCCAAATATTCATCATTAGTTACAATTCCTAGTGATTTTTAGGCTACACCACAGTAGAAGAAACAAATCAATTAAGAAGAATTTCTTAACTCTCTACCTACAGCAAGGAGACAATTTCTCATTCAAGGCACAAGACTGTTATAATAAAATTAATCATTCAATAAACATGGCACTCAATATATTAAGGAAATCAAATCATCTTCCTGGAAACTTTTCTTAAGCCTTGGGAATAACATGGTTCAGAACTCAGAGGCATCAGTTATAAGAAACGGATCTCTGCTCGGGTGAAAACCTTGCCTCTACTCCATGATTTCCCCTCCCTCAGCTAGTACAGGTGCACCATCAGAAATTCCTGCATGAGCGGACCATAAGGCACCCATAGCTACTTAAGCTTCTCGTGCTACTTATATACAGATTTCCTTGATTCCTCAGATCCTACATGTAAGCAGTAAGACAGAATAGACTCAGGTATTTGTAGAAATTTCTTAAAGACACAAAAGAAAAAGTAATCTCAAAACATTCTCTTCACGGTTCATGCTATAAATATGAGGGGCAAATAAATTTTTATAATTAATCAAATAAACTGAGAAACTTTGTGCCAGGTATAAATTGTGAAGAACAAAAATAAATAGAAGATGAATATTCCTGCCTTCAGTGATCTCACAATACGGTTACCAGAAAAGACAAACACACACAAAAGCAAGAGAATCAAAAAAAAAGCCCCAAAATGATAAGTCAGCAAGAGTCAAAGGACAACCACGGGCAAGTAAGTGCCATGAACTCAGAAGTGAAAGGAGGACACTCATGGTTAGCCAGAGAAAAAGAGAAACATGCCACAGCAGACGGAATTTGAGGTGGGCCTTAAAAATGGATAGAAAGGGAAAAGCTAAGGTATTCCAACAAGGAAGAATGGCATGAACAAAGGAGCAGGAACCAGAAAATGCAAGACAAACACAGAGTAAACTAAAGACAGGAGAAATTCAACCAAAGCCGGTGTATGTAAGTGCACAGCAGGAAAGACTGCTGGAAGGTACACAGAGTCTGGTTTTGGAGGACCCTGGATGAGTCTGGAGGGACCAACCACCACTGTATACAGGCAGACCTTTATCACTGAACACTGGAGGGAAACTGACTTTACTGACTTAATGTCAATCCAAAGACTGAAGAGCAATGTTTACCTCACATGTTGATTTCAAAATTCTGTTCCTACACACAAGGGGAAAAGACTCCAGTGTAATAAGTGTGTATGTGCTTATATTTTTTTATGTGTAACCAGACACACAGAAAAGTATAAAATCAAACATCAAAAGTATTAAAAGGTTTAAGTTAATTCATAAATTTTAAAAAAAGTTAAGGGGCTACTATATGCCAGGCACCAAAATAGAGTGATAGAACAGACATAGCTCTGGCTGTCACACAGATTACAGATTAATAGGGACAGACATAAAACCAGCAACAACAAAGTAGTATGACTGTTATGGCAGACATACGGGAAGTACAAGAACATGTAACACAGAGCTCTACTGAATGTGCTCTAGGAGACAAAAAACACTGCCCTGAGGAAATGACACCTCAGAGCTGAGATTTAAAGAACAATTGGGAATTAGTCAACTGTTAGGGAAAAGTCAAATTTTCCAGGAGAAAACTGCATTTGAGAAAGTCCACTGGGTAGCTTTGTCTATTTCATGCTGGTTTGCTTTTTCTAAATGCTGTGTATCAAACAGGGAGAAGAGACTAACTCTAAGCATACATTTACTCCTTTTACAAAGTATCTGTTTCACAACTGAAAAACTTCCTCACTGTATCTTAATACAGACTAGTATGACTCAAATGTTTCATCTTAATTTATTACAAAGAAATATGAATTTAAAGCATTTACCCTAAGCACTGTTAGACTAGACAATCTGTAAAGGCAGAAATCATTAGTCTATGAAGTAGTGAGGCAACTGAACAAACAAGGTACCTGAAAGACATCACAACTTCTGAAATTCCAAAATTTTACCAAGGACAGGGTGAAGGTCAAAGAGGACAGACAGAAATCAGTTAATACTGACCACTATGTAATATACTTGCCAAATACCCTCAAAGCAGCCAGACTCTCAAGGTTAAATCAGTTACCTTCAAAAGTAAACAAGGTTATTTCATGTGGCACAAAGAAAAACAATTAGGAATAAGGGAGATGAGTGGGTTGAACATTCTATATCCAAATTCAGAGATGGAGAGAGAACATAAAAAGGCTCCCAAAGTCTACTTTGGCCTGAGCTGTAACAAAGGGGTAAAGAGAAATCTCGAGGATATCAAAAAGGCATCCAATGAAGATCTCGATCTCCAGCCTGACTCATAAGCAAGAATAAGAAGTCTAACCATCCACATCTATCTTATCTACCCATTCGTGCATCCAGGGATAATCCAGTAGGAGTAAAGTCATAGAGGGGCCATATTCAAACCTTTCAAACTACACCTAACAGAACACACACATGAAAGGCTAAGGTTAAGACAGACTGCAACACTGAAATTTAGAAGAAAAAGATTCCCAAAGGAAAATGGAAAAAACATGTCCAAAGTTGAATCCCACAAAACAAACATCTTTTAATAAAGATCACCACTGTCTATTTTTACCTGTTTTACAGCACACACATCTTTTTCCAGAAACAATGTAAAGCACAAATTATCTCCCACATACCAACACCCAAAATTTTCCAGTAAGCTTTTATTTCAAAAAGAAAAGCACTTTTTAAAAAGCATAAGCACATTTGCCCCCATGTTTTTTAATGCTCACAAGAATAATCTATTTACCCATGAGCTAGCTTTTAAATTTCCAAAGCAATATCCAACGCCTAAGGCTAAATATATGCATAAAGAGAAATAAATGTTCTTCATAAGACCTACATTTTAAAGTTCTATATATTTAGACAGATTATTTTAAGAAACATTGTAGGCACCAAAAAAAGAAAAAAAGAAAGAAAAAAAAAAGCCCTGCATCTGAAACACAAAAAATCTCATTTTTACCATCAGTGTTAATACCATGTTACATCTATGTAACTCCTCAAAATTTATGATGAGCTTCATTTTATGAGTCAAAAATTATCTGCACTCCAGTTATATTAAAACTTACGTTAAAATACAGCCAGAGTGTGGATAATTTTTGACTCGCCCTTGTACATTAATTTGCCAATGGTAAATGCAAGCAACCAATAAGAGGAAGCAAATAAAAAGGTTCCTGAAAGGCCAAGAAGTTGACCTAAATAAATAATCAGCTGCTGACTACATATTGGAGGCTTTAAACTTTCAATTCAATACTTCTTTTCAACTATACCAGGATTCTGTCCAGAAGAAGGACCCTCAACAGACTGATCATAATTGTCTGATATCAGGAAACTTACCTCTATGCCCTGCAGCTCGCTTGTATCTCGAGCTAAAATAGGAGATTCAGACCACTAGCTCTTGGATCCCAATGGTAATTCTTCTGCTGAAATAACCTTGAAACAATATGGCCAGAGGAAAAGAAAAAGGCCTTGCCATTCTGGTAACAGTTTGCCTTCTACCCAAGAACAATAAATCCTCCAATTCAGATTCCCCCAACACAAACTCCATTCTAGTTGAGTCTTTAAGTGGCCCCTGCTCACTTGTCGCTTCAACAACAACTGCTGCTGCAGGATCTGACAGTGTTCACAACCCAGCCTGTTCTCCAAGTTACCAATCGGGTTATAAAAGAATGTTTAGAATGAGTCTACTCTTGTGATTTAAAAATAATACATACAAACGTACATGAAAAAGAAATTTTTCTAGGTGGTAGAATCTGGGTGGTTTGTTTTGCCATTGTCCTGAATTTGTATAATAAATAAGCATTTCTTTTGTAATAAAACACAAGTTATTAAAAAAAAAAGTAAAGAACTTTATATGGTTTAAAAATCTACATCTTTTATATAACTCTTACCTCACTTAACACACAACCCAGTACCACCAATACTAGTGTATTCTCTTATCGTGACCATTAAACTGACATGTAGGGATCTGACTTTCATACCTAACATATATCATATGTACCTAAAAGCTGGTCGCTAAGTATTTAGTGGGTGGAAAAATGCAAACAAACCATGAGAAGTTGCACTACCAGATGAAATACTGGATTTGGAGTCAAGAAAACTGATTTCAAGTCCCAGTTCTACTATTCATTAGCTTTATAACCTCGCATTTTCTTATTTACAAATTACAGTTTGAATGAGATGAGATGAGATGAGATGAGATGATCTAGGTCCCTTCCAGACCTAAACTCTACACCTGTGACTATATTAATATACTAGTCATTGTTCGTAATCCAAGTATGATCAAGAGCTGAAGAAATGGAGACAACTGCTGGTCACACTCTGCAATTCCACAGCCCTTCCCTCTTCTGCCCCCTCCCTGTGTCTGCTTCTATTCTCCCTGTGCCTCAGCCTTACCTGTGGCAACCAGCCCCAAGAGCTCCTGTCACTGTGGGAGAACAGTGCAGTCAGCCATGCAGATGTAGACAGACAGCCATAAGAATCAGAGTCCAATTGTTCTGTTCCTCCTGCACAATGTGGCACAAAGGAGAGCTTATTCCAGGAAAAAGGGCATCTCTGAGTCACAAAATACATAAAGATACTACACTAGATTTAAAAAAGAAAAAGACTGGGAAATACTCCGGGAAAAATGAAGTCATCTGCAGCCTAAGATCTTAGAAGCACAAACAGGAAATGAGGTTCCACATAAAATAACTGGAAGAAATCAAGCTGGCTAACATGCATTGCATGGAAAGCTTCTAGCAAATTAATTAAGTATAAGGATTAAGAAGTTCACAGGGAAAGGGTAGAAATCATTAAACTGTCAACTCTGTCCCCAGAAAAGACTTTAAAAAAAAAAAAAACACACTAAAGTTTTAATAGATTAAAAATAAAAAAACACATATAAAAGCAATACTGATACTACCTAAAATTACACTTTCAGGAACCTGAGAGATATGACTGATCCCATTTTACAAGAAAAGAAACTGAGGCTTACAGAGGCTAAGAACACAAGGTCCGAGGGTACAGCCAGCAGGTGTCCGAGCCATATCCAAACCTAAACTTCTTGGCTTTTAAGGACAGTGTCTGATCGACTATGGGATACTTGTCTCTCACAGTCCAAATAAAGAAGAAAATGAACGTATTTTTAGTTTATCCTTATGACCACGAATGGCAGCAAACTTAAATAGAAATATCTACTTTCCTTCTCCAAGTACCGGCCTTTCATACATTCTAGAAGCCCCGCACGGGAGCAACGGCCACCAGACTTCATTATACTAAAACAGCTAGTTTGGCGCACACTGGCAAGAATGTGAGCTGTAGTGTCAGAAGGACCCAAGTATAAATACCAGGCACAGTACTTCCTGCGTGATCTTAGACACATTTTACCTCACCATCTCTGAGAAACAGTTTTCTAATAAGAAGAACTCTCTCATAAGGCTACTAGAAAGGCTAAGTGAGTTCATTCATATTCACCCAGCCAATGTGTTAGGAAGTGAATGGGTGCGGGAGAAGGAGGTAGGGAAGAAGTTGCCCCGGCCAAAAACACACATAATACAGTCAAATCTCCTCATAAACATACTAATGACAAGCCTCCTGGGAAACAAACACGGTAAATCTGCTAGCATGACCGTCCTCATCTATGAGATGCTGATACGATGCACCAGGTTTGTTTATAGTGTGTGGATTTAAGGGCTAGGTCTCTGGGGTCAGCCTTGTAACTATACCAATGGCCCATCTGTGTAAGTGACAAACCTCATATATCACTTAGAGACTCAGGTTAATCTGGGCCAGAGCACACTCTGATGTGGAGCTGTGAAGTTGTGATAGAGGTCCCAGACCTCTTCCTACTTCACCTGTACCTTGTGATTACCTTTGTACTTGAAATTACCTATTAGCAAAGCCTGATATTAGGTGTGGTAGGCAGCTTCTAAATTACTGGTTCCCAATACAGTAAGGTCCCTACATACGAACCTTCAAGTTGTGAACTTTCAAAGATGCGAACGTGTATTCGCATGTCCAATCACCTAAGTTAGTTCACGTGCCTGGCGTATACTGTCATGTGCATGCATCCTCTACAAGTAGTTATGCTTTTGTGTACTTTACTGTACAGTACTGTATAGAGCACAGTAGTACACTATTTTTATTTCAAGCTAGATCTGCAAGAGGATGACTTCACCGAACTCCTTGCTGTGCAACACAAGGAGCTTACTAATGAAGACCTGAAGGAACTGGAAGCCCAGAGAAAGGACGAAGAGAGACAAGAGGAAGAAGAAGTAACTGAAGAACTGAAGAGATTCATGATGCAGGAAATGGCAAGGGGATTTTCTTTATTTGAGAAGGCACTGTTAGTTTTTGAGGCACAGGACCCAAACTTAGAATGGTACACAAAGGTTGCAACAGCTGTTCAGAATGCAATCCAATGCAACCGTGTCATCTATGATGAGAGAAAAAGAGCTGCTACCGAGACATCGCTGGATCTTTTTTCCAGAGGGCAGACAGAATTGAATCCAGCAAGGAACCAGAACCTGTGCCATCAGCATCAGGCATGAGTGGAATTGCAGCTTGCCCTCCATCTCCTATTGCTGATGATCCTTCAGCTCTACCATCTCCCACCTCGTCTCCCTCCTCCAGTCAGTGATTCTTTCTTGTCAGTTCACTCAATCCCAGCTCCTGTATGTCAGCTGTTGTACTGCTCTACTGCACTTTTCAAGGTACTGTACTGTAAGACTTAAAATGTTTATTTTTTGTGTTTGTTTTTTATGTATTATATGTGTGAAAAGTATTATAAACCTATTACAGTACATACTATTGGGTACCTAGACTAACTTTGTTGGACTTAAAAACAAATTGGACTTATGAATGTGCGCTCGGAACGGAACTCGTTCGCATGCAGGGGACTTACCATAATCTGGGCCTCCTGGCCAAGATGAAGTGTTGACATTGGTCTTGGCATGATTTTTGGGGTCTGACACCAAAAGCAAAGGCAATAAAAGCAAAAAAAAAAAGTGGGACTACATCAAACTAAAAAGCTCCTGCGCAGAAAAGAAAACCATCAACAAAATAAAAAGGCAACCTACTGAATGGCAGAAAATATTTGCAAACCATATATCTGATAAGGGTTATAACATCCAAAATATTCAAGGAACTCACACAATAGCAAAAACCAAAGAATCTGATTCACAAAATGGGCAGAGGACTTCAGGAGACATTTTTGTAAAGAAGACATACAAATGGTCGACAGGTGTATGAAACGTCACTAATCATTAGAGAAACGCAAATCAAAACCACTACAAGATATCACCTCACACCTGTCAGAATGGCTATTATACAAAAGACTGGAAATGACAAGTGCTGGCAAGGATGTGGAGAAAAGAGAACCCTTATGCACTGTTGGTGGGAATGTAAATTGGTGCAGTCAGTATAGAAAACAGTATGGAGGTTCCTCAAAAAAATTAAAAATATAACTACCATGTGATCCAGCAATTCCACTTCTGGCTATTTATCCAAAGAAAACAAAAACACTAACTCAAAAAGATATGTGCACCCCCATGTTCACTGCAGCATTATTTAAAATAGCCAAAATATGGAAACAACCTAAGTGTCCACCAGGGGATGAACAGATAAAAAAGATGTAGTACATATTTATAATGGAATATTACTTGGCATTAAAAAGAATGAAATTTTGCCATTTGCAACAACACGAATGGACCTCGAGGGCATTACGCTATCAAAATAAGTCAGGAGCGCGTGGGGCAAAAATAGATTTAAAAAAATAATAAATGAAATTTAAGTCAGAGAAAGACAAATACTGTATGATCTCACTTATATGTGGAATCTAAAAACAAACAAACAACAAAAAACCAAGCTCACAGATACAGAGAATAGATTGGTGGTTGCACGAGGCAGGAGGTAGGGAGTAGACAAGATGTATGAAGGGGAACAAGCTTCCAGTTATAAAATAAGTCATGCAGATATAACGTACAGCAGGGCAACTATAGTTAATAATATTGTATCGTATATTTGAAAGTTGCTAAGAGAGTAGATCCTGAAAGTTTCCATCACAAGAAAAAATATTCTATAACTATGTATGGCAATAGATGTTAATCAGACTTATTTTGATAATCACTTTGCAAAATATACAAATATCGAACTGTTATGGTGTATACCTGAAACTAATATAATGTTGTATGACAATTATTAAAAAAAGGGGGGGGCTTCCCTGGTGGCGCAGTGGTTAAGAATCTGCCTTGCTAATGGAGGGGACATGGGTTCAAGCCCCGGTCCAGAAGATCCCACATGCTGCAGAGCAACTAAGTCTGTGCACCACTACTAGTGAGCCTGTGCTCTAGAGCCTGTGAGCCAGAACTACTGAGCCCACGTGCCGCAACTACCGAAGCCCACGCACCTAGAAGAGAATCCTGTGCAAAACAACAAAGAGTAGCCCCCACTCACCGTAACTATGGAGAAAGCCTGCGCACAGCAACAAAGACCCAACATGGCCATAAATAAATAAATAAATAAATAAATAAATAAAATTTAAAAAAAAAAGAAAAAGACGGAGTGTGACTTCTGCGTCTGGGTCATAAAAGACATTGTTGCTTCCACCTCACTCCTTCTCCCCTTTCATTTGCTCTTTGATGAGGCCAGCTGCCATACTGTGGAGAAGTCCTCTGAAGAGGAGGACCACATGGAAAGGAACTGAAAGACACCTCTAACCAACAGCCAGTGAGAGGATGAATCCTGTGAACAAGCACAGGCGTGAGCCTTAAAGTACCTGTGATGCCTTGACTGCAGCCTTATGACAGCCCAGGCGCCAGAGAACCCAGGTGAGCCACACCTGAATTCCCGACCCACAGAAACCATGAGATAACACATGGTTCCGCTTCCAGCCACTAAGCTGTGGGGTAATTCATTATAGCACAATAGATAAGCAGTATGTTCTCTCTGATTCATGAGTCTGACCTGAGAAACTAACTGTGTTCTCTCAAGTGCCTACTCCATTCCAGGCCCTGCTCTAAGTGCTCTGGCAACATCAATTAAGTAGACCAACTCCTCTGCCTTTATGGAAAGAAAAAGAAAAAAACAATAAATATAATAAGTAAATGCTCTAGTATTTTTGAAGGTGTTAAATGCTATGGAAAACAGAACACGTAGAGCAAGGTAAGGAGGAGTGGCTGGGCAGTGTGAAGAAAGACAGCCATGTGGATACCTGAGGAAAAGCATTCCAGTGGAAGAAACAGGCCATATAAAAGCTCTGAGGCAAAAACATGCCTGGCATGCAAACAGCAAGACCTGTGTGGAGCAAGGGAACACGCGGAGAGAAACAGGAAATAAGACTGGAGGGGGTTGAACAGTACAGGCCCAACAGGTCAGTGGCTCTTTGTCCGAGTGAAATGGGAGCCATCAGAGGAGTGTGCTGCAAGGATCACTGCCTGCTGTGCTGAGAACAGACGGCAGGAGAGGAAGCAAGTGCGAGGTGGAAGTGCGAGGAAGTAAGAGACTCCTACGAAATATCAGCCCCCTTATTTACCTCTATAGCTACAGTGGTCATATTCTAGCCCAGCTCCATGCTTTTGGATGCAAAATAATGCATTGGTTTTGCCCTTTTTTTAAAGCTTTAAATCCTAGATAACAACAAACAAAGGCAGAAGGCCAGGGGAGGAAGCACCAGCCTCTACCTAGGCGGAGCTGACTACACTCAGGATCTTCAGTCAAGAAATCAAAGCAGTAAGACTTCGCTAGCAAAGACTGTTCCTATCTTATAGCTAAGATATACACATATACACGGTATGCTTCAGTAAATTAATGCTCGTGGAAATCATCTTTTCACTTTCAATTTACAAACCAATTAAAGACACTATTTAAAAAATTCTCATTAGATAATGAGAATTTTTATCTATTCCATGAGGTACTAGTATTTTCCACAAACAAACCATGGACTCTTCACAAGTCATCACATTAGAAATTTTAACTACTTCCCATCTTCGTATTTGCTGTCGTTGATCTAAACTGATGCAAGCCAGTGTGCAAAGAACTGGCCTCTGCTGCCCCCTACTGAAACCACATTTTGCTACCTAAATCTCCCACAATGTCTCAGATCCACAAAATGCAGCCAGGCAAATAAGGCTCAGTTGAAATACTGCTGGAATCTTACCACTACTCTGGAAAACCAAACAGTTATCTATAAACTCCCAACTGTTTATACATACACAGTTACATACAAACTCCCATCTTCCACCCACAAACCCCTACTGCCCACAATAAAAGCATTTTAAAAATTAGGAGTATCTGGTATGTAAGGATTTTCCATTCCCAGATCTTTTTTTTATTTTCAACTGGGCATTTTTATAACAAACAGAAGAGCTTCGTTTTATGAGTACCAAAACTACAAACCCTAAAGACATTCACTTTCAAGTGGTAGAATGTATCACAGGACACAGCTTTATAAAACTGTATTCACATTCGTTGCCTCACTTGCTGAGATCATTTTGTTAAAAGGGGGTGTGGAGGGCTTCCTAGGTGGCGCAGTGGTTGAGAATCCGCCTGCCAACACAGGGGACATGGGTTCGATCCCTGCTCCAGGAAGATCCCACATGCCGCGGAGCAACTAATAAGCCCATGTGCCACAACTACTGAGCCTGTGCTTTAGAGCCCGTGAGCCACAACTACTGAGCCCATGTGCTGCAACTACTGAAGCCCACACGCCTAGAGCCCAGGCTCCGCAACAAGAGAAGCCACGGCAATGAGAAGCCCACACACCACAACGAAGAGCAGCCCCCACTCACAGCAACTAAAAAGAAAGCCAGCGCACAGCAAAAAAGACTCAACACAGCCAATAAAATAAAAAAAATTTTTTTTAAAAAGGGGGTGTGGATAGTTAAGAAAAAAAGAAATTTCTCTCAATTGCTAAAGATCAAAAGAATTTTAAACACGTGAATAAATTAAAACAGAATAAAGTACTTAAGGCAAAAAGTATCTAAATCACCCTTTATTTTTAGCTAAAACATAGAAAAGAAAAACACAGATTCCCCAAACCTTAGCTATTTTGTCACAAAGCAGTGAATTCATTTCTCAATATTCATATATTATAGTTCACTTTCAAAAGCAAACACTGTCTGGCAACCTAGTTTTAATTACATCATATACACAGGATTTTAATCAATTTCAAATTTTAATTTAGCCTTTATTCAATTCAATTATCCAGTCTGATGGCCCACGAAACTTTCTAATTATCTCTAAGCCCATTAATGGTGACTTTTAACTTTTTGCAGTTTGGTTATTTTTTATTAGACTGCCAAAGAAAAAATAAGCATTACATATCCTAAACCTTTCCACTAACTACACATCTAAAATAGTCAATTCAAAATATTTTTAATTGGTTACAAAGGGTCACACAGGCTTGTACTTTAAAAATTAATGACCATATTAGAAACTGCTTTACAATAGTTTTTCAAATTGGTATTCTCTCTTCAAACACAATCATTGTGATGCTGTACGTCCTCTTTATCTCCACAGTCATTAAAACCAACTTAATGCTCACCACAGCATGTTCAACTACATCAGATTTTTAACAACTTCTCCAGGGACCAAGCACCCTGAAATATTTCCCCTTCTTGGACCTTTTCCTGGTATACTGAGACATCCAATAATTTTCACATAGGATAAATAATTTTAAAATACTGCTAAGTATATTCTATAAAGGAATCAGCTTACCCTGTCCATGCCCACACCATTAGCACATCTAAAGCGCCTGTCTGGCCTGGTCCAATACACTAATGAGAGACGATACCCACCACCCTCACCTAACCAGAGGCCCACGGGGCCACAAAATGCAAATGTGTGCATGGGTACATGCACAAATTCATAAGTGCTACACATTTACTGAGGAGAATTAAACAGTGGGGAAATTTTAACTCCACCTACCACTACTACTTCTCTAAATATCTCACTATGAAAGATAATCCAAATATGCACCAGCACAAAGACCAATGATGTACCATGTACCTTCCTATGAAGTGGAAAACAAAGCTGCTGCTCTACCCATGTCCCAGCTACTTAGATCCCACTAGAAACCAAAAGGCAAGTCTGTCTGAACATACAACGAAACCATACACAGAGCCTAGTTCTAACTCTATTATTTGCTCAAATTATACAGTTAATTACAATAAAAAGACTTAATTTTGAATCCTCTAGTACAATCCTACTGTTAAATAGTTTTACCTTTCACTACTGTACTATACTCCCTCCTTTCCTTCTTCATGCTGGTCAAAAGAAATGCACTTACTTTAAATGAGTACATTTTGATCATAGCCCATGTTTAACAGCCCACAGGGTAAATCTGAATCAACCGAAAAATATTTAAACATTAAAACAGTTTATGAAAATTAGAAAATGAATAGGAAGGAGGAGCTCTACGTCTTGTTAGGCTGCAGAAGAACAGGAAAAATCTCCACTTCAGCTGAAACAACAACCACAAAATTCACCAAATACGAACAAAAAAAATTTTTTTCCCTTTAAAACCACCCAAGAATGGTAGATACAAAGATATTTAAGAGAACTAAACTCCAAAGGGACTTCCTAGATGAGCAAAGGATAGAGGACACTTTCAAACTTGAGGCCACTGGCCGAAAGGGGTGCAGGGCAGGTAGAAGAGAAACCCTGCTGGCAAATGACGGATGTTGCTTAGATAAGGATTTAAACCTGGGGTCTTAAAGACACTGCCACCCCGGGGAACTCACTAAACAGACATTGGTGGCTTACAAATCAGAAGTAACTGAGTCCGTTTAAACCAACAGCAAGTGTTTCTTTCAACTTCAGGCATTAACGGCTCACTAACATCCATAGTACAGACACTCACTCACGCAGCTTGGAGGAGAAAGGAATGTAAAACCAACGAGACAGTCCATCGATGGCTAATCACAACCAATCACATTATTCCTTAGGTTGCGTCCAATTTTTTTTCAAACAAAACATACCCACATTTGAAGAACCTCATATTTGAATCTATGTGAGGTAAAAATGCCTGTCAATAACGCCTACAGAAATCTCTGAAGGAAAACTTTCCTTTAGTTGGGGGGGGGGGGGGGGGGGAGAGTTATGTCACTCAGAAAGATTATAACCTCTCAGGAGATAAAAACGTCTACTTCCTCTTGCGTGTGTAAACCTAAGAGAGCTGTCATTTGTTCTCATGACTGCAACAAAATTAGAGACAGGAGTAAATAATCAATCACATTCTCCTGAAGTTACATATTTTACAGTCTGCGTTCCCTACAGGGTTCAGGATGAACGAGGTCAGGAATCACGTCTCTTCGGCTTGTTATGTCTCCCACTATGCACAATGCCTGGCACTTCACACGTATTGGTCTCTGTGGGAATTATCGCGTCCTTCGGTGCATTCCCAATGCATCTGTGGACAGGGATGCATCCCACGTCCCTCTACTTCGCCGCCATCTTTTTCTCCCCTACATGTATTGTTAAATCCATACAGAACAAATAAATGAGCGAACCTATATTACTCTCTCACCTCTAACGTCTTTACGATTTTCTATTTCATGGTTTCATTATATGAACCTATGGTTCTTTGGTTCATCAATTTTAAGCGAAACGTATTTTAAACATATACCAGGACTATTTGATAGAACTTTTCACAATGATAGAAATGTTCTATACCTGCTCTGTTCAATATGGTACTAACTGAATGTGGTTATTAGCAGTTTAAATGTGACTAGTGTGACTGAATTTTTATTTTAACTTAATTTTACTTAATTTAAATAGCCACATGTTGCAAGTGGCTGCAATACTGCATGGCACACAGACCACTCAACTTTAGGGAATAATGTTTAATTATTGACTAGGGGCTCAGCATTTGGAGATGCTTACGGAAAGGATCACATTTTAGGATACAGACATGTAGGATTCTTGTATTTTCTAGTAGTCCCTCCCTCAAAAAAATTATCAAGAGTAGATGGGATTTGAGTCTGAGTTAAAATACAGAGAGATACATTATAGAGCATGTAGTTAATAGAGGAAGAAATATCTTGTCTCAAGTTGCCTCCCAAGAACTTGTATCTGCCAATCGAAACTGAACCCAATGGTTTCTCCTCTGTGAAGTTTCCCTTCTGTACTTCCTCTAGAGCACTATAAAACTTCTGTCAATACCTCCAATAGTGTATATGCCTCTACTATAGACTGTTTCCAAGGTGACTAAAACTTCCTTAATGGAATGGACACTATATCTGATTTTCACGCAGAAGCTCACACTAGACATAATCCAGTACCTCACACATGGTTGGTCTTTCATGAATGGTTACTCAGTGACAAAGAATGAAATTTGAGGTCAAAAGATCTGAATTCTAGTTCTGTTTCTGCCATATACTTAGTGATCTTGGGTCTAACACTTAATTGGTTATTTCCAACTCTTAACCATTACAAATGTCAGTAAGATGAACATTTTTATAGAAACCTTATTAAGATCAATTGCTGGACGTGGAATTACTGTGGAGGCAAAAGGAAGAACTCTAAGGTTTTTGATAAGTACTACCAAATACTACCCAGGAAGATGCTACCACTTATAATTCTACTCGCAGCACACATCTCCCAACTTCACTGCACCCTCAACAGCAATGACGTAGCATGTTATCCTTTTCATTCATTCAGATATCTTTCTATGCCCTTTACTCCCAAATGACTGACTTTGCTATATTCTTTTCCAGACAGTTTCCCCACATTTGTGAGCAAACACAAGGCACTTTCATGGCGGGGGGGGGGGGGGGGGGGGGGCAGGCGGGCAGGGCTGGAAAGGGAGTATTTGGGAGTAGCCACCAGCAGTGCTTCTAATTCCCACACTAGAAAAAAGAAAAAGAGAAATCTATGACTCAAAACCACCTTGTCTCTTATTAGAATCTGTACCAGAGAAGGTAAGAGCACAGATCCAGACTACACGAGTCAGACTGCCTGGGTTCAAATCCTGGCTCTACGGATTTTCAAACAAAATGTTTAACTGCTCAAAACACTCAAGTTTTGTCATCTTTGGAAACAGAGATTGAATAAACAGTCATATCTCATCACTGAGATGATGTTCAGTGAGTAGTTCTAATGAAAAGCTTAGTAAGGGAAAAAGAACAAAAACACTAAAATAAGGTTTTCATGGATTTTTCGGCCCTCATCATGAAGTCTCAGCCATAATGACTTACAAGAGCTGTCCACTTGCTAGCAACCAACATCAAAGAAATACCAAACCAGCACTCACTTACCTGAATTCCTCCATTCTTTGCTTGTATGCAGTTCAGAAAGCATGCTCGTTTACTTAGATAAAACCAAAGCAAAGAAACAGGCCAGCACACCTACCTGGCAGTTCTACCTGCTCTGTGAATGTATGTGTTGGCATCCTCTGGACAATCAAACTGAAGAACCCAATTCACAGCTGGGAAATCTGTACAGAAGGAATACCAAATTGAAAAACCAGTTCTAAGATCTGCCCTGCTGCACTATTTTTATTTTATAGTATTGCTTGCCAGGGCTTTCCATCACATCAAACTGATAGATATCATCTGTGGACACTTAAAAATAAACTTAATTCCATGAACCAAGAGATAATAAACACTTCTCTTCTTTGACAAGCTGAACTAAAATTAATGACAGTGTTTGAACGTGAAGATTATTTTGTATCTGACAGAGGAGAAAGATTGCTTTGTGTTACACAAATAATGAAATATCCTGATAGTTAATAACCTAAAAGAAGCACTTCTCATGAGCTCCCAGTGAACTACGAAACTAGTTTATAAACTTCAATGAAAATTTACTTTTCCTGCTATTTCCATCTTCATTCGAATTAATGATGTCTTTTTAAATCCCTCTCCCCATTTCCTAGCAATAATTACTTCATATATATTTCTGGCTGCAAAAGTTTGTATTCATTTCCAGAGATCCTGGTCTCAACAACTTAAGAGAACTACCTTTAGTCATTTATGGATTTTGCCATAAGGATTTCAGATCAACATCTATCACAGGGAAAAACTCTGAGGAAGGGAGAAGGGGGAGGGAGGGAGGAAGGAGAAAAAGAAAAAGAGAAAAAGAAAGATTCGGTAAGATAATGATAACGTATGGGTATCTATGAGCATAAAAATTATCACTAAGTTGTATAGGCTATTCAAAAGGGTTGAATCTATTTAAAGGGGCAAAACCCAAAAAAAACAGAAAAAAAGATATTTAGAACAATTCTCTCTCGTGGGACCTGAAGTAACTAGGTACCTCAGAAGGCAAGGATGTGTTTCAGGGCTATAAAAAGGAAGATAGGTTGGAAGTAGCATTCAGATCCTCAGGTCCCCTCCTGGATCCTACACATGGGGTCTCCTGAGGAAAAGCTGAAGTCTTATTCTGGAGAAAGGCTCCAAACCAAGACACCAGAGAGAGTGGAAGAAAGAGGCACCAGGGCCAGAGGGAAACAGGGGTACTGAAAGTAAGTCTGAATGCTGACTTGGGCGCCCTCTATGTCTACTTCCTTGCTAGGTTTCTACAGAGCCAGCAGCAAGCTTCATCCTTCTGCTCAGGAGTTTTAAGTATTCTTATCTGGAGAAACTGAATGCTCAAAAGAAACAGATTTTGACACCTTGGTCCTCCACAAGATGATCAGCTCCATCCAAATCCCCTCACGATGAAGAACATTAGTCACAAGCCTCATCCACATACAAATCACTTCAAATAAGCTTCTGGATGCCTCACTGTTAAATATAATAAAAGACACTCAATTACAGACAATCAGGAAAAGTGTCAAAAATGAAAAGACAGATAAAAGAGTAGAAACGAAACACAGCACAAACAGGAACAATGGGGAAGGAAAGAGGGTGGCGAAGTAGAAAGACGTGGAATTTATCCCTCTCCACAGATGCATGAGGAATGCAGCCAAAGAAGCAGTAATTCCTACAGAAAACCAGCTGAACACCAGCAAAAGACCTCAGACAACAAAAAGGACTGCAAAGATCCTGATATAACCAGGTAGGACGGGGGGGCAAAAAAAAAAGGAGAGGGAGGAGGAGAGGAAAGGAAAGGGATGGGTCCCACACCCTAGGGTGGGGGGATCTGAAACAGAGGGGAGATTGCCGAATTTGGGGAAATGTCCCTTATCTGACGGGGAAACCCCTTCTCCAACAGGGAATTTCCTTGGGTAAGTAGGGAAGCACTTACAACTGTTCAAAGAAGGTGAAGCGCCTGAGCTGTGGCAGATGGGAGAGAGTGAGAAACACACAGAGGGTCTGCACCACAGCTCAGCATGCCTGGACTGAGACATCGATTCACAGCTGAACAGGGGTTCTGGGAGTGGGAGCATGGGAACCAGAGAACTGATTCAGGGTGAGAAACATTGTTGGCAGTGGGGAGATGGACCAAGAGGACAGGAGGGGAGAAATCCGCAGCAAAGAGTGCCTACTGGAGAAAGCTACGAGACCATAGTGGCGGCTGGATACTGCTGACTCTCAAGCAGGGATCAGGGGGAGCCATGGGCATAGCATCTCTCTCGGCGTCTGCGAAGGGACAAAGGAAGAACCCCTGTGGGCCAAGCTAATGCACTCAGGGATAACAAAGGCCCCCACGTGGGGCTGGCTTACAGTGCCTGCAGCGGAGAGCCAAAAGCCCGCAGAGTGGGCCAACTCTGAGACATTCTGTTTACACCTGAGCTGCCGGCGTCCCTCTGCAACAGGCACCACCACGCCCGACTGAACCGCCATGACCCAGACAGGGCACCACTGCTCACTCACTCCCAGGGGAAGGAGCCACTATTGTACCCTCTCTCTCCCCACACACCAGCACATACAGACAAACAATAAAGCAAGCTCTGCTGGTCGCAAAAGAATACAAAAAACCCGAGGCAGGTAGAAGGACACTTACAGCTGAGACCCCGAGGAAACAGAAACATTAGTATTAATTCTACTGAACTGGTCCATTCTGGGGTCAGTTCTAGTTTTGTTTTGTTTTTTTTCGTTTGCTTGCTTGTTTTGTTTTTTATTAATTATGACCTTAGTCCTAAGGGATCTACAAGTTTTATAACTTCTTTATTCTATTTTTTATTCTATTTTTATTTTGGGCATTTTTATATATTTCTATTTCTAGCAAAGCTTTTTGGAGTGCTGACTGTATCTCTCCTACCTTCTTTTCATCTCTATTATACATTTCTATTTCTTTCTTTTTATTTTCATATTTCCAGTCACACTATGCTCTTCTATTGCCCTGTCTTCTATCCTTTTTTAGTTTATTTTATCTTAATATACTTATAAGCAATATCATCGGTCTGCCCTGTATCCTTGCTTTATTCTCCAGATGACACACAACTTTGGTATTTATTATTAGGTTTTTGTCTTTATCTTAGTTCTTAGTATAATTGTCTGATTTCATTCTGAGAATCTTCAGTCTGTCTGATGGTACTCTAGCTCTTTAATATATTTGATCCTAGCTTTCGATATCTCCCTCGATTTGTGTTTGTGTGTGTGTGGTGTTATTTGTTTGTTTATTTGTTTTTGCTTTTGTTTCTGTTTTGTTCTGTTTTGGTTTTGAATTTCTGTTGGTTTTCTCTTTGAATGTCTGATAACATACTGGGGTTCTTCTGTCAGGTCTTCCTAGTGCATTATGTTCTATTGGATTCAGTATTTGTGTGTCTTATATGCGTATGTGTTTCCTTGACATAGTATTTATTTGACAACACTTTGCCATCAGTCTGCGGCTTGGACAGTCTTCTTGAAACCTCTTTATTGCTAGGACGAGCAACCTCTGAAGTTTCAACTATCATGAGAAAACAAACAAACACCATGCAGGCAAAGGAGTAGGAAAAAAAACCCCAAGACCAAATAAATGAAGAGGAAATAGGAAAAATGCCTGAAAAAGAATTCAGAGTAATGATAGTAAAAATGATACAAAATCTCGATAACAAAATACAGAAACTACAAGAAACAGTTAATAAGGACTCAGAAGATCTAAAAAACAAACAAACAGCAATGGACAACAAAATAACCAAAATTAAAAGTACTCTAGATGACAAAAACAGCAGAATAACTGAGGTAGAAGAACCAGTAAGTGAGCTGGAAGATAGAATGGGGGAAATAACTGCCACAGAGCAGGAAAAAGAAAAAAGAATAAAAAGAACGGAAGACAGTCTCAGAGACCTTGGTGATAACATTAAGAACAACAACATTTGAATCATAGGCATCCCAGAAAAAGAAGAGAAAAAGAAAGGGTCTGAGAAAATATTTGAAGAGGTTATAGTAGAAAACTTCCCCAACATGGGAAAGGAAACAATTAATCGAGTCCAAGAAACACAGAGAGTCCCATACAGAATAAACCCAAGGAGAAATACACCAAGGCACATATTAATCAAACTCACGAAAATTAAACACAGAGAAAAAATATTAAAAGCAGCAAGAGAAAAGCAACAAATAACATATAAGGGAAAACCCATAAGGATAACAGCTGACCTTTCTGCAGAAACTCTGCAGGCCAGAAGGGAATGGCAGGATATACTGAAAGTCCTGAAAGAGAAAATCCTACAGCCAAGAATACTCTACCCAGCAAGAATCTCATTCAGATTTGAGGGAGAAATCAAAAGCTTTACAGACAAGCAAAAGTTAAGAGAATTCGGCACCACCAAACCAGCCTTACAACAAGTGCTAAAGGAACTTTTCTAGGCAGGAAACACAAGAGAAGGAAAAGACCTACAAAAACAAACCCAAAACAATTAAGAAAATGGTAATAGGAGCACACATGTCAATAATCACCTTAAATGTAAATGGATTAAATGCTCCAACCAAAAGACACAGACTGGCTGAATGGATACAAAAATAAGACCCTTCTATATGCTGCCTACAAGAAACCCACTTCAGATCAAGGGGTACATATAGACTGAAAGCAAAGGGATGGAAAAGGATATTCCATGCAAATGGAAGTCAAAAGAAAACTGGAGTAGCAATGCTCATATCAGATACATTAGACTTGAAAGTAAAGACTATTAAAAGAGACAAGGAAGGACACTCCATAATGATCAAGGGATCCATTCAAGAAGAACATATAACAATTGTAAATACCTATGCACCCAACATAGGAGCATCTCAATACATAAAGCAAATGCTAACAGCCATAAAAGGGGACATTGACAGTAACACAATAATAGTCAGAGACTTGAACACCCCACTTACATCAATGGACAGATTATCCACACAGAAAATAAATAAGGACACACAAGCTTTAAATGACACATTCGACCATCTCAACTTCATTGATATTTATAAAACATTCCATCCAAAAACGACAGAATACACTTTCTTCTGAAGTGTGCATGGAACATTTTCCAGGATAGATCACATCTTGGGTCACAAATCAAGCCTTGGTAAATTCAAGAAAATTAAAATTATATCAAGCATCTTCTCTGACCACAATGCCATGAGACTAGATATCAATTACAGGAGAAAAACTAAAAAAAAAATAAAAACACATGGAAGCTAAACAATACACTATTAAACAACCAAGAAATCACTAAAGAAATCAAAGAGGAAATCAAAAAATACCTAGAAACAAATGACAATGAAAGCACAACAACCCAAAACCTATGGGATGCAGTAAAAGCAGTTCTAAGAGGGACATTTATAGCAATACAGTCCTACCTCAAGAAACAAGAAAAATATCGAATAAACAACCTAACCTTACACCTAAGACAATTAGAGAAAGAAGAACAAAGAAACCCCAAACTGAGCAGAAGGAAAGAAATCACAAAGATCAGATCACAAATAAGAGAAAAAGAAACAAAGGAAACAATAGCAAAGATCAATGAAACTAAAAGATGGTTCTTTGAGAAGATAAAAAAAAATTGATAAACCATTAGCCAGACTCATCAGGAAAAAAAGGGAGAAAATGCAAATCAACAGAATTAGAAATGAAAAAGGAGAAGTAAAATCTGCCACCACAGAAATACAAAAGATCCTGAGAGACTACTACAAGCAACTATATGCCAATAAATTGGATAACATGGAAGAAAGGGATAAAGTCTTAGAAACATACAACCTTCCAAGACTGAACCAGGAAGAAATGGAAAATATGAAGACTGAGCAGAAGTATGGAAATTGAGACTGCGATTAAAAATCTCCCAACAAACAAAAGCCCAGGGCCAGATGGATTCACAGGCAAATTCTATCAAACATTTCAAGAAGAGCTAACACCTATCCTTCTCAAACTCTTCCAAAATATAGCAGAAGGAGGAACATTCCCAAACTCATTCTATGAGGCCACCATCACCTTGATACCAAAACCAGGCAATGATGTCACAAAAAAAGAAAATTACAGGCCAATATCACTGATGAATATAGATGCAAAAATCCTCAACAAAATACTAGCTAACAGAATCCAACAGCACATTAAAAAAATCATACACCATGATCATGTGGGGTTTACCCCTGGGATGCAAGGATTCTTCAACATACGCAAATCAATCAACGTGATACATCAAATCAACAAACTGAAGGATAAAAATCATATGATAATCACAATAGATGCGGAAAAGCTTCTGACAAAATTCAACATCCATTTATGATAAAAACTCTCCAGAAAATGGGTATAGAAGGAAATTACCTCAACATAATAAAAGCCATATATGAGTAACCAAAAGCCAACATCGTTCTACATGGTGAAAAGCTGAAAGAATTCCGTCTAAGAACAGGAACAAGACAAGGGTGTCCACTCTCACCATTATTATTCAACATAGTTTTGGAATTGTTAGCCACAGCAATCAGAGAAGAAAAAGAAATAAAAGGAATCCAAATTGGAAAAGAAGAAGTAAAATTGTCACTCTTTGCAGATGACATGATATTATACATAGAATACCCTAAAGACTCTACCAGAAAACTGCTAGCACTCATTGATGAATTAAATAAAGTAGCAGGATACAAAATTGATGCAAAGAAATCTCTTGCATTCCTATACACTAACAACAGAAGAGCAGAAAGAGAAATTAAGGAAACTCTCCCATTTACCATTGCAACAAAAAGAATAAAATACCTAGGAATAAATCTGCCTAAGGAGGCAAAAGACCTGTATGCAGAAAACTATAAGACACTGATGAAAGAAATCAAAGATGACACAAACAGATGGAGGGACATACCATGTTCTTGGATTGGAAGAATCAACATTGTGAAAATGACTATCTTACCCAAAGCAATTTACAGATTCAACACAATCCCTATCAAATTACCAATGACATTTTTCACAGAACTAGAGCAAGAAATTTTATGACTTGTATGGAAATGCAAAAGACCCCAAACAGCCAAAGCAATCTTGAGAAGGAAAGATGGAATTGGTGGAATTAAGCTTCCTGACTTCAAACTATACTACAAGGCCACAGTGACCAAGACAGTATGGTATTGGCACAAAAATAGAAAGGTAGATCAATGGAACAAAAGAGAGAACTCAGAGGTAAGCCCAAGCACATATGGGCACCTTATCTTTGACAAAGGAGGCAAGAATATACAATAGAAAAAAGACAGCCTCTTCAATAAGTGGTGCTGGGAAAACTGGACAGCAATATGTAAAAGAATGAAATTAGAACACTTCCTAACACCATACACAAAAATAAACTCCAAATGGATTAAAGACCTACATGTAAGGCCAGACACTATAAAACTCCTGGAGGAAAACATAGGCAGAACACTCTATGACATACATCAAAGCAAGATCCTTTTCGACCCACCTCCTAGAATCGTGGAAATAAAATCAAAAATAAACAAATGGGACCTCATGAAACTTAAAAGCTTTTGCACAGGGAAAGAAACCATAAACAAGACAAGAAGGCAACTCTCAGAATGGGAGAAAATACTTGCCAACGAAGCTACGGACAAAGGAATAATCTCCAAAATATACAAGCAGCTTATGCAGCTTAATACCAAAAAAGCAAATCACCCAATCCACAAATGGGCGGAAGACTTAAATAGATATTTCTCCAAAGAAAACATACAGATGGCCAACAAACACATGAAAAGATGCTCAACATCACTAATCATTCGAGAAATGCACGTCAAAGCCACAATGAGGTATCACCTCACACCAGTCAGAACGGCCATCATCAAAATATCTAGAAACAACAAATGTTGGAGAGGGTGTGGAGAAAAGGGAACTCTCCTGCACTGTTGGTGGGAATGTAAGTTGGTACAGCCACTATGGAAAACAGTATGGAGGTTCCTTAAAAAAGTAAAAATAGAACTACCATATGATCCAGTAATCCCACTAGTGGGCATATACCCAGAGAAAACCATAATCCCAAAAGAAACATGTACCATAATGTTTATTGCAGCACTATTTACAATAGCCAGGACATGGAAGCAACCTAAATGCCCATCAACAAATGAATGGATAAAGAAGACGTGGCATATATGTACAATGGAATATTACTCAGCCATAAAAAGGAATGAAATGGAGCTATATATAGTGAGGTGGATAGACCTAGAGTCTGTCATACAGAGGGAAGTAAGCCAGAAAGAGGAAAACAAATACTGTATGCTAACTCACATATACGGAACCTTAAAAAAAAATGGTACTGATGAGCACAGTGACAGGGCAAGTATAAGGATGCAGATGCAGAGAATGGACTGGAGGACACAAGGTTGGGTGAGCGGGGGGCGAAGGGGAAGCTGGGACTAAGTGAGAGACTAGCATAGACATATATATACTACCAACTGTGAAATAGCCAGTGCGAAGTTGCTATATAACAAAGGGAGATCAACTCGACGATGGGTGACGCTTTAGAGGGCCGGAACGGGGAGTGTGGAGGGAAGTCGTGGGAGGGAGGGAATATGGGGATATGTGTATAAATGCAGCTGATTGACTTTGGTGTATCTCAAAAACTGGTACAAGAGTGTAAAGCAATTATATTCCATTAAAGAGCTTAAAAAAAAAAAGAACTTTTATGGAGATACAATTGACATACAATAAACTGCATATATTTAAAGTGTAAAAAACAACAACAAAAAAAACAGGAACAATGTAAAGAGAACTCTGACCTAATACCTTCAGAGAGATAAAACACTGCACCCATCAAATAAGAATAAGAGGGTATAAAGAAGGAACTCTTGGTACCTAATTAAAAATTTAATCAGAAAAGCTGAAATATAAAATCAAGAAATCCCCCAGACATAACAAGAAAAAGACAATGAGATGGCAACAGAAGAAACAGGAAAACTAGAGGATTGAACAAAGAGGTCTAATACTCTACCAGAGAGAGAAAATAAGAGGTTGGGGGGGATGTTTTCCAAAAAGTATGAGAAAGGAAACAATTAAGTATACAAATTCCCCATTAGTAAGCAATAATTACATACTCAAAATAAATATTGAATCTTTATTTAACCAAATCACCAAAGAAGCAATTCAGAAGTATATTTCCTGCAACTGAAAGGTATCAGTCTCTACTGTGTGCTGCTCAATACAGAAGCTATTCAAGTTTAAACTAAAATTTAATAAAATTAGTAACTCATTCTTTCCTCATTGCACTGGACACATGTCAAGCAGTCAACTGTCATATGTAGCCAGTAGCTATAGTATTAGACAGTGCAGACATAGAACAGTTCAATGATCATAGAAAATTCTATTGAACAGCGCTGGTCTACATTGAAAAAATATAGTGAATGCCTATAAATTCACACTAAGGTACATTATCATAAAGTTTCAGGACTCTATAGACAAACAGAAAATTCTAAGAACTGCCAATAAAAGAAAAGAGGACAACAAAAAACAGAATCAGCAAGGCAAAGGTCTTTTTAGCATAATACTGACTACTGTAAGACAGCGGAGCACCACCTACAAAGTTCTAAGAGAAAATTTTTTCAACCTAGATTTCTAGTCTCAACCCAACTATCATTCAAGAATAGGATGCTATCAGATATGCAAGAATTCAAAACAGTGTGCCTCCCATGCACTCTTACTTATTTAGAAAGCTACTGAAGAATAAGCTTTAGTTTAAAAAACAATAATAATAAATCAAGAAAGAAGAAGACAGAGATCTGGAAAGAAGTCTCAGGATGACAAATGCGCATCAGGCTTACGGAGCAACCAGTCCAGATCAGAGCTGCAGACAACAGGCTGCAACAGGGAGACCCCAGAGGAAGAAGAAACAGACTGTGCCTGAACTGTTAGGGAGCCAGGTATGCGACACCTGCTGGACATCTGAGAGAAATTACAACGGGAAGCACAAAACTAAGCAAATTTTCACACAATCATTAACTCAGTAATAAGAAAACTACTCAGAAATATGAAGCTAAACACCAAGAGAAGTAATTGCTTCTGGAGAGTGAGGAAGGGTAGAGTAGGGCTTGCTATGTCTCATAACTCATTTTTACCCTCATTCCATATATTATTCATTAAGAAATAAAACTGAGAAAAATTAAGAATAAAATAAAGTTTAAAAAAGATACTGGTGTACTCTAAAGAAATACCTGGACACACTATGAGATACACTACATAAATACACTGGAACTTTACACAGCAACATGGAAACACTTGAAAAGCAAGTCATAGACTGGTATGTATAATACTGTTTTATAAACTTCATAAATACCTAAGGTAATACTATATATTGTTCATGAATACATTCATATAAGCTTTTTAAAATAAACTAGAAAAGCAATTCTTGACCTTGTTTTTGCCATGGTTAAAACCTATGAACCCCTTCCCAGAATATTTTTTAAATGCATAAAGTAAAACGTATAGGATTATAAGAGAAAACAATTATAATGAAATAAACATTTTTATTGAATTTCTGATATAGCAATGTATATGCTTATTTACTAACATATTAAATAATACAACCTAGTTGTATATCTAATAACTACCATAATATCAGAATAGTACTAAGTGTAAACAATATTCTAAGATATCTACAGAAACTGTAGTGTAAAATGAAAATATCTATGATTTCAGTTGATGACAGAGTTACAGGTACTACCACAACAGTTGACTGCTTACATTCATAACCGAAGTAAATGCTAAATCTCAGTTAAAAGTTACAGAATATATATTTTTGCCCCATTTAAGTTCACAGACCCCCTGAATTCTATCACAGACAATAGGTGAAGAGCCTTCAATTAAAAGGTTACCTACCAACTATATGACAGTAAAAACGTCTAGGGAAAGGAGGAGGGGGAAAATAGACTGGGAAAAGGTACAAAAAAGATTTCAATTACATCTACTAAACATTTGCTTTCTTTAACAAACTGCAAGGAAAATATGACAAAATAGTAATATTTATTCATTGTGATATATCAATATATAGAATACACATTATATTTGCAATATAACTAATTGCTTATATTGACCTAAAGCATTTTAGGCTCAAAAATTGGGAGGGGCAAGGTGGAATCAGAGTGTAATATAAGTAGATACAAACATAACTAAAATGTTTCAAAACGACATATTCAAAACAGTGTTGAGGGGGCAGGGGGTATGGAGGGTAGTTGTAATGAGTTATTGTGGGGCTGAGAAAATAGCCTTCAGAGCTTTAAAATATGCATACTTGACTCCTGCTGCCAGTCACATGGTAATGGACTGATATGATAGCTGAGATGCGCTTTAAAATACTCCCAGAGGGACAGGTGACAGTAGCTAAGGGGGGTCATGAAAAAGATAACTGCTCAAACTGGGTAATGTATATATGAGGGTACTTTAGACTCAGTCTCTTTGTGTATGTTTAAAATTTCCCATAATAATTAATGCAGTAAAATTAGGTGACTGAAGAATCCGAACTACCGCTTATTTATCCTCATCCTTTGTTGTTACCTTTAAACTAGTTATCCTCTGCAACTGCTTCCACACCCCATCCCATCCCCACAAGGCCGTCAGCTGTATATATTATAATGGTTTTTTGAAAGTTTAAACACATTAAATGTAATGATTTTAAAATAAAAATTAGAATGGTTGGAGAAAGGATGGACTTCACTGATTTTTTCTGTTAAGTAAGTTATCATATTTGTCGTTTCCAATTTTCAAAGAAACATTTTTTTTCATATCTTTAATTTTTTAATTCTCCTTTGATCCTGTAGGCTCCTCAGATTCTATGATAATTAGTATCATGAAACAATAAGAGCACAAAAGATGAAAATATTACAAAAATTTTCACTGACATATCCTTAGCGTTACTCATCCCAGTTATCAATTTACTTAATTTTCTTTTATAAAATAAGAAAGCCCAATTATTTGAGTCAAACTATTTGAATTACCAGAATACACCCATTTATAAGAAGTTTTCTTACCCAGCCCCCTGGCTGCAATATCAGTAGCAAAGAGTACCGCCGCTCTCTTGCGGACAAATTCATTATAGACTTCCATCCTCCTCATCTGCTGCTGTCGACCATGCAGGGCGAGGATAGAAACACCAGGACGCAGCCGGCAGAACACTCGGTACAGATATTGAACCTAGGCAGGAACAGAAAAATGATTTTGGTAGTTCTGGGTAGCAGCAGGAAGTAAGCTTACGAGATGAACAGAAAAATGCATTACAGACCACAACTGCATCAGTTACAGTGCAGAGCACAGAAATGGAAATGTAGTCTAGAACTGTGGTCTTCAAACATTTTTGCTCACATTATTTCCCAAAAGAATTTTGAAAAAAATACACTCTCCTTACATTTTTAAGTTATTATCTGACATTTTTCCAAATTTAAGTGGTTGCAAAGAATGTAAGTTCTGGTAGATTTAAATATATTTTAAAATAAAGACTTTGCTCCTATAAATTTATCAGTTGATTTTAAATAGCACAGCAATTTGATACCCACCACCAGTTATTTAAAAATATATAAAAATAATGGGGGAGGATACGCATGTGTGGGACAGGACCCCTCAACTTTGCTGAGAACCTAAGACTGCTCTAAAACAAAGTCTTTAAAAAAGGAAGATTACTAACAAAATATGAGGAACCTCTTCTTTAACAAAAAAATCTTACATCATTTCTTTTTCCTCCTTGAACTCATATTTCTATTTCCTGACTTCACAGAATTTTATCTTAATTGCTTTATGCTTGAAAATCTCTTACTGATCACTTTATCACAAATTATGTTTTAAACAACAAAACTATGTATATATATTTTAACTTCCTGTAGCTGTAAAGCTGCATTAAAAGTTCTCAGACTCAGCTATTATTACAATTATTAGTAGATAACTAGCCAAAACAAGAAATGTTAGAATTTGATTCAAAAAAACTGTTAAGACATAAAAAATAAAATTCTGTTATAAATATACCTCTTAATATATGAGACTAGATGGAACTGTTGCTTTAGTTTTATTCTTCTTTAGTTTACACACTTATAAATGAACACTACTGACTGCTAGATGGAGGCAGAGTACAGCATCATTTTATTCCTATTTCTCTAATATGTGTTAAGAAAATCTCTTCATGAAAATACAGAAAATGGACTGAAAGGAACCTTAACTTTTTGAACTCCTATAAAATATGTCAAAAACATGATGACAGATTACAAATAATTTTACCTATCAGCTAATAACTCCACTAAGTCTTCCTTCGGATTTTGTTGAAAGTAAAGAAAGGGAAACCACCTAAATTGCAAAATGACTTGTTATCCCAGCATTAAAGTTATTCACTTTTTCAAACAATACTCTGGTGCCAGGAAGGTTCTCTGATCCTGTGACAATACACCAGTATAAGACTAGGGATACAGGGACTCCTGCCTTTCTTCTGTAAAGTTTTGAAAAGGGCTACTGTGAAAGCGGAGATGAGAAAGGAGAACCCACAGGCCAGACCACAGATGTACTTTCAGGCAACCCAACCTCAGAAAAGTACATATGGAAACTGAAGAACTATAGAAATGGAAGATCGACCAAGACGCTAAGAGAAAGTTAAGCATGGTTTAAACTGCACTGTAGCATGAGGGGTGGTGAAAAGTGGTAACACTAATGAGAACTGTCAATAGATTGAATATGAGTTGCCGACAGGGAAGAATTAAGGATTCGGTCATTTAAATGAGACGGGAAAGAGTTGGAGGGAGCAGATCTTAGGGATAGGAAATCTTAAACTGCTTTTCCTAATGTTAAATTTAAGATGCCCTCTAGACACCCAATTGGAAATATCTAGCTCAGGAAAGAAGTCAGGGCTTAAGATGTGGATTTGGCAGTTGTTAAAATACAGATGGCATTTAAAGTCATGGAACTAAAGAGGTATAGAAAGAGTATAGATCAAGAAAGGGCACAGTATACTTTCCCCACTGTGAAGAGGAAAAGCAGAATATTATGGAATAAAAACTTTAAATATTAACTCTTAAAATTACTTCCTTGTACATAGATAAGAAAAACATCCTTTCTTCAGAAGATGTAAAATTCTAAAAATCTAAAAGAAGTCCTAAAAAGTATAAAGTCATTCTTTACATGGAAAAATGATGAGGTTCTGTGCTTTCCCCAAAAAAAATAGACAGATCACTACTTATCTTCCACGTAAACTGGAGGAAAACTCACTGCATATTTATCATGCTAAGCCACTGCAAAAGCTATAAATCTAGAATCAACCTGCTATATATACAAACAACTGTATATCATCAGGAAATCTGAAATGTAGTAGAAGGAAAGTGGCACACAAAAATCAACCTCAGTTTCTTCTCTTACAGAGAAAAGACCAAGTTTTCTTATACATCACTGAATCCCTTACTTATAAGCACATGACTAGTGTTTAAGAAATGCTAATAAACTAAATAAAGATATAAACAATATCTTTAGAGAAAGGTGCAGTTCACTGTCACAAGGGGGTTGGGGAGTGTCAGAAAAGGACTTTCAGGTATAACGCTTGAGCTAAAAGGATATTAAGTATTCCTCCAGAATTAGGATGAAGGGATGCAGGGAGATCAGCATGAACAAAGATATGGAGGCGTGGAAACAAATGGCGTATTCAGTTCAGTATTCACGGAGGGGAAGGTGGACATCAGGTTAAAAAGACCTCTAGTTAGTCTAGCCATTCAATTGTTGGTTCTACCAATAGTTATTGAGGACTCCTATGTTCCAAGTATTATGCTAGGTGCTAACAATACTAAAGTAAAAACAGTCAGTTTCTGCCCTTCCTTATAAGCTTACAATCTCATCCATGGGTTCTTTTAAAAATGAAGACACAAGATTCTCATTATCTACAAATCCCTCCACATCCAGCATGGCATTTATTAAAACAGACAAATAGCATTTTCTAAATGAAATTTGGTATTTTAAAAGGGACAATTCAACACAAATAACTTAAGAAAAATAAACACTAGGTACCTCTTTACAACTGGAGAAAAATACAATACTTTTCTTCTTCAGGTGGCTTCTCAAAAAGGAATACAGCACACTTATTTTTTGCTGCAGCTCACAAACTATGTAGTTCTGTTCCAAAGTGGCAGGGGTGCTTATGGAAATAAGAGGGAAAATGTTAAAAACATGCCCTGTTGGTAACTTTGAAATCCAGACCAAAAAACAAAACAAATGTTAACAGTGGCATGCTTCTCAAGCTAATTTTTTATACACACACATACACACACATACATACATACCCCAAAAAACTTCTCTACTGTCCCTTAGGAAATGAATACAGCACATGACCAAAATACATTCAAAATCCCTTATAGATTATATATCCAAAATATACACGCAAACAGGGGTCACCCTGCAAGGGTAGGGTCAAAGATCAACTGAAGGACATGAGGGAACTTGCTGGGCAGATGGTTATGTTCCACCTCCTAGCAGGGCCTTGGGTTACAGAGACATACACATTTATCAACACTCAGAAAAGGTACTCTTAATTTGTTCATTGCATTTTATGTAAATCTTACATCAAGAAAGAAAATCTCTATACAAATGCTGAACTCTAGTTAGTGATATGTGTCCTGAAATATTTAAGCGAAGTGTACAGACATCTGCAAATTACTTTGAAATGCATCAAAAATAAGATGGGTTGATATATAAAGGGATGGATAAATGGATAGTAAATGGATCCCACTGTTAAGTAGCACCTAGGTGGTGGGCACACGTTTTCACTGTAAAATTCTTTCAATTGTGCTGCGTGTTTGAAATTTCTCATAATAAAAATGTTGGAGAGAAACATACATGTATTTACTCTTTGAATAATAAACCTACTTTTAGGATCCTGTTCCAAAAAATAATCAGGTAAAAACACAAAGAGACTTAGTACTATTTACAACACAAGAAAAAAGAAAAAAAAGATGGAAATCAACCCATATGTCCATCAGCAGAAAATCTATGGAATGAACTACTGTACATCCACACAATAATGTATCCTGCAACTATAAAAAAGGAATGAGGAATCTTTACAGTGCTATGGTGTGATCTCTAGGGTATACTGTTAAGTGAAAGAAGCAATGAAGAACAGTACATAAAATCTGGTACCATTTATCAGATTGAAGGTATACATACATTCATGCACACACAGGCAATCCTGTCAGTGAGTCTATTTATATAAAGAAGAAAAACGGCAACATATAGTAATATAAAGGAAACACACTGGTGTACTTCTTCTACGTATACTCTGATATACAACTCAGAAAGATTCAATTCTGATTTTTCTGGTCCTTAACAATTTGAGAGTAAATATTCTTTTATGCCTTAAAACATTTTCGACCATAATCTCTCAAGATATATTAACCAAATTGTTAAGTTGCTAAAGGGGAAAATTCAATAACGATATTAAACAAAATTCACAATAGCATCTGCTTTTTATAGTGCTTCTGGTGAATTTGAAATTACAGAGTACTGCGGTCATTATCATATAACCTTGCAGTTTTGTAAATTATGTTGCTAAATATCTGCCTTCTAAAATGTTTTCTGAAAGTCTCATTTTTTACAAAGGATGGAACTGCTTTCAAGAATCATTTATGAAATAAACAATTTTTACATTCAGTTTTTTCTAACTCCATGATCTACAGATAATGACCAACTATTATCTGCAGAAATTGGAAACGGATAATATGTACCATTAATTTACATTTTAGAGACCACCTAATGATTGAAAACTTAGTGTCTGGTAAAGACACTGAGTTTTATTGACAAAAACAGGCAGAAAGGAAACAGCAAAAAGAATAAAGAAGAAACTCAAAAGACCTAGACAGTCTTCAGATTATCAAATTAACTGTACCAAGAATTTTAATAGCTATCTCAACACAAATTTACAAACAAAAACCAGTGTCTACTCAATGGTAAGCCAAGGATGAAACTGTTCCTCAAATATCTTTCACTATCCCATTCCTGAGGAAATCTTAATAACCAAAGCTACCAGAGCTCAGATTCTCCAAAGTTTATCCATTAGGATCACCTGGAAGCATAGTATCTAGCCTCTTCTCAGGGTTTTTTTTAATCATAGACATCTATTGGTTGAACAAGGTCAAGGTGGACCTGAATGCCCACATTCCCTGTGTTTAAAGACTTTCCAAGAGGATAACCCAATTCATTTTCCCAATGTATTACTTTTTTAGACTAACATTTCACAGAAAGAAATGAAATTTAAGATAGAGATAAAGGTAGGGGTGAGTTCATATTGAGATCTACAATACAGATTCAATTTAAATTCCCTGGAAAACATTTCTGGAAGTCAAATATGTCCACTGTCTGCATGTATGTACGTATGGTTCATATCAAACATGCATACAATTCCAGTTGTCATAATATCAAAATACACTTTAAAACACATTTCCCCCAACCCATGTACACCTCTCTCTCTCTCTTTCACACACACACACACACACATTTTACTGTCTCATAGATACACATACCTTGCTTTCTAGTTTTACTAAAACCAAGACAAAACAAGAGTTGCTGGAATGTTTTCAACAAAAGGGTATCTTGCTAAACATTAATGCATTTGATAAAATGTGTTCCATAGCACATTAGTCCTGCATAACACAGTGGAAAAAAGAGATTCTGTACCAAAATAATTTCAGTAAATACAGGAAGCTTTATTCATCTCCCACTGCTTTGAAGAATCACAATGTCCACAAAAATATGAAAGGTTCTGAGAAGTCTCGAAGAACACTGCTTTACCTTAACTCAGTATTTGCTATTTACCTACCTAGGAATGCATTTCCCCACCGCACCCGTATTTTATGGGGGAATCTGTTCCCACACCACATTGTGGAAAATATTGCATTAGAGTAGTCACACATTTAAAGGTGCACTGAGAATTTAAATAATTTTTACCAATACACTGCGTTGGCCAACAGTTTCATTCAGGTTCTTCTGTATCATCTTATGCAAACCCGAACGAATTTTTTGGCCAAACCAATACTTGCTATGCTTTGCATATTTAATCAATATATAAAATGATGTTTTATTTCCTAGAAAAGTAGTATTAATTTGAAATGTCAAATTCTTAATCTCTAAAAAGAGAGAACACTGATTTTGACCGAATCAAATATGGTTTCAAATAGTCCACATACCTGTATTTTGCTTTTTCATGAACCCAAACATACTCAGGGTCTTTCAAACTCAAGCGTGCAAGGTCCTTTACAGATTTGGTTTGTGTAGCTGAGAAAAGCAAAGTCTGACGTTTCTTGGGAAGGTTTTCAATAATAGCATTCATGGTATCAGCAAAGCCCATATCCAAGATTCTATCTGCTTCATCAAGAACTAAAAAAAGAGAAAACGCAAGTTGAACTACAATATTTAAGATACATGTTAGGCTAAATGCAATATGGTATTCTGGACTGGATTCTAGAACAGGAAAAGGGAATTAGTGGAAAAACTGGTAAATCAAAAAAAATGTCTGTAAGTATTAAATAAATGTGCCAATATTAATCACTTAGTTTTGGCAAAGGTACCAGAGTTATGTAAGATGTTACACTAGGAGAAACTGAGGGAAGGAACGGTATAGAGGAACTCTCTGTACCATCACTGCAACTTTTCTATTAATCTAGAATTATTCCAAAGTTGATTTTTAAAATGCACATTAGGTAACATCATAAGTAGATGTACCTTAAAAGATAAAAAACTCTTAGCAGTGTCAAATACCAAGGTATATAATTTCATAAAGAAGAGTGCTTACCGGGGGGGAGGGGAGGGGATGTTGGGGTGGGATGAATTGGGAGATTGGGATGGCAATCTATACATTACTAATAAGAAAAAATATATCAAATTGTACACTTTAAATATATGCAGTTGATTGTATGTCAATTATATCTCAATAAAAGCTCTTAAAAAAAAGAAAAGTGCTTATCTCTTTCTGACTATTTTGATTTAAAAAAGGTCTCAGTTGTACTCTCTGGATTTAGAACCATATGTCAAAAACTGCTTCAAGTTATTTCTCAGATTTTTTAATCATAATATTTATTCAATAAAACATTTCTACCATTAAAATTTATGAGGGCTCACTTCTAAGTATGAGATTTTTTTCATATTCATTAGACTCACCTAACATCTGGAGATTGGTAGCATGAAAACATATCGTTTCATCCATGTGCTGAAGAAGCCGACCCGGTGTGCAAACAAGTATATTTATGTTATTGATCCTCTCAGCTTCATGTTTCAGATCCTGAAAACAGTTGTTCCTTTTGATTACACAGACACATCACTGAGCAGCCTGTGTATCAAAACTATACAAGCTACCTGCATGTGGCATTTCATCACAGCAATGTAGATACCCTAGAAATAAATGTAATTTCTCCCTTCTATTTTTATAGCACATCCAAATTTCTGGGCTAAATAAAAGTCCTTAGTGAAGACCTAAAGAGTTCAGAGCTCCTCTAGATTCTTAATCACATCCAGGATTTTGAAGCCAAGAAAAATACATGACTGCTCCAAGTCTTTATTTCCTCCTATGTCAGCCAGAACCTACTTATAAGCTAGAATTATAACCCATTCGTTAAGTCAGAATTCACGGGCACTGAACAGACTCTCTGACACCATTCACTGCACTTCATGGACTGAAAACAAGAGTGAGTTCTCCACATTCCGGAAGATCTCTCCTCAAAACAAGAGCCACAGAATGTTAGTTTTTAAAGCTGGGTGACAGGTACATGAGTATGTGAAGGCTTGTGATTTTCTTTTCTTGTGCATGTTTGCATATAAATTCAAGAATTCAAGTACTTATCCTCACAATCTAGAAGAGACTCTAGCAGAGACACGTAGTCCAGGTAAACTAGAAGAAAGAGAAGTGGAGCAGCAGGCTTTACCATGACCTAAAACAAACACTCCTCAAAACTACCTTCTACCTTCCTTTCTTCTGCTACTGACCCAGCAATGTTCTGAATTATTCAACTTCTCAGATAGTCTATTGAAAGGACTAGTTCACACACTGAAATGGTACCTTTCTCAATGCATATTAACAAACAGATTTACAGGTCTCACAGAATCTGATCAGTCCAGATACCCTGACAAAATGGACTTTCTGGACCTGCAAAACTGACAAAACAGATTCTAGATGATAGTAAGCACACCAGGATGCTACCATCTCCTGTCTAGGGGCCCAGCCCGTCTGCTTAGATGAAATTTCCACCTCTTCCCGGTCAACTGCCACAGTGTTCCAACATAAATAAGTTACAGAAAGAAAGAAAGAAGGACAAGGACAAAAAGACAAACCTTTCCACCAATGATGAGGCCAGCTGAAAAGTCATGATTCTTCCCTACTTTTCGAAGAACCTCAAAGGTCTGATAGGCCAGTTCTCTTGTAGGTGATATAATCAGAACCCCCAGCCCATCTGTGGAGGTCCACTGCAGACGATACAAGGCTTCCAGCACCTCAAAAAAGCACAAGCTCATTTTCAATAAGTCCCTTAGAGGGGCAGCTTTTTGACTCCTGAGTCAACCTTGCCCCTCCAAGTGGAAAGTACACCTGTCATGAGTCTTAAACAATCAGAAAGAAGAAACTGTTTGCTTTGTTTTTTCTTTTTCTTCTATTGGCCAGAAGCATCCTCCCCCAAGTCCTCCCCTTTCCAAGGGAAAGGAAAAGAAGCCCATGGCAACTCAGCTGCTACCAGAGACACGCCATGAGAAGGCTGGCAATCAGTGAAAGGTCTGCACAGCCCACAGGCCATTAAAACAGATTTCAGAAAAATATCTGTCACCATTTTCTAAACAGAAACCACATTAAAATATATTGTGTGTAACTGCTGCAGTTATCCAGTGACTGAATTTTCTAGTTGTAGAGAGATGTTATTATAAAAAATTTGGATTTAAGAGAAAAAATAGTTTTGTAACATCTGGAACAAAAAAATCAAATGTGATGTTTCTGAGCTGATAATTTAAGCAGGAATTAAAAATTAGGAAACCAACTGCATAACAGATATAAGTGAATTCCTAAGGGACTCTTGTTTTACTGCTATAAAAGACAGGTATCAACGTCCTGGAAAATTCTCAATGAATGGCCCAATTTCCTGAAAGTGAGCATATTTCAACTTTATCCTAAACAGGTGGCAAGTATAAATGTGATTGGCAGGTTTGCAAGGGTGAGTACAGAAACAGCCTTCCCTGCCACCCCACCAGGCACTGCAGAGAAAAGCCATTCTGACCTGCCACTCTGGAACATCCCACATCCTTCAGGAATCCAGGCTTGTCTACACACAATAAGTCATTCATTCAGTAAGTTACTGAGTGCCCACCATGTCCAAGGTGCTGTGCTAGGACATGGGGAATACAGTAGAGAACAAGGCAGATGTGGCAACTGTCTGATAAAGTTTGCAAGTTTGCATTCTAGCCAGGGAAGCCAACACGAAACAACTCTTCACAGAATTATTTATTTCTGTCTAGGCACAGGATGTTTTAAAATCTTATACCAGAGGATCTGACCCAATATGAAAAAACTACTTACGGGAACAAGGAAAGCCAAAGTCTTGCCAGATCCAGTTTTGGCAGCTCCAAGGACGTCTTTACCTTGCAATGCCAACCCAATGGTCTGCTTCTGTATCTCAGTCACCAAACGGTACTGGGCTTCTTGCAAACCTGCCAGTACAGACAGGAAGAAAATGACACTTTAGAACATCCCTGTAGAACAGCACTATGGGCTGAATTGTGCACCGCCCAACCTCTAACCCCCAGTATTTAGAATGTGACTATATTCGGAGACAGGTGGTTAAAGAGGTGATTAAGTTAAAATGAGTCCATGAGGGTGGGCCTGAAACCAATCTGACTGGTGAGGGAAAATTTGGACACAGAAACAAATACTAGGGGTGTGAATATACAGAGGGACAACTACTTTAAGAAGCACAAGCGGGTGACCATCGGTCAGCCAAGGAGAGAGGCCTGGCACAGATACTTCCAATATGGGCCCAGAGGAAACCACCCCTGCCAGCACCTTGACCTTATTAGACTTCCAGCCTCCAGAACCGTAAGAAAATAAATTTCTGCTGTTTAAGCGACTAGTCCATGTTATTTTGTTCTGGGGGCACTAGCAAATCAATATGAAAGGTGTCACATTTTTGTTTGTCCTCTTGCTTATTTTAATTAACATTTTAATTGTTTGGGGGCCCTGGAACCTTGACTTCTTACTACTGTTTTTTAACCAGTCCAGAAAGAATGAGAATGACAAATTGGTAAAACTTGAATTAATACTGTTTCTTGTTATAGGTTTTCATGGTATCAAAATAAGATTTTTTTCAGGTTAAACTACTCTAAACTGTTTCCCATTTTAAAAAAGCAGTAAGAAATCAACAACACGTTCCAAGATCACCGTGAACCTACCTTTCAGTGTTTTTTTGGACAAGGGGAAATCTGAAAATCTTGTAATTTCATTTACATTTATCTGAAAAGTAAAAGGGGACTACGTCAGAGAAAGCAAAATAACACTTCATAACTCATTTTACAACAAAGTTAATTTTTGTCTACATTGTGCTGCCTACCTCATACTTGGTACCTCAGGACTGAATTCAATTATTACTTCTAATTAAAAACTATCATTCCTTCTGAAAAGAAATATGCCTTGAGGAAGCTATCATCAAAAATGTAACTTTGTAACTGGTTAAAAAAACTTCACTCAACACACACACACACTACTACTAAAATACTACTACCTTCAATGTCCTCGAACACCTCTAAAATGTTACAATAAGTCATCATCACAATTTTAGGAAGAAAACTTCCTTTCATCCCATACTTCAAAGAATAACAGTTTTAGGAAGTAAGGAAGGAGAAGACTATAAACCACAGACCACGATGAGAACAGTTCTCTTTACACACTTTGGAGAATAAATTGAAGTTAGAAATATATCTTGCTAGCACAAACCTTTCAAATCCCACCTGACAACTACGCATTTGGGAGTATACTGGAGGAAGGGTACTATTTAACAATAACCAGGGGAAGTGTCTCTGTCGTGACCTGTCGTGATCTGAAGCCACAATAAGCAACATTTGTCCTTTAACTTTACATTATCTAAATGTTGATCACTGATGTTTTTCATTAGCATAAACCCAATTTTCTGAATTTCATTTCAGATGCTCGGGAGAATTCTTTTATTATAGATGCTAAAAGCAGAAACTACTCAGATCTGGGAATATGCTGCCAAATTATTTATGATTCACAAAAGGGGAAAACTGTGTTTGTAAGGCTCATTTATTTACATTCCAGGCAGTAAAGGGATGACAGCTTGTATTTCATTTCAGTCTACATATCATCTTCCCCAGGATTCTTAATGTAGTTCAGCCAGGGTTTTCTCTGGCCTCCAATGATGAAAACACAATTACTAAAACATTGCCTTAATCCCTACAAAACATTCCAGATAACACTGGAGAGGAGGCAGAATCAGTGTATGAGCAGAAGGAGAAAAGTTTATTCAAATAATATCCTGTCCTATCAAGGAGCCTAAATTAGGAGGAAAGTAATCTCCCAAACCAGACATTAAAATAGATGCGGTCCACCTTGCACTTGTGATATTATCAGCTAAAATTCTGTTTTCACAGCAAGTGGAATGCTTACAGGAGCTAGATGGGCACTCTAATCCCCATCATACACACAGCACACAGGCAAAGTGGGATACTGACACAAATAGTGCACATCTTTCTAAAGTCTATCAACCCTCTAGAGGGAAAGTGTGGAAGAAAGAAACTGTTCCAGTACTCTACCAGCCATTCCAACATAAAGCTGTACACTGTATGCTTAGAAAGAAGTCACCAAAGAAACAAAAAGGACCTTTTTTTTTACTCTACTGATGCTCTAGAACAAGGGTCAGCAAACTATGGCCCACAGGCCCAACCTAATTTCCTGTTTTTGTAAATACAGTTTTTCTGGAGCACAACTACAGCCATTCACTTACACACTGTCTATGTAGTTGTGACAGAGACCATATGACCCACAAAACTTAATATTCACTATCTGGCCCTTTATAGAAAAACTCTGCCACCCTTATTCTAGAAGACTGTCAATTATTGTCCAAGGAACACTTGGAAGCCACAGCAGATGATAGCTATGGTTCCTACAAACAAAATAAAACTCTTTCCCCTTCCCTTCATCCTTTTCTTAGAAAAAAGTTCACTCTTAGAAAAATCATACACCCTCTAAAACCTGTATCATCATTCTTCTGAAATCAAAGAACAGATGTCTCAGTAATGGTACTTATTAAGAGCTTTCCAGCTTTGGTAGAAAAGTTAGAGGAAGTTAGAAGAAGGGAGAATACGGTGGATATTACCTAACCACTCTCCTATACTTCTTCCAACTGTCTCTTATCTCTCACAAAAGTGAATAATGCTCTTATATCCCGAAGCGGGGTGCGGGGGGGGGGGGGGGGGGTAGTATTTAAAACTTCTTAGAATGCTCCACCTATTGCAATCAAGAGAAGAAAAGCAATCTAACTCAAATTACACCAGACCAAATTCTAAGGAAAAAAAAAACCAGGTTAGAAAGCAGGGACTTTCCTGGTCGCGCAGTGGTTGAGAATTCGCCTGCCAGTGCAGGGGACACAGGTTCAATCCCTGCTCTGGGAAGATCCCACATGCCGTGGAGCGGCTCAGCCCACAAGCCACAACTACTGAGCCTGCATGCTGCAACTAATGAAGCCCACATGCCTAGAGCCCATGCTCTGCAAAAAGAGAAGCCACCGCACTGAGAGGCCCAAGCACGGAAGCAAAGAGTAGTCCCCGCTCACCCCAACTAGAGAATGCCCACATGCAGCAACAAAGACCCAACAAAGCCAATAAATAAATGAATAAAATAAAATAAAATTTAAAAAGCAGGGAGATTAGAAAGCAGAGTTCCTATATAGCACAGCTGATTACAATAAAAAATCTAAATGAACCCCAGGTGCAGAGAGCTTGAGTCATTCAGCAAGTGAAAACCACTGCTAAACAAATAGCTCAACATTTCTCAAGCTTCAATCCCCAGCTCTCCATCAGCCCCTCTAGAACACAACACCCTACGTAGTGGCCTTAGAAATAAGCCACCTAGAGTTCCCACTCCAGGAGCAGAGCTGACTGATAAAGCCCAGCTGTCACCCCTCCAGAGCCACCACTGAAACAGCCATGCCTGGCTGGCCTGCACCCAGCCAATGACCAAGCACAGCAACAGCACCCGTTCCCACAGGACAGGTGAGTCCTCTAAAGGGCAACTCCGGTTCGAGGATCTCCTGTCAGGAGAAGCTTTCTGAAAGCAGTGCTGCAGCCTGAGTGCTTCCTACCCCCTCCTCCTGCGCTCTCTCCTTTCCCTCCCTATTCCTGCTCCCTTTCCTTTCCCTCGACAGACACTCTCCCCCTATAAATTCCAATTCACTTAACCCCATCTTGGCATCTGCCTCTCAGAGGACCCAAGATCTAGACTATACCAACAGTCTAGGCTCCAGATCCTTTATAGTTTGGATATATTCCCAAATTGCCCCCCAGAAACTCACCACTGCTTCCAGATAAAGTTTTTAAGCACAGCCTCTGTTTAAGTTTCCTACTGTTGCTGTAACAAATTACCACCAACAGTGGCTTAAAACAACATAAATTTATTCACTTACAATTCTGGAAGTAACACGTCCAAAACCAGTCTCACTCAACTAAAATCAAAGTGCTGGCAGGGCTGCATTCTTTGGTGTAGCTTGAGGAGAGAATCCATGCCCCTGCTTTTCCCAGTCTCTAGAGGCTGCCCGCATTCTCTGGCTTCTGGCCCCCTTCCATCTTCAAAGCCAGCCAGCATGGCCAGTCAAGTCTCTCACCTCTCAGTGCTCCGACACTGCCTCTTCTGCCTCCCTCCCCCACACGTAAGGGCCCTTGGACGACTACATGGTTCCACTTGAAGAGTTCAGGTCAATCAGCATGTTTCAAAGTCAGCACTAGCAATCTTAATTACCCCTTGCCGAGTAACTTACTCACAGGTCTGGGGATTAGGACCCAGACATATTTAACAGGTCATTATTCTACCTCCTGTAGCCATCCAGTCTACTTCCAACCCTCTTCTTCAACCTCACCTGAAGTCAATTCTGGAACACACAACACACTCCAAGGCGTGTTTCCCCCTCAAAGAACACCATGTACTTTCACATCTTTTTGTATTTCCTCATGTTGCTCCCTCCACCTACAACGTCCCTGCCCATCTTTTCTACCTGGAGAATGCATCACTCGAGAACGAGCGCCACTCATGGCTACCACACACTGCTGTACAGCTCACGCACTACCGGGTCAGGCTGCAGTGTGGAAGCTGAAATCCAGCCCACTTTCAGCTCCACAAGCCAGGCCTGAGGCTGCAGCCACCTGGAGGAAGGACAGTTTGCCCAGAGGAAACACCTTTCTCTAAGCAGTCCAGCCAAAAGGGCTCTGCACAGAACAACTCAACCTTCCCCTCATTACACCACCCTCTAAGCCCACAGCACTGCAGGAGTTTACTAGCGTGACCATTCCTCAAAAGTATCAGCCCCACCCCACCTCCCCAGGGATATAGACAGGCATCTGTTTTCCATCTGTCTTTACCTAAGCCTCAGCAAGTACCTGTCAAATTGTTTCCAAATGTCTCTGAATGAAATTGTTCAGTATTTCACCAGTGAGGCTACTGAGCACCACCTGTGTATTGTCCACTATAATAAAACTTTTATTAGGCACAAATTCTACCATCTGAGAAGCCACATGGTAGGGTTCCCCCTTTTTACCCACAATCTGCTCTGATTGTATTCCAGTATTGCTAGCCCCGAAAACTGATTTCATATTACATTTATTTCTTAGAAAAATCTTAAGAAAATATTTCTAAAATTTACAAAAACAAATAAACAAACAAACAAAAAAAACAGAACAATACTGAGCAGGAAAAAACTCCTCCTTGAACTAAGCAAAAAGATTGGGATTTAAACATTTGTGCAGGGCTTCCCTGGTGGCACAGTGGTTAAGAATCTGCCTGCCAATGCAGAGGACATGGGTTCGATCCCTGGTCTGGGAAGATCCCACATGCCACGGAGCAACTAAGCTCGTGCACCACAACTACTAAGCCTGCGCCCTAGAGCCAGAGAGCCACAACTACTGAGCCCATGTGCCGCAACTACTGAAGCTCATGCGCCTAGAGCCCATGCTCTGCAACAAGAGAAGCCACCGCAATAAGAAGCCCATGCACCACACCGCAATGAAGAGTAGCCCTCGCTTGCCGCAACTGGAGAAAGCCTGTGCGCAGCAACGAAGACCCAACACAGCCAATAAGTAAAAAATAAAATAAATAAATTTATAAACATTTGTGCAACACAGTAAAGCAAGGTGGTCTGGAGCCCTGGCATCAGAACTGTACCTCCTGGATTAGAACTTATTCCCTTACTATCAACAGCATTTTCACTTACTGTTTAACATTGTGCAAGTTATTTAGCTTTGCTGTGTCTTAGTTTCCTCACTTATGCAACAGAAACGATCTCATAGGTTGTTTGTTGGGAGGATATGGCAAGTTAACATGTATAAAAGCTTGAGAAATGTTAGTAATTATGATTAAAACAAGGACCAAAAAGAATGGACCCATTTACTAAGCAGAATGAAGCCACCTGGAAAAGGTCGGCATGCACCAAACACCTAAACACTAAAGGCCTTCACAAGGGCAAGCACTGTGGGACCCATCTTCGAGGAGAGCAAAGCAAGTGTTATCAATGGCCTAGTGGGAGAGCTGAAAAGAAGTTAAAGCCAGTCATCACTGCCTGCTGATGACCGCTGTAATAAAGGCACATACAAAATGATGCGGACACACAGCAGCCCTAACCCTAACTAAGGAGGCCAGGAAGCTAAGCTGGAGGTGTCCCTAGGGTTGGGGAAACGGGATTGCTCACTGCAAGCAACAGAAACATCAAGTACCAGGACAGGAAGCATCAAGGAGCACCGCCAGCTCACAAGAGTACAGGCTGCTCTTTCATGTGCACCTACCACATACCACTTGGTTTATCTACATTACCTCACTGGAGCCTTAACGACACTCTGCTTCATAATCTCTCTTGAATAAAGAAACTGAGACACAGGGACATTATGAAATTTGACTAGTCAACACCAGAACTGAGTGAGATTTAAATGAGGTCTGCTTGACCGTAAATAACTTACTCTTTCACTGGACTAGAACATGCTGACATGCTTAAGTGTTTGACCACCTTCCTGAAAACAACTGTGAGCCAAGGAAGGGTTTTAATCAGGAGTGAAACAACTGGATCTCATCTTGGAAAGAATCATTCTACCAGCAGTATAGAGGAGAGATTTGAAGGCAATAAGGCCTAAGGGACAAATCCCACCACCTGTTTTAGTAACAAGTTTTGCTATGCCCATTTAAGTATTTCCACGGCAAGCTTCTGTGTTACAATGGCAGAGTTGAGTAGTTCCACCCTTACAACCTGCAAAGCTAAAACCATTTACTACCCTGTCCTTTACAGAAAAAGTATGCTGACCCATGTTACAAGAAACAGTTAGTGTGTAGTAACCCAGGCAAGAGATGATGGAGCCTGCACTAAGGCATGGCACTGGGGATGCAGAAGCATTTGCGAAATTTAAGAAGCAGAACTGATCACTAGTGTGACTAACTGAATACAGGAGTGGTAAGACGGAAGCCTCTAGGATTACTCCTAGGTTTCTAGCTCCGCAGTCAGCTTAGGTGGTGGGGCTAGGATGTGGTAGCCTAAATAATGGTCCCCAAATATGTCCACATCCTAATCTCCAAAACTGTGGATATTATCTTATATGACAAAAGTGACTTCTCACAGTGACCTTGAGATGAGATTATCCTCAATTACCTGAGTAGACCCTAAATGTAATCAAAAGTACCCTTACGAAAAAAGGATATAAGTAGATTTGACATAGGACAGGAGAAGACAATGTGTCCATAGAAACAGAGATTGGAGTGATACAGCCACAGGCCACCAGAAGCTAGGAGAGGCAAGAAACAGAATTTCCCCTAGAGCCTCTTCAGGAAGGGTATCCCCACTGACACCCTGATTTCAGCCTGGGGAAACTGATTTCAGACTTCTGGCTTCCAGAACTGTGAGCGAAAAAATTTCTGTGGTTTTAAGCCACCATATTTGTGGTAATTTGCATGGTGGCAATACGGAAATAATACACAGGATTGTGAATTTAGGAGAAAAAGATAATGAACTCAGTTTTAGATTCGTGGCATTTAAGTTATTCTGTGACACTGTTAGATACAGACAGCCAGCAGAGTTAGAAAAAAAAAAAAAGTTATGAACTCAGAAGAGCTCTGGGTAGAATATAAGAAGAAGGAGTCACAGTAATAAACCTTGGGATTACACAAGAGAACATAGTGAGAAGAAGCAAGGGCTGAGGCTCTCCTGCAGAAGTAATTCCAGTCAGATGAAGATGAGATGAAAATGCAATCTGACAGCAGTTTACCTTACAATGGCTTCTTGAGGTGCTGTGTATATAGTAGCAGTAGTAATATAACAGGTAATATATGGAATACTTCTGCATCAGGCATTGTGCAGAATACTTTACATGCATTTTTACTAACTGCCCATAACTTATAAGGTAGATATTATTATGCCTTTTAAGACAAGAAAAGAGAAGCAGAGTAAGTAGCTTGCCCAAAGTCACTCATCAGGTGAGCAAAAGCCAGAACCAAATCATCATCATCTCAACTTAAAAACCCAAAACAAACTCTAAGCTCTTTCTAACCTTACTTTTGATCTAAGAGTTGTTTAAAGAAAGGCTATACCAGCAGGACACGTGATGACTTTAATTCCAGATATGTCCCACATGTTAAATCCCCAATTACACTGCACTAGAAGGGGACAATCACTGGAAGGCTGAGTGAGGTGGGTGATGCCAACAGACGTGGAATTTAGGGGGAAGGAAAAGAAGAGGTAGTGGCAGCCCCTAGGGGCCTGAGTGGGGAAGAGATCAAGACATCAAAATGATAACTACAGGGACACGCATCTGGGAACATCAGCTACATTATGGGATGGTAGGTACCAGAAACAGACCATGAATCCAGCTTTTCTGTGGCAATTCTTGGATGGGGACATGAAACAAGTAGAGAAAATGAAATGAGCATAGGAAAGATGGGTGGTGAGAGATGCAAGTCTAGCAATAACGGTTAAAAGCAAAGGCTTTGGAATCAGAAAGACATGAGCCCAGGTTCCAGACAAGTTTCTTAGCCTCTCGGAGCCTCAATATTCTCATCTGTAAAATGGAAATAAGACCCAATACCTCAGATCAAGTCAAATAATTAATGGAAAACACACGGTGAGTGGCTTACAATATGTCATTACTCACCGTTACTGTTGTTAGTATTGTTTTCGTGAATATTACTGTAAATATTACAGCAATTAATTTTCCTATGCTGAAGTACCACTGCACTTCCATCATTTTATCAAGACCCGTGTGGCGAGCAGAAGAGCGGCCTGGACGGTCAGGAGGCCTGGGTTGTGGCACCCACAGCCCACCTGTAGCCTCAGCAGGGCCCCGGCGGGCACCTCTCACCCCACCTCCTTCTCCCGGGCTAAGGCTGGCCCCCCAGGCAGGGTTCCAGTGACAGGTGCGCCCCTCCCCGGCGCCGGCCTCACCTTCTCATAGTTCTGCATCAGCCGGCTGATAACCTCGCGCTCGACCTGCCACTCAGGCTTCTTCAGCTGCTTCCTCAACTGTTTCTTTTGGCTCTGCTTGTGGCTGTGCTTCTTCTTCCAACGATTGAAGCTCCGCACCGGGTCGGGCCGGCCTCCCGGACCCCGAGGGTCGGCAGTTTTGCCCATCGCGGCGGTGGCGACAGCGCAGACCGTGCCCACACGCGAGACCAGGCCGGGGAGAGGTACCGCACTGAGAGGACGCGGATCCAGCGTGGGGAAAGAGGACGACTGCGCGTGCGCGAAACCAGGAGCCCGCCCCCGGGCTTTCCAAACCCGAGCAGGCGCGGTTGACAGCAAGAAAAAAGTGGGCGGTGATTGGCGACTTGGAGGGGGAAACGGGCGGAGCGACCTGAGGAAGAGGGCCGGGCTCCTAAAGCACGCCGGCGCTTTAAGTAGGCGCATGCGCACTGGTTGCTGTTACCGTGGTGACGTCATACAGCTTACTATTCAAAGGCTGTTACATTTCCCTGGGTTTTCCTTAGCAAACCTCGCGCTAACGTTGTCTCCCTCCCCAGCCGTACAAAATGTGTGGGTTATAATTGTGATCCTTGTTTTGCATGTTTCAGCCCAGGGAGCCGAATGATTTGCTCCAAAATCAAATAGCTAGTTAAGAACTTCTGATTTCCGTCCACTGCAGCATACCTCCCTAGGAATAAAAATGAATATTCTGTATTCTTCTTATGTCCTTCTGGGTCTTCCCCTCTTTCTAGCCCGTCAGACTCTAGCTGCAGCAACAGGGAACTGGAGCAAAATCAAATTGAATTTGCCTTAAAATGCTATTATGAAGACAAAATAAGTAAAAATAAAGAATTAAAAGAAAAATTACTTGCAAGTTGGCCATTTAAGCGAATTAGCTTTCAGTAAATTGTTTTTTCTGATACATTTACCTAGAGCACAGATATACACTAGATAAGGGTGAGGGCAGAGTTGTGGCAAGGAAAACAGGGAGATTACGTTCAAAGTTCACATGCAGAGTATTTGGGCCCTCAAATTCCCCTTCCAATCCCACAAAGCCAGATGAATACCCCAGCCATGAGCCCATACCCTAAACAGAAGATGGGGTGGGGGGAGGAAGCAGGTGAACTGGAAAATCTCCACACTCAGAGTCACTAAATGTGGTAGAGGGTAAAGCTCAATAAGGGGAGGTTATATGACAGTATATGTACATCCACTAAAGGTTAAAAATAGAACTACCACAGATCTAGCAATTCTACTTCTGGATATGTTGCAGAAATCGGTCCATCGAGAAACGAAGCACCACACTCGGAGGGTTGGAGAACTCATGTTTATTAAGCCGGCGGCACCAGACCAGCTAACGGCTCCAAAGTTCTGGACTCCGAACTCAGGGTGAGCTTTACTTTTATAGTGCACATGTTTACAGAGCATGGAAGTTTCCAAACAGAAACTTACAAGAGCAGGTGCAGAATATTCCATTTTTTAGCAAAACATCTTAAAGTTACATTGAATTGTTAGGTCATCCTGTTTTTCTGTTTTTCTCTGCCCAGCAAGCATATTTCACAAAAGCACAACAAGCATGGAGTTGTTTTTAGCTGAGTGTAAGTTTCTAACTTTCCTCTTCAGATATACACACAAAAGAATTGAAAGCAGGGTCTGGAAGAGACCAGCATTCCCATGTTTGTAGCAGCATTGTTCACAATAGCCAAAAGGTGGAAGCAACCCAAGTGTCCAGCCACAAATGGTGGATAAACAAAATGTGGTAGATGCATAAAATGGAATGTTACTCAACCTTAAGAAGGAAGGAAATTCTGACAATGCTACAATATAGATGAACCTTGAAGACATTAGGCTAAATGAGATAAGCCAGTCACAAAAAGACAAATTCCATCTGATTCCACTTATATAAGATACCTAAAGTAGTCAAATTTATAGAAATGGAAAGTAAAATGGTGACTGCCCCAGGCTGGGGGGAGGGGAAATGGGGACTTGCTGTTTAGTAGGTATAGAATTTCAGTTTTGTAAGATGAAAAGAGTTCTGGAGGTTGGTTGCACAAGGATGTGAATGTCTATTTTAGCACAGTTTTTTTGTTGTTGTTTGTTTGTTTTTTCCACACACAGAGCCTGTATTTGTCTACCTCCAGATTGAATACTTGAGGCCCACATTGGGCCCACACCTGACGTTCGCAAATGCCTAGAAAATGATTCAGGACCCCCATTTTGAGCAACTTCTAGAATGGTGACGATAACTAACGTTTACAAAGTGTTTTCAATTACAAAAGGCTTTTACGCTCATCATCCAGGTTAGTCCCTGCAACAGCCTCGAAAGGAGTACGTACAGCACAGACAGGGCAAGGGAAGCCCGGAGATGTTAGGTAATGCATCCAAGGTTACTGCGGGGAAGCCCAGGACTGAGATTAAAAGTCGGATTTGTTGGCCTCTGATCCCACGCCCTTTCCTCAACAGGAGCCCTAGTGAGGCGTTCAGGAATCTGGCCTCTCCAACACCTACACAGGGCCCCAAAGTGCTGGGTATGCTGAACTTCTGCATCTGATTTCTCTAGATTTCCTGCTCACATTCTTACTGTCAGGATATCATGAAAGAGTTTATCAAATGCCTTGCGGAAATCAAGAGGGTCCCGTGAACAGCAACCCAGGGAAAACATGAAGTCAGGTCTAATGAGTCATGACTGATCCACCGCCAAATCCTGGTGATAAGCCTCTTTCCTAAATGCTCGCTCTCCACCTAGTCCATCATCTGCAAAATTCCACAGAATTCCACCAGAATTTGTCCACAAAATCCCATCATAATTTTGTGAAGCAGTCAAGTCAGAAGAACTGTAAGTTTACTTTTTCCAGGATCTCTTTTTTTCCTCCTTTTAGAAAAATGGGCCAGTTTGCCACCTCCGTTCTTATTTCACTATCAGATCCCCAATGCCTGGTGAATGGCAGGTATGGAACAATTATACTTGGGGGTATTACCCCATTCTCCATGCTTTCTCAAAAGTTACTAACAGTGGTTCTGTTGCTGTGCCAATAAGGTTTTCCCCCGCTTTTCTTTCTTCAATATATTGGGAAATAATTTTTCCAGTGTGAAAATCTAAACACATTTCACGTGACTGGGTACCCTCATAAATCTTGGGCTTTCTACACTCCCTTCCGAGTTTCAAGGGACTGGACTACATCTCTAAGGTTCTATCCAGATTTCCAGGATAACCTGATTAAGCTGGATGCCAAGGACTGTCTTTTGCCTGGTGTTTGTTAACATGATACCACGTTCCAGAAGTTGTGGACACTTGGCTCCCTTTCTGTGAAACACTGAGTTCCATGAGCCCCGCACTGAGGTGGGCTTGCTCTCATACGCTTTCATTTAATTCTCATAACCCTGTGAGGTTGGGGTGTCATCTCCTTTTTATTTATGAAGAACTGAAGTTCAAAGAGAAGGTCATTCAAGGTCACAGGTCTAGGAATTGGCAGAGCTGGGATTTAATCCAAGACTTTGGATTCCAGGTTCAAGACACTGAAGTTGCCTCAAATAACTATTTTACACTTGCTATTTGATTTACAGTGGTGTTTCTGAAAGTGTGGTCGAAAGAACTGCAGCATGGGCCACCTCTGGGCAGCTTGTTGAAAATGAAGATTCCTGGACCTACCCCAGGCCAATGTAATAAGAATTGCTGAGAGCAAGCCCAAGTATTGCCTTTTATATAAGCCCTGGTGTTTCTGATACAGACTGAAGGCTGAAACCACAGCTTTCCTCTTTCCTCTGTGCTCTTCCACTTGATTCCATTCTACTCTCACACAAACCCTGAGAGGCAGGCGGGACACATCACTAGCATCCCCTTGCTACAAATGAGGAAATGACTGCAAGGCAGCTCGTTCATCTTCTTATCTCTGGATTCAGCTTATTGAAGAAATGTTTGGCGGTTGATGTTCTGTAGAGCCTTGGCTCGCTGGGGACTTCCACCCTCCTGGCGCTCTTCTTACTCATCTGTAACCCACAGTAGCTGCCTCTCTCTTTTCCTCACCGACACCAGTTTTGCTCAAGGCACAATGGGAAATAGTGACTCCAGAATACAGGGTTGTCTCATGAAAAGTCACCTTCAGAATGGAAGCAGGAGCTGTGCCAGGCTTCGCTGACAGTCCTGTACAACCTCTGGTTTGCAGAGACACAGTCTCCACAGCCCTAACAACTCCAGGCATCTTCACCCACCTGCACCGCCATGGTCCTGGAGGCGCAGAAATGGGGATGAAGAGGCCGATGCCACAGCGGCTCAGCTCAGCTCCCACCGCCTCAGGCCAGGGAGAACCTCAGCCCCGGGCAGCGTGAGCAGGATCCAGTTTTTTAAATTATTTTAATTTTTTAAGCATATATACGGAACAATAAGGCCCTCAACTCTGACTCTCACTTTTCTCCTAAATCTGAAGCAGCCAAACATATACATGCCTCAGGCACAAAATCTGGACCAGTCATCTCTTGGGAAGTTGACTGGCATGAGAAAAACACCTGGATATGATGACATTTATGCAGCGGCCAAATGAATGGCAAGTCATTGACCTCCCCCTGGCTCTCCAGTGAAACCTACCAACCCTTCTAAATACTTGTTTCTAATCAGCCTTACTCAAATGTGAAAGAGTAAGCAAAGACCAACAAACATTTGAGGAAATCCTTTAGGTAAAAAGTTGGAAGCTAAAACTAACAAGTGAATTCAAAGAGCAAAATAAATCTTCAAAAATTAATACTTTTAGGAAGGTAGACATTGTATCCATGTGTAAGAACAGAAACTATTCAGAGAATTAAATATAACTCAATGGAAATTATTTTGTTCATTATATATATCAAGTTTTTTACATAAAATAAGATTCAAAGCTTAATCACGATAAAAAACTCAATATCATGTTCCAAAGTCACTAATGGATTTAATGATTTGTAATAAAAATAGTTCACATCCTGATTGCATAAAATAACATATTTATGATGGTTTTAATGTTTATTTGCTCCAATACCTGTTTTCTGTAGAAACAACTCCTACACAGACTTTCAGTTGTGACACTGAAGACATTAAATAGTTAACACATTTTAATTTTCAGACTCTACATTATCCACTACCAACTAATATTCAAAAAGCTCCTATGGGCTTCCCTGGTGGTGCAGTGGTTAAGAATCCGCCTGCCAATGCAGGAGACATGGGTTCGAGACCTGGTCCAGGAAGATCCCACATGCTGTGGAGCAACAAAGCCCATGCGCCACCACTACTGAGCCTGTGCTCTAGAGCCCAAGAACCATAACTAATGGGCCCACGCTCCACAACTACTGAAGCCCATGTGCCTAGAGCCTCTGCTCTGCAAGAAGAGAAGCCACCACAATGAGAAGTCCGCGCACCTCAACGAAGAGTAGCCTCCATTCTCCGCAACTACGGAAAGCCTGTGCACAGCAACAAAGACCCAATGCAACCAATAAATAAAAATAAATAAATAAGTAAATTTAAAAAAAAAAGCCCCTGGGACTTCCCTAGTGGTCTAGATGTTAAGACTCCATGCTCCCAATGAAGGGGGCCCAGGTCAGGGAACTAGATCCCACATGCCACAACTAAAGTTTCTGCATGCCACAAAGTAGATCTCGCACACGGCAATGAAGAACCTGTGTGCTGCAATGAAGACCCGGTGCAGCCAAATAAATAAAAAAATATTAAAAGAAAGAAAAACGAAAAAAAAGAAAGCTCCTAAAGGGCTAAAAAGGATTCAGAAATGTGCTCGGTAACTACTACTTCAAATACAGGCAAAACCTCAGTGGGGGCAGGGGCTTTACTAAAATTTAGGGGGAGGAGGATGTAATATCAGTTCCTCATACATTATATTCCATTTAATATTGTTTGTCATTAGTTTCTATTGTAATTTTTACATAGTTATGGTTGTTCATCATCAAAATTCTTCAAATTACATGTCTCTAAAATTGTGAAAAGACCATCATATGCTTTCTGTACTTTAAAACTGTGTTTTAAAGGTTATCTTATTTGCAAAAGAGTGGACGCAACGACACCCCAGTAGTGATGAGCACAACTGTCACCCAGATCTTGGTCTGTAAATACCATTTTTTCCAAACAAATGAACCAACCAGAGCTGTTTGGAGAAATAACTAATTACAGGGATGGGGCAGGGAAAGTACAGGATGAGCCTGGAATGTCTTGAGGTGCCAAAAAAGGGCACAGTTTTATTTATTGACCTAGATGTTACTCATAAGATTGTTGGCCTTGTAATACTTCATAAGTTCTATACTTGTTTTATGCAGTTTCTATAGGCATGTTATATTCTCAATAAAAATAGTTTAAAATATAACATATCCACAGCAAAATAGTGCTGAGAAAATACATTTAAACATAGGTATTTTCAAAAGTATATCTTTGGCTAGGATTCTAACCTTTATCTAGATAATTTATCTTTAAAACTATCAATAATTTGTAAAAGAGCACTGCTTATTGCATCTGAGTTTTAGTGACAGGATGGCCTCAACTGGACTTTCACATCATTTATTTTATAATGATTTCAAAATTAATACTTTAATACCCTTCCATGTTTCAGTGAACTAAAAGGTAGATGTATAGTTCTTAGATGATATGAAAATTTCAACAGTATAGAAAAAAGATTTTTGCTGTGTTTTTACCATTAAGTTTGAAGAAGATACAACAAAGATATGGAATGCTCTAGAATTACTTTTTGAGAATCTTCCTGTCAAAATCCATTTGGCTTTTCATTTACAAAATTGTGACAATATCATGTCTCCGACTTTCAAGCTATTAATAATAGAAGTAGTAGTATATTAATAGTAATAATAATAACAATATTACTACTGAAATTATTATTTGAACCAGATTTAAGTTTTCCAGATATCAATCTATGATCCAGAAATTACTTTTTTTTTTTCTTGAGGACAGATCATTTTCAATTTGCCATAACATCTTCACCTCAAAACTGTAGGATTTCAAACTTTAGTCGGGTAACACTATTTTTTTTCACTGTCACAATTTCTACACTGCTGTCAGAAGCCTTTTTGGCATTTACTTTGAATTCAGTCTTCAGGGAAGCTTTACTTTGGCCAACATTCTCTCATCATGGAGCGCATCATAGCAAATCACAAAGCTCTCATCCCTCACACGGCTTTGGTTTCTATTTTGTGTTTGTAAGTAGTCCACTAGGTATGCAGATCTGATTATTCTCCAGTTGTGTCATTTGCTGAGCAAAATCTATGTTCACATATTGAAACAGTGGGTTTTAGAAATCCACAAATCTAATAACAATTATCTGTTCTACGTGGGTTCTATGAAGGTTATAACTAAAACAATTAAGCAATATTTAGTATATCTTGCCTTATTCAAATACTCTCATGTAATACATTCTGCTGTTGTGTTAATTATTTGGTTTTACATCTTACCCTCTAAGTATAGTCTCTAATTCCTCAATACCAATAGTTGCATATATACTCTTCAAATCCAATTTCAATTTTGAATACTTAACATTTTGCTGATGTGTTTTTTCATTCTCTTTATCATTTCTAGGAGCATGTGATAAATGCCAATGTTTGCACCCATTTGCATTTTTTTTCATTCTTTGATAGTTTTTAATAAAAACATTCCTTCAAGGTACAATAAACAGAATCTAGTAAGTTTTCACTGTTTGAAAGAGTTTGTATTTTTTTAAAACTTTTCAAAACTTCCACATGTGCTGTTTTTTATTTTTTAATTTTAGATTTCTTGCTTCTCACAGATAATTTCCAAGGAGAATGACCTATTCTTTAATATTCAAGTTATATGGCCATGTACCTGAATTGGGAGAAAATACATGGGATACAAATGTATATTTAATTTTTTTCTCTTCCAGTTTTTATTTCAATTCATGTGTCTTGATTGACATGGAGATAAGTAAATTCCCACCCTGCTCTCAGTTCCACAGTCTAATAAAAATATGATTTTTTCCAGTACTGTATTCCCCCCTATATTTTCTCAATTAACCAAGCAATATTATTTCGCTCCTCTATAATAGCTTACTCTTTTTTTGTTTTCTGGTTCTATTAATTTTTAAAATTATGTTTCTGATGTCTAGTCAGAAATTATATAAGAGCTTTGTATTTTATCTCAAAATATGTAAAAATTTGAAACAATATATACCAAAAAAAAGCTGCTAAATTTCAACATTGATTATTTTTGTCTAATGACATTTTATAAGAACAAGGAAACATGTACAGTACTCTTATATAATCACCTAATGATTACCTAGGTATTGCTAAATTATTATGTAATATGTACTTGTGAGATCTTACTTATTTTGACTGAAGAATCAGAGGATTCCCCCCTCCCTTTTTTTAAAACAAATCTGATAGTTTTAACAAATAACAAAGGATGGCAAGGATGTGGGAAAAAGGGAATCCTCGTACAATGTTGGTGAGAATGTAAATTGGTGCAGCTGGAAAGCATTATGGAGATTTCTCAAAAAACTAAAAACAGAACTATCATATGACCCAGCAGTTCCGCTTCTGGGTATATATCTAAAAAAACAAAAACACTAATTCGAAAAGATACATGCACCCCAATGTTCACCACAGCATTATTTACAATTGCCGAGACATGGCTTCAACCTGAGTGTCCATCAACAGACGAATGGATAAAGAAGCTGTGGCATACACACACACACACACACACACACACACACACACACACACACACACACCCCGGAATATGACTCAGCCATATAAAAGAATGAAATTTTGCCATTTGCAGCAACATGGGTGGACTTAGAGGGCATTATGCTAACTGAAATGTCAGACAGAAAGACAAATACTGTATGATATAACTTATATGTGGAATCTAAAAAACATAACAAAGTAGTGAATATAACAAAAAAGAAGCAGACTCACAGAGACAGAGAACAAACTGGTGGTTACCAGTGGGGAGAAGGAAGGGAGGATGGGCAAGATAGGAGCAGGCAATTAAGAGGTACAAACTATCAATATTAGGTATAAAATAAGCTATAAGTACAACATACGGAAAATAGCCAATATTTTATAATAACTATAAATGGAGTATAACCTTTAAAAATTGTGACTCATTATACTGTACACCTATCATTTATATAATATTGTACATCAACCATACTTCAATTAAAAAAACCTGATAGTTTACTAAGTTATGTTTTAGAGTTAACTGCTACCGGTCAGTTTTTTCCCAGGCACAGAAAGGATTTCTTCAATAGTAGTTCTTTGTTTAAGTTTTTCTGCTCTCTATAATGTACTGCCTCTTTACATTGTTACTGGAATTAAATACTATTTAATTTCAGAAGAGTCCCACACAGCTAAAGAACTTGGCCTAAAAAGCTAAAAGATGATTCATCTAAGTCCTCTTGTCATGTAAAAATGGCAAACAATTTATAGTAAATCAATTCAACTGTTTGTCAACTTTTTTATTGAAAAGGAAATGAGTAAAGTATATTATTTGTTCAAATAAAGAAATCCCTCTTTGTTTCTTTATGCCTTATTAATATCATCAGTCTGAAGTCATTCTTAGGACTCAATTCCTCTACAGAATTTTAGAGGTTGCAGCTTAGGTTGGTTCCATCTTCTTTCACTCATATCCTCTAAAACTTTGCAGGGCCAACATGGCGCCACCTTAATCCCAGAAAGCCAGAGCGTATGTAACCTCTCTGAAATTTTCAACAACAAAAATATATTTGCCTAATTCGCTAGAACACGTAACCTAGAAAGCCGAGAGGTTCTGGCCCATCACAGCTGTTGTGCTGCTAACCACTGCCAAGAGTCATGAATCAATTAGCTTGTCTATGCACGCATTTGTTCATTCATTTATCTTATTTTTTTGTGGATGCCTACAGTGTACTGGTGTTATCAAGTCCAAGCTTGCTCTGCTCACTGCACAACAGGCTAATAAACTGGGAGACAAGGTGCTGAGACAAGGAACAGTGATTTTATTCAGAAATCCAGCAGACCAAGAAAATGGCATCCTAGTGTCTCAAAAGAACCATCTTATTGGGGTTCGGGATGACAGTTTCTTTTATAGCACAGAGAGGGGGAGGAGGTGGGGAAGTAAAGTAAAAAGGTCATCAAGTCTTGCAAATATCCCCTGGAATGGCCAGCCTTGGGGAGGGGATGTGTTACTTTCTTACAGCCATCCTCAGGTGGACAGGGTCAGGATGCTTCCCTGAACAAAGGCACTTTGGTTTAACATTCAGGTAGAGGGACAGGGTTCCCTGAGAAAGGTCATTAGGTATAGACAGTATTCTTTTTTTTTTTTATAGCTCTTCATTGGAGTATAATTGCTTTACACTGTTGTGCCAGTTTCTGCTGTACAACGAAGTGAATCAGCTGCATTTATACATATATCCCCACATCACCTCCCTCCCACCCTCCCTATCCCACCCCTCTAAGTCATCACCGATCATCAAGTTGATCTCCCTGTGTTATGCAGCTGAAGTGAGAGAGTAGTATTGACATATATACACTACATATACAAATGCATAATAGATAGCTAGTGGGAAGCTGCTGCACAGACTATCCTTTTAGTGAACGAAAGCAACGGGAAGCAAAGGTTAAAGTAAAGGAACAGATCCAACATGGAGTCAGGATTGGCTCTTTCCTGTTACACTGGACATTGTTAAGCCTCAAGAATACAAAAATTAATAAGAAATTGTCCTTGCCTCAGGGAGTTTATAAGCTAATATGATAGTCACCAAAGTTACCTTCCTGAGAATCACAAGGGGAGGTTTTTTAGAAAGCAGTGCTTCCTCAGTTTTACCCAAAAATATTCTGATTCTGCAAGTATGAAACAGAAACTAGGCAACCTGATGTGATCACCCAGCCTGCACATTGCTTTTTGGGAACCTCTGGTCTGATAGATTACAATTAATCATGATAATTGAAGCTGATTATAATTAATTATATAATTTGAATCTGTTCCAGTTTAATGCCACTAAAACTACAGCATAATAAAACTATGAAAGATTAGCATATGAAAAGAAAATAGTAATAAATAAAGTCTTCATACGCCCCTGAATCACATTTGAACCACAGATGATACTAACAAGCCGAACAAAACCATCACCACTCATGGACGTTATCAATAAAAATTACTGTAGCTCTCACACACAAGGATTCTGATAAAGAGCTCTGCTAGTAAAAATATTTGGAAACTCATGGACCTCGCTGGTGGCACAGGGGTTAAGACTCCGCCTGCCAACTCAGGGGACATGGGTTTGATCCCTGGTGCAAGAAGATCCCACATGCTGCGGAGCAACAAAGTCCGTGTGCCACAACTATTGAGCCCACATGCCACAACTACTGAAGCCCACACGCCTAGAGTCCATGCTCCACAATGAGAGAAGCCACTGCAATGAGAAGCCCGTGCACCACAACAAAGAGTAGCCCCCGCTCTCTGCAACTAAAGAAAGCCCATGCACAGCAAAGAAGACCCAACACAACCAATAAATAAATAAATAAATAAATAAATATTTAAAGAATTGTCAACAGGTAGTCAATTTTCATTAAAAAAAAAAAAAAGAAGAAAAGAAAACTCATGCCCTAACCGTTTGAGACAAACTAAACCTCTATCACTTTCTTCACTTAGTGAGGAATTAAAATTTGAAGTTAGTTCTTTTTAGTTGGTCATGGCCAGCAGGTGGCAGTGTAGGATCATGTGCGATCTTCCCCCTGGGCTTAGACAAAATTCAATGTTTTTACAGCCATCAAGTAGTTGGTTTTCCCGTCAGTTTATCTGCCTTGTAACAGTCAGCTTTTAGTACTCTTCAAATTCTCTGGAATACTTTTGAATTCTTTCTTCCATCACATTATTTTCAATTAAAAGTAACTGCCAACATTTATTGAGCATCTAGTAAGTGCCATGCATTGCTAGATTCATAACATACATTATCTTTAAACCTTACACAACCCATTTTTCAGATAAGAAAACCAAAGCTAGGAAAGATTAATTAATATGCCCGGGGTCACTGACCTAGTAAATGACAGCACCAGTATTGTATCCCAGTTTGGCACTGAAAAAATTATATAATTTCCATCTGTTTTATCACTGACCACCTTTCACCTATCCTGTCCTAGGAAGAATTAACAGCTTCATAAATAGTAGTTTATCTTCGCCTGGGGCTAATCTTATTATTTCTAACATGAAACTGACTTTGGTTATTTAAGATGATCTCAAATCTAATTGTCCATTACTTAAGTACTGTTTCCTTATACTTCTATGTCTTCCATAGATTAAATAAAAATCTTTATCAGGAGATTACCAGTTCAACTCTGACATGTAGAGAGCTTGGACAGGGTCACTCCCTCCTACAATAACAAAAAAAGCTGAGCAAAGTGAAATCAATTACATTTCTTGGACCCATGAGAAAACTGAGTTTACAGAGCAAACAGCCATCCTGAAATCTGGAAAAACAGGCAAATCCAAGACTCACAGTCTAGATCTGCCTATCCTAAGCAGAAGCTGCTGGAGCCAAAAACTGGTAGTAATACTGGGATGGTAACTGCGGTGAACTGATGGAGTTTGAAAGCAAATTAGCATGAGTAGGAGTCACAGTTTCAGGGTGGGAGGGCCAAGGCGGGGAGGGGAAGGGGAGGTAGCCAATCCCACCAGGTTCTCAAAGTAAAGATGGAGAAAAATGCCCTTGCGGCTCTGCCAGGGTGAGGGGAAGAGTCATTGTTGTGAACTATTCCCAAAGGCTTCTCCATGATAAAGGACTGCTCTCCAGGGGAAACAACTTTACCAGAGCCTTGTCCCAGATGAATGAGGAAAGGACATTCCTCTCACTCCAGCCGTTCTAGTCTTCCTGTCTCACCTAAAGTGAGGGAAAGACTATCTAAGAATAAATGTTTGTGAAAATCACAGGCAAGATACATAGGCCCAATAAAAGACTAGCACTGAACTGGAAGATTGTAGACCCTCCCCCTCCCCTACAGCTTACCACCGCTCCAGCAAGGCTCCAGTGTAACAGCTGTGGGTTATAACGGAAAAAAACTGCAAGACTTCACAGGCTCTGTAAGGAGAAGAACTTAGGGAAGTCCAAGGTCAACGGAAGATATAAAACCAAGAACACTAGAGGAATCTGTAGCCTCTGGCACCCACGGCTACAGCAAACTTTAAACAAAGCTCAACTCCTAGTCAAATTACCACAAATTCTCACACACCTCAGTTCCTATGACCTAATACAACATACCAGGCTTTTGACAAAAAAATGAAGTCATGTCAATATGCAAGAAAAAAATCCAAAGAGGCAAAGCGAGCATCAGAACCAAACAGATATGAAATAGATATTGGAAGTATCAGAAAAGAAATTTAAAACAACTATGACTAATACATTAAAGGCTCTAACAGGAAAAAGTAGACAATATGCAAGAACAGATATATAATGTAAGCAGAGAGAAATTTTAAGAAACAATCAGAAGGAAATGCTAGAAATCAAAAACATTGTAACAGAAACTTTAAAAATATATATATCTTTGATGGGTTTACCAGCAGATTTGACATGGCCAAGGAAAGAATCAGTTAACTTGAAGATAGGTCAATAAAAACTCTCCATACTGAATTGAACAGAGAAAAAAATGACAATCAGAAAAGTGAATTTAAAAACTGTCAGATAATTTTAAAGATATAACATATGAACAATTGGAATGTCAAAAGGAGAAGAAAGAGAGAATAGAAGAAATATGTGAGGTAATAACAGCCACAAACTTTCCAAAATTAATGACCGCAAACCACAGATCCAGGAAGCTTAGAGTTGCGAAGTAGAATAAATACCAAAAACCAACCAACCAAACAAACTACATGTGGGCATATGTAATCAAACTGCAGAAAACCAAAGACAAAGAGAAAATCTTCAAAGAAGTCAAAGGAAAGAAGAAATACACTTTTCATATAGTGGAACAGGATAAGAATTACAGCTTCTCATTAGAAATCTTGTAAGCAAGAAGAGAGTGGGGTGAAACACTTAAAATGTTGAAATAAAAATCAAATATATAAATAATTCTTTAGACTCAGTGATAAGAAAATATCCCCATTTTTTAAATGGGCAAAAGATCTGTTTGGACATCCCATAAAAGACATAAGATACAAAAAAGCATATGAAAAGATGCTCAACATAATTTATCATTAAGGAATTGAAAATTAAAACAGCAATGAGATACCACTATACACCTATTACAATGGCCAAAATCTAAAAAAACTGAAAATACCAACTGTTGGGGAAGATGCAGTAGGGACTCGCATTCACTGCTGGTGGGAGTGCAAAATGGCACAGCTATTTTGGAAGACAGTTTCTGATAAAAATAAACATTGTCTTACCATGTAATCTAGCTATTATGCTCCTAGCAGTCTATCCAACTGATTTGAAAATTTATGTCCACACAAATACCTGCATGTAAATGTTTAGTCTTGTTTACAACAGCCAAAAACTAGAAGCAATCAAGATATCTTTCAATAGGTGAATGGATAAGCAAACTGGTACATCCATGCAATGGAATACTATTCAACAATAAAAAGAAATGGGCTATCAAGTCACAACAAGACATGGATGAATCTTAAATGCATATTACTATGTATGTGAAAGAAGGCAGTCTGAAAAGCCTACATACTATATCATCTCAATTTTTCAAAACCCTAGAACTTTACAGCACTAAGAGTAAACATCAACAGTATGAAGAAAAAAAACATTTGGGAAGCAGAGGGATCCCAGATAGACTGCAGAATGTGACAAAAGAATCAAAATGTATTACAAATGTTTGAAACAACCTCACTGAAGAGGGTAGGTGGAAAGGTGCCCACCGAAGTAACTTTGGAAATAAGTGGCATCTGCAAGCCTAAAGGCAAAAGGAACTAACCATACATAAACACTGTACTCTAGCCGATCAAGTTGTTCCCCACAAGAGTACAGGTTAACAATTCTGAAAGCACTATACATGTATACTGGAATTGAATAATTAAGTAAATTTTAGTGCATGGTGGGAGCCAGGTTTCTCATAGTATTGGGATGTTACATGTAAACAGAGGGAGAAAGCTAGAATGATCCAATTGTAATGAATTGGTGTTGGAGACATCAGTATGAACTTATGATTATTTTACATATATATCACATATATTTCATGTATTTCACATATTTGCTCTGTCAGTTGAGAAGCCCTAGAAGTAATGACACTCCAATAGCACACCTAGCAACCAGATCTTCTTTTCTAATACCATTTTTCAATAAAAGTAACCAGGGCTCCTTGGAGGAATGGCTGATTCTAGGAGGGAGGCAAGAAACAGACAAGATGAGCCTGGAGCATTTTGTAGGGTCAGAAAGTAAGCAAGTGCTGAAAACACAAAACAAAACCCCAGAATGATGGGGTATATCAAAGGGATACAGGAGCCAACCAAAAGAGCTACCAATTGTCAAAGCTGGAAAAAAATTTTTTATTTATTATTTATTTTATTATTTTATTAATTTTTGCTCACACTATTTTTTAAGCAAAAAAATAATAACATAGTATTGGATAGTAACCCAAAGTATAAAATAAATATCCGTGAGTCTTTTCTGATATAAATAAATGATTGAGTAAACAAATAAATCAATAAATAAACAGAGGAGACTAGGCAAATCTCCCATGCAGAAGACTGTTAAATAATTTATGTAGGTACTTACCCTTAAGGATGTGTAGCATAACTCTCCACTCCTTAAATCTGCACTGTACATGCTGACTTCCTCCCAAAGAGTACATCACGGAAAAGAAGAGACAAGAGTAACTTTAGAGTAAAGAAACCTGATAAATGCTGCATCAGCCAAGTGATCAAGATTGACAGCAACAGTGATAAATCACATTACTAGTAGGTACCCTTGATATGATGTGAGGAGAATGGCATTTTACTCCTATGTTCTTCCACCTAAAAATGCACACTCAGTCCAACCACAAGAAAAACATCAGTAAAATTGCAATTGAGGAATAGTCTGTAAAATATTTGACCACTACTCCTCAAAACTGTCAAAAGTCATCAAAAACAAGGAAAGTCTGAGACACTGTTACAGCCAAGATGAACTTAAGGAGACATCACAGCTAATTGTAATGTGGTATCCTAGATGGGATCCTGTAACAGAAAAATGACATTAGACATACACTGAGGAAATCTGAATAATCTGTAGTTCAGTTAATATTGTTTTATTAACTGTGACAAATATACTGTAATATGTTAATAACAGGGGAAACTGAGTGTGGTATATATAAGAACTCTGTGTGCTACCTTCACACTAATTCTATACATCTAAAACTGTTCTAAAATTAAAAGTTTATTTTAGAAGTCTTTATCAGGGGGCTTCCCTGGAGGTCCAGTCTTTAAGAATCCGCCTGCCATTGCAGGGGACATGGGTTCAATCCCTGGTCCAGGAAGAACCCACATGCCGTGGAGCACTAAGCCCATGCACCACAACTACTGAGCCTGTGCTCTAGAGCCCGTCAACCACAACTAATGGGCCCACACTCCACAACTACTGAAGCCCATGTGCCTAAAGCCTATGCTGCACAACAAGAGAAGCCACTACAATGAAAAGCCCACACACCGCAATAAAGAGTAGCCCTTGCTCACTGCAATTAGAGAAAGCCAGCACTCAGCAATGAAAACCCAACCCAGCCAATAAAAAAATAATAAATCCAATAAATAAATAAATAAATAAACCTATGGGATGCAGCAAAAGCAGTTCTAAGAGGGAAGTTTATAGCAATAAACTCCTACCTCAAAAAACAAGAAAAGTCCCAAATAAACAATCTAATCTCACACCTAAAGGAACTAGAGAAAGAAGAACAAACAAAACCCAAAGTTAGTAGAAGGAAAGAAATCACAAAGATCCAAACAGAAATAAATGAAATAAAAACAAAGAAAACAATAGCAAAAATCAATAAAACTAAAAGGTGTTTCTTTGAGAAGATAAACAAATTGATAAACTTTTAGCCAGATTCATGAAGAAAAAGAGGGAGAGGACTCAAATCAATAAAATTAGAAGTGAAAAAGGAGAAGTTACAACAGACACCACAGAAATGCAAAGTATCATAAGCGACTACTACAAGCAACTATTTGCCAATAAAATGGACAGCCTGGAAGAAAGGGATGAATTCTTAGGTATAACCTTCCAAGACTGAGATAGGAAGAAATAGAAAATATGAACAGACCAATCACAAGTAATGAAATTGAAACTGTGATTAAAAATCTTCCAGCAAACAAAAGTCTAGGACCAGATAGCTTCACAGGTAAATTCTATCAAACATTTAGAGAAGAGATAATACCCATCCTTCTCAAACTCTTCCAAAAAATTGCAGAGGAAGGAACACTCCTGAACTCATTCTATGAGGCCCACCATCACCCTGATACCAAAACCAGACAAAGATACTACAAAAAAGAAAATTACAGATCAATATCACGGACGAATATAGCTGCACAAATCCTCAACAAAATACTAGCAAACTGAATCGAACAAAACATTAAAAAGATTATACACCATGATCAAGTGGGATTTATCCCTGGAATGCAAGGATTCTTCAACATACACAAATCAATCAATGTGATACACCATATTAACAAATTGAAGAATAGAAACCATACAATCTCCTGAATAGAGGCAGAAAAAGCTTTTGACAAAATTCAACACCCATTTATGATAAAAACTCTCCAGAAAGTGGGCATAGAGGGAACCTACCTCAACATAACAGAGGCCATATAGGACAAACCCACAACAAACATTGTTCGCAATGGTGAAAAACTGAAAGCATTCCCTCTAAACAAGACAAGGGTGTCCACTCTTGCCACTATTCTCCAACATAGTTTTGGAAGTCCTAGCCATGGCAATCAGAGAAGAAAAAGAAATAAAAGAATCCAAATTGGAAAAGAAGTAAAACTGTCACTGTTTGCAGGTGACATGATACTATACATAGCTAATCTTAAAGATGCCACCAGAAAACTACTTGAGATCATCAATGAATCTGGTAAAGTTGCAGGATACAAAATTAATGCACAGAAATCTCTTGCATTCCTATATACTAACAATGAAAGATCAGAAAAAGAAACTAAGGAAATAATCCCATTCACCACTGCAACAAAAAGAATGAAATACCTAGGAATAAACCTACCTAAGGAGGGAAAAGACCCGTACTCAGAAAACTATAAGACACTTATGAAAGAAATCAAAGACGACACAGGTGGAGAGATATACCATGTTGTTGGATTGGAAGAATCAACATTGTGAAAATGACTATACTACCCAAAGCAATCTACAGATTCAATGCAATCCCTACCAAATTACCAATGGCATTTTTTTTACAGAACTAGAACAAAAAATCTTAAAATTTGTATAGAAACACAAAAGATCTCAAATAGCCAAAGCAATCTTGAGGGAAGAAAACAGAGCTGGAGGAATCAGACTCCCTGACTTCAGACTATACTACAAAGATACAGTAATCAAGACAATATGGTACTGGCACAAAAACAGAAATATAGAGCAATGGAACAAGATAGAAAGCCCAGAGATAAACTGTGGTCAACTAATCTATGACAAAGGAGGCAAGGATATACGATGGAGAAAAGACAGTCTCTTCAATAAGTGGTGCTGGGAACACTGGACAGCTGCATGTAAAAGATTGAAATTACACCGTACACAAAAATAAACTCTAAATGGATCAAAGATCTAAATGTAAGACTGGATACTATAAAACTCTTGGAGGAAAATATAGGAAGAACACTCTTTGACATAAATCACAGCAAGATCTTTTTTGACCCACCCACCAAAGGAATGGAAATAAAAACAAAAATAAATAAGTGGGACCTAATGAAACTTAAAGGCTTTTGCACAGCAAAGGAAACTATAAGCAAGATGAAAAGACAATCCTCAGAATGGGAGAAAATATTTGTAAACAAATCAACAAAGGATTAATCTCCAAAACATATGAACAGTTCCCGCAGCTCAATATCCAAAAAGCAAACAACCCAATCAAAAAATGGGCAGAAGACCTAAATAGGCATTTCTCCAAAGAAGACATATGGATGGCCAAGAGGCACATGAAAAGCTGCTCAATATCACTAATTATTAGAGAAATGCAAATCAAAACTACAATGAGGTATCACCTCACACCAGTTAGAATGGGCATCATCAGAAAATCTACAAACAACAAATGCTGGAAAGGGTGTGGAGAAAAGGGAACTCTCTTGCACTATTGGTGGGAATGTAAATTGATATAGCCACTGTGGAGAAGTTTGGAAGTTCCTTAAAAAACTACAAATAGAACTACCATATGACCCAGCAATCCCACTACTGGGCATATACCCAGAGAAAACCATAATTCAAAAAGACACGTGCACCCCAATGTTCATTGCAGCACTCTTTACAATAGCCAGGTCATGGAAGCAACCTAAATGCCCATCAACAGAGGAATGGATAAAGAAGAAGTTGTGGTACGTATATACAATGGAATATTACTCAGCCATAAAAAGGAACAAAATTGGGTCATTTGTGGAGACATGCATGGACCTAGAGACTGTTATACAGAGTGAAGTAAGCCAGGGAGAGAAAAACAAACTAGATTTAATTATGGTTTCTGCTCTCCCAGAGAGGGAAATTTAAACCAATCAGGAATTTTCACCTGATCAACACTAGTTAGGTAATCTGCCTCATAGATCCCAGGCATCCCTAAAGGAAAGTAACTTTACAATAACCAACTCACTTTTTTCTTAGTATAACTTCCTTGTTTCTGCCCCCTTCTGCCTATCAAAGTTTTTCATTTTGTACCGCTTCCTGGAGCTGCTTTCTATCTGATACATTGGATGCTGCCCAATTCAAACGTATTTTTGCTCAAATAAACCAAAATTTTAATATACCTCAGTTTATCTTTTAACAGAGGACTACTGGAATAAAAACGAGACAGGACATAAAAAGGCTATGAGCAACGACAGTGGCTGTAGGGAAGTCTTTTGCATATAAAATCAGCAGACTTGGAGATGAGTTTGATATGGGATTTGAGAAAAAATTAAGGATAAAGCTCAAGCCTCTGATGTGAGTGACTGGGTAAAATGATGGTGTCACCAACCAAGCTGGAAACACTAAAGAAAAGGTTTGTGGATGATCATCATAAGTTCAGCCTTGGTCACATTGAATCAGGGTGCTCAGTCGGCCATCCAGGGCTATGTCCAGAAATCAGTGGCCATAACAGTCTAAAGTCAAAGACTGGAGGAAGGATTTGGAAGCCATGATAGAATGATAGGATTGTTAGAGGAGGGTACACAGAGAAGCACTTTGGAGAAAGTAATTCTTAGGGAAAAGTAACATTTAAGAGATATACATAGTTACCAATTTTAGTCCCCAAATTCAAGTATGCAAGGAATAGGAGATGGGATATTTTGAGATACGGACACTATCTTTCATTTCCTTTTTTAAAAATAAATTTATTTATTTATTTACTGGCTGCATTGGGTCTTTGTTGCTGCGCACCGGCTTTTCTCCAGTTACGGTCGTCGTGGTGCATGGGCTTCTCATTGAGGTGGCTTCTCTTGTTGCGGAGCACGAGCTCTAGGCATGTGGACTTCAATAACTGCAGCACGTGGGCTCAGTAGCTGTGGCGCACAGGCTTAGTTGCTCTGCGGAATGGAGGATCTTCCCAGACCAGGGATCGAAACTGTATCCCCTGCAGGCGGATTCTTAACCACTGGGCCGGCAGGGAAGTCCCTCTACCTTTCATTTCTTATACTCCAATCCCCTATGCCAGCATAGGCAACTAGAGCATTCTACATTTACTATCTACATGAAAAGCTGACACCTCAGAACACAAAAATAAGAGTTAAGTTCTGGATTTTGAGTTTCCACAAAAAATGTCTAGACCTAAAACAAAAGATTTGGGAGAGGCCATGGAGAGTCAGGGTCACTTCTCTCACTCCAGGTCCCTAGAATAGTTAGCTGCCTCGGAAAAGGAGAAAGGAGAGATTAGTAGGAGCGCTTAGGCTCCTGTGGGCCCTCCCCCAGGCTGAGGAGGATCCCTGACATTTCCCACCCAACACTCAGCTAAACTGCAGGGATCTGAGTCTAAAGAGGCCTGGGCTTACTTTCCAAGGGGAAGAGGAGTTGATTCATTCCTAAAACAGAAATTGACTTAGCATCTTCAAGTAGGACCTCCCTAAAGAGATTTTTGCCCACTTAACTGCTAAAATCCTATGAATTTTTTTCTATCGTCAAATAGAAAAGTTATCTGGAAGTGAAAATTTATCTAAGGTTGTCCAAAAACAATTTTTTTCCAGAAGCTTTATTATAATGACAGTATATCTCACAAAAACCTCATTTTTCTGGCTCACTTGCTCACCTTTATTTTATTCCCTCTTTTCGTTCACATAATTTTAAAATTCCTTGTTTATTGTAGCTGCTAGTTCAGCTCAGAGAACATAGGAACAATATATTTTTGTAAATAACTATTCCAAACTCTATTGCTAGAAATAAGACCCAGCACAAGGAGCAGTCTATACTGGGAGTTGGCAGACTACAGTCCTTGGACCAAATTCAGCCCACTTAGTTGGCAGGCGGTGGGGAGGAATGAACTGGGAGACTGGGATTGCCATATATACATTACTAATAAGGAAAAAAATATGAAATTGTACACTTTAAATATATGCAGTTTATTGTATGTCAAAAAAAAAAATCCAGCCCACCTAAAGTTTTTACATTTTTAGTGATAAAAAAAAAATCAAAGAATCAGATTTCATGACACAAGAATATTACATGAAATCCAGGTTTCAGTGTCCATAAATAAAATTTTGGAAAACAGTCGTGGTTATTTGTTTATGTATGGTCTATAGCTGCTTTCATGGTATAAGGACTGAACTTAAAATTATAACAGGAGCCATCCTGCTCAGTGAGCCAAAGATATTCATTATCTGGCTCTTTATAGAAAAGGTTTTCTGACCCTAGCCTATGTCTCTGATATCATTTACTTTTACTTGGAAAATCTGCTCTGCTTCAAGACCTTGGAAAGAAGAAAATCATGTTTAAAGTCATCTTTCAAAAGAAGTATCCAAATATACCAATCCACTTGTTTTCCAATTTTTTTCTAAATTGATTTTTTTATCCTTATATAAAAACACAGGTGAAAGAAATTCAAAGATTCTAAGATTGCACAGTGAACATATACAATGAGAATCTGATAAACTAGTCAGTGAATATTCATAATTATTCATCTTTTTCCATTTTGGTATAACAGAAAGCTGAAGTTTTTAGCTAAAATCAATAATTTGGTTATCTGTGTTCTCCTCAATTCTTATTCACTTAATTGAAATGAGGAAAATACAAAAGGGTTTAAGATGTAATACTAATACTTGCTCTTAATGACCTTCAGTCAAGCAGGGAGTGAGGACATGTGTATACAGAAAGAAAGCTACATAGTTTATAATACGATGCATTTCAAATGTATCACACCAGCAACTAAGTCTTGAGAAACATGTGATCCAGCTTTGGGAAAATTTTAGTAAAAACTTAGAATTTTTATCTGAATGTTTGAGGAAGGGATAGGATTGAAATGGTTAGGGGCAGAAAAGACAAGAGAAAAGAAGAGGATGGAAGCATTTCATGTGGCAGGGTAGGGTATGGGCAAGAAGATCTGTTGGTGGGAAAGCATAAGATATTTCAAGAGATAATAAATATGTTTTGCTGCACAAGAATTCATGGAAGCAGGAATCTGACACTCAAATGCTATAGGTAACAAACTGGTAAGATCAATCTTGAAGTGAGCTGGGGGGACTGCAGAAAACTGGAGAGCTCCTGGCTGGACCAGGGATCCTGAGAGTTGGACATACCCCTGGCTGGTACAGGTCTTTTAATGCAATCTCCGAAAGGAAAAGGCAGAACCTAGGTCCACAAAACAGGGTGTTCTCAGCCCCAGCTGAGTGCACCCCTCCCCCACCAGCATGCCCTCAGACCAGAGAAACAGAGCTTAAAAGAAACATCCAGCTCCCAAACTGAAGCATGGATGGAGGAAAACAAGCTGATCCCATTAGGCGGAAATACAATTCACTCACACTCTGTCAGAGTAAATAAGAGCAAATAAGAGGTCAAGATAGAGCTGTCTATGTTAAACATAGTCAATCTTAAAAGAAATTACGTGGCAACCACACAAATATAATGCAGCCCAAAAAAGGAGTAGGGGAAGGGAATAATGAAAGATGCCATTCAAAAGACAGGTGAAAAATAAAGCCTAATAATGAAACAACTGGGGGAAAAGCCACAGAAGCAGATTCCTTGGGTGTACTTTGTGTTGCAGAAGAATTTAAAATAAAAATACAAATTCAATAAACAAGAGCTCGAAAAGGGTGATAAAACAACAGTTTGAGATGAAGTGAGAGACTGCCAAAGTAGGGAAACAAATTGAGAAGCCAAATAGCAGTGCTATAGAAATAATAAACAAACAAGAACTTGATTGGAATAAAATATATTTAGTTGAAAATTTAATTAACGGTATAGAATGAAGGCATGGGATAATTACAAGAATTTCAGACAAAATAAAAGATGAAAACAATTTGAGGTATGGTGAGCATGATCAACATAATTGTTGCCCCTCAAGTAGGGAGCCCAGCAAATAAAACAACAACAAAAAAGTTTTCAGAGGTTTAATATATGAAAATTTATTGAGATGAAGGAAAAACCAGATACGTAGATGGAAAAGGTACATAATATACAAGAAAGACTGACACAGACTTGTTAATGTTAAGTCCTACCTTTGTCACATTACTGAATTTAAAGGATTAAGTATTAATTCTTGGGGCATCAGGCAGGAGAAACAACTCATAAGGACGAGAACTCAGGCTGGCCTCAGATTTCTCCTATCAGTATCTGTGCTAGAAGAGATTGGAAAATTTTTAACACAATTCTGAGAAAGAGAAAGTATTCTTCCTTGGAAGACCCAGACTATTATCATACAAGTTTTTGTTCAATTTAAAGTCAAGAGGTAGACATTCTCAAAATTGAGATAGTTCCAGGAATGTGGAGAATATCCATAAGCTGTTCTTGCAAAGGGGACAATAAACCTTCAACCAAAGCATGAGTTAAATAGAAGATACTTAGAGGGAGAAATCATTGTTTATAAAAAAGAAGAACTGATATTGAGTACTGATCAACTTATACAAAAACTAAAACCAAAAACTGAGGAATCATGGTTATAGAAAAAGATAAATATTATTAGCAACAAAGATTAGCGGTTTGGAGAATGGGGCATTGAAAGAAGTGTGAGGGTACAAATCACATCAATAGTCATAGGAAGAAGTAAATGGCAAATCAAGTCACTCTCACCTCAAAGCCTTTCAAAACGTCACCATTTCACTCAGGAAAAAACAAAGTTCTTGCCATGGTTTACCAAGTCCTGTCACCCCTGAACCTTGTGTCTTAGTACTGCTCTACTCTGCTCCAGCCCCTTTGGCCATCTTGCTGTCTTTTTAAAAAACTTGTTCTATTAGTCAGTTTCCAGAGAAACAAAACCAATAAGGGGTGTGTGTGTGTGTGTGTGTGTGTGTGTGTGTGTGTGTGTGTGTGTGTGTGTCTGCGTGTCTCTGTATAGAAAGAGATGTATTTTAAGGAATTGGCTCGTGAAATTATGGGAAGTCGTGAGTCCAAAATCTGCAGGGCGGGCAGCAGGCTAGAGCCCCAAGGAAGAGCCAACGACATTGCAGGTGAAGTCTGAAGACCATCTTCAGACTGTGGCCTGGGGGAGGTCAGCACCTGATTGGATGCGGATATTAGAGTAGGCAAGCAGTTTTACTCAAAAGACCACAGATTTAAATGTTAACCTTATCAAACACAGAAACATCCAGTACAAGGTCTGACTACGTATCTGGGCACTGTGGACCAGCCAAGCTGACATGTAAAATCCACCACCACACTTGCCTTAGTACCTTGTCACTGGCTGCTTCCTCCACCGGGAACATTCGTCAGACCCCAGCTATGAGACCTATTCCGATTATACTGCTTAAAACAGCAACAACCCCCAACTCCCATTCCTGAATCCCTTTAGCCTGCTCCAATTTTTAAAGTTATTTATTTATTTATTTTCGGCTGTGTTGGCTCTCTGTTGCTGCACATGTGCTTTCTCTAGTTGCGGAGAGCAGGGGCTACTCCTCATTGCGTTGCACAGTCTTCTCATTGCAGTGGCTTCTCTTGTTGCTGAGCACAGGCTCTAGGTTGCAGGCTACTGAGCACAAGCTTCAGTAGTTGCAGCATGCAGGCTCAGTAGTTGTGGTGCACGGGCTTAGTTGCTCTGCAGCATGTGGGATCTTCCCGGCCCAGGGATCAAACCCATGTCCCCTGTGTTGGCAGAAGGATTCTTAACCACTGCGCCACCAGGGAAGTCCTAGCCTGCTCCAAACTTCCCACTGTGTTTCTTACCCTCTCACCCTACAACACACTATATCATGTACTTAATTATTGAGCTTATTGTTTATTTTTGACTTGACCCTTTTGTTACCGAATCAAACTTAGGTCCACTTACCCTCACTCACTAAAGCCAATCTATTGATGCCAGGTTGTGGTGAAGGAAAGTGCAGCATTTATTGCAGGTGCTAAGCAAGGCATACAGGCAGGCAGCTAATGCTCAAAAGACCCGAACTCCCTGATGGATTTCAGGGAAGTGTTTTTAGGTAAGGTAAGGAAGTCACAGGGTGAATGATCACCTCATGCACAATTCTCTGGTTACTGGTGAGGTAACAGGTGGTATTATAGGTTAACCTCATCAGTCCTCAGGCTCCAGCGTTCTGGGAGCTATGTGCTCGTGGGCATCATGCTTCTTTCTGGTGGGGGTTTCAGTATCTGCAAAACAACTCAGGAATGTGCATCAGACATTATGTCCTTTAGGGAGGAACAAAGATTCTGCAACTGCAATATGACCGATCTATTGTTTAAACTGTTACCAGTTTTCCTGGTCCAACTGCTAATTTTTGTTACTACATGTTCACATTCTTTCAGTCATTAATTCTTGAGCCAACCTTTTGTGACTCAGGGGAGACCTGGGAGACTAAAGCTTTTCTACAAACAAGAGGCAGGCAGAGGACATTGGTGGGGGTGGGGGGGTCCGTCCTGGAAAAGGCCCATAAGCTCCTGCTTGGTTATACCTTTCCCTCAGGTGGAATGCAAACTCTGTGAAGTTAGGGGTATTTGCCTATTTGTTCACTGCTTATAGCAATGCTTGGCACATAGTAGATGCTCAAATAAATATGTACTGAATGAAAGAAAATTAAAACAGTTTTAAAAATAATGGCTAAATTATTTATGGATTTCATAATTTCTTTTCTTTTTAGTGAATTTTACCTTTAGAAGTAACCATCTCTCACTACAAAAAAACTCATCTGAAGTTCAATAATTTCTTAAGCATTTTTTATTTTCTTCTCATATTCATAAAATGAAATTTTGTACTTTTCATTGAAAAAGTAATATATAATCTGGTATACATCACCTTTTATTAAAGTGATCAAGGTTAAAAAGCATCAGTAAGAAGTCGTTTTGATATCACGTATCTTAATATGACGCTATAAGAATACTTCATCTTTGTGGTGTTCTTCCCCCAAACTCATATTCCCTTGTCTAATTGTGAGAAAACAACAACTTCAAAATGAGGGATGTTCTACGATATATATGACCAGTGCTCTTCAAAAGTGTCAAAGTCATGAAACACAAAGATTAAGAAATTGTCAAATTGAAAGGAACTGAGGAGACATGATGACTACATGCAGTGTGGGATCCTGGGCAAAGAAAGGACATTAATAGAAAAACTGAGGATCCCTGAATAAAGTCAATGGTTTAATTAATAGTATTGTACTAGTATTAACTTCTTAGTTTTGATAAATATAATGTAAACTTTAACTTTAGGGGAAACTGGGTAAAAGGGAAACACAGGAACTCTCTGTACTTATATTTGCAGCTTTTCCATAAGCCTATAATTATGTTTTTTAATATGTGCTTCGGTGTATTTCTCCTTGGGTTTATTCTGTATGGGACTCCCTGTGCTTCTTGGACTTGATTAATTATTTCCTTTCCCATGCTGGGAAAGTTTTCTACTATAACCTCTTCAAATATTTTCTCAGACCATTTCTTTTTTTCTTTTTCTTCTGGGATGCCTATGATTAGAATGTTGGTGCGCTTAATGTTATCACCAAGGTCTCTGAGACTGTCTTCCATTCTTTTTATTCTTTTTTCTTTTTCATGTTCTGTGACAGTTATTTCCCCCATTCTATCTTCTAACTCACTTATTCGTTCTTCTGCCTCAGTTGTTCTCCTGTTTATAACATCTAGAGTATTTTTAATTTCAGTTATTTTGTTATCTGGTACTATTTGTTTGTTCTTTAGTTCTTCAGATTCCTTTTTAACTGTTTCTTGTAGATTTTGGATCATCTTTGCTATCATAACTCTGAATTCTTTTCCAGGCAATTTTCCTAATTCCTCTTCATTTATTTGGTCTTGTGTTGTTAACCAAAACTTAGTCGAGAATATTTGTGACTTTGATCCAACTGCTGGGAAACTGAAGGATAATTTAAAGCTCATTGATGAATATATCAGAAATCATTCTCAAGTCGAAGTATGGAAATTTGGTAATACTACCGTCGAATACTTATACCACTGGGCACACATCTGTTTAGCTCTCATGAAGCTGAACAAAAAAATAGTGCTATTTCACCCCCATTGCCATCCAAGACTGACTCCTGTGTGTATGCAAAAATGCCAGGGGGAAGCTTGCCAGGGAAATGCTAATGGAATTGCTACTGTATTTAGGATATTTTTGTCGTGTTCAGTTTTGTTAACTATAAAATAAAATATTTTCAATTGGAAAAAAAATGTTTTAAAAGAAATATGTATATCATGATCATATTCTTAGAAAATTATTTTAAATCATTTACCTACACTTTAATCCATCACTCTATTTTTATATTGAGATGGAGAGATACTTAAAATAATGGCCATCCAATATAACATTGTTTATTATTGGAAAGTGGGATTTTTAGCTCATTACTTTTCTTTGTACTTTTTGCTTAATATTTAAAATTATTTTTGATCAACAATAACAGAAACACTAGCATGTAATGTACACTTACTATGAGCTAGAACTTCTGGGATTAGAATTTCATAGCTTATTCTCAACCCAATAACCCATGAGATGAGTGTGGTTAATGTTTTATTATTAGAATTTTACTTCCTATCAGTTAAATATTGACTGTATCATAGTAGTAAAAGTCAGAGTGCTACAAGGTGTACTGAGAAGAGGAGTCTCTTCTATATACATTTCTAATTGTCCGTTCCCCAGGAGCAGCATTTTAAACTCGTAATGTTGCTTCTATTAGTATTTCCCCAGGATTTCTTTCCCCCAAAACATGCTTATACAGCTCATTCTTAATTTTTAGTTTTAGATGTTCTCTAATTTCTACCATGGAAGATAAAGACCTTTAAAGCTGCGCCCCTTTTAGCTATGCATATAACTTTGTTAGGTCAATATTCTGTGTTTGCACTATTATGTCCATGTAAATATAATTCACAGATAAGCCATGAGTAGCACCTTCCTGGTATAACTTGCTCTTTCCCCTAAAATTAATAATTGGGTTTTTCTTACATTGACTTTCAACTAAGGGTACCCACCACCTCCCATTCCAAGCTTTCTGCAGTGTGAAGCAACTTCTCTCTCAGCTTCCTTGACTTCATAGGTTTTACCTTTCTCACTTTTGTTAAGCCAGTTAACACTGGTCTGTTTGCTTTCCAGCCTGCGACATTTTTTGCCCAGTTTTATTTCTGGATTTTTTTTTTTTTTGGTCCTTATGGATTTTTGACTATGTTAAATAGTATCTTAGGAGAGGTAAAGGTAAAGGAATGTATTCAATCCACTCTTTAATAAAACTATATTGCTGAATATTTTAAATATAATGAGCTGTATCATTTTTATGAAGATATGTTTTATGAAGAAAAATTCATTTAGTTGAAAATAAAAAATAAAAAATATTCCTTTACATCTTTCTGTAATCCTCTCAGAGTTAAGGTCAAGTTTCTCAGCATGTCATGGGAGACCCCTTGTGAACTGGTCTTCTCTCTATGTGCCCTCACCTACCCCCTCAGCAGGGCCACTGGAGAAGAAACCACGGGTCAGGATCTTTCAGGTTACCCATGAGATAAATGAGAATTCACTTTACCAATGCCATTTCTGCCCCTGATTTCTCTGTGCCTGTCTTCCTTTTTGTAAAATAGGAATAAGGACATTTATCTCATTGAATGTGTTTTATCAGATCAGGCCAGGAAATCTATGCTACATTGTGAAAAGTGGCCTTTTTAGAAAAAGGCTTCTGTAAAAACACTAAAGTGTTGTCAACTGGGTAGCTTACCTTAAGGCTTATCTAGATGACAGTATTTCCAGGCCTTTATACTGACATAAGTGTTTCATTGCTCACTGTGGGTTAAGCTGATTTCCTGGTTCCCTACCCACTGTGTCAAAACAAAACCAACTTAAAAGGAGAAGGCAAGGGACAGAGCATAGACTTTGAAACTGCAGAATCTTAAAAGTCATTTAAGTTTCAATTTATATCCTTTCCTGCTTAATGGAAGCAGAGATTCGGAAGGTGAGGCCCTTCTTCTCAAACATTTCAAATGAATCTAAGAGAACCAAATGAGAGCGGCTCAATTCTTAAAGGGCGAAAGTTGCTATTTAGCGATAGAACAACTTTACTGCTGTTTGAACATTTGTGTTTATAATGTGACCAAACAGGAAGGACATGGAAACTGACCTTTCTGTGGATTTATGCCAATGTAAACCCTGCACCCAGAAGGCATGCTAGACACAGTTGTGTCAGTTCTTGAAGTCTGTCTTTTACAATAATCTCAATTACACCATGACAGTATCTCTAATACCCCACCTCAAATGAAAAACTTTCTGATAAGACAATGAATATACATTGGCTTGTTTGCTTGGGACAAGCCTATCACCACAATGAAAATGACCTTGCTGCTAAGAAAAAATTAGGACACCCATGAGTTAAGAAGGCAAAAGTTATCAAGCAGATCTTTCAAGCTGGTGGCCCTGAATCCTTGGGGACCTTTTTATTTTATTATTTTATTTTATTTTTTTGGGGGTACACCAGGTTCAATCAACTGTTTTTATACACATATCCCCATATTCCCTCCCTTCCTTGACGCCCCCCCCTCGAGTCCCCCCCACCCTCCCTGCCCCAGTCCTCTAAGGCATCTTCCATCCTCGAGTTGGACTCCCTTTGTTATACAACAACTTCCCACTGACTATTTTACAGTTGGTAGTATATATATGTCTGTGCTACTCTCTCGCTTCTTCTCAGTTTCCCCTTCACCCCCCGCCCCCTCCCATACCTCGAGTTCTCCAGTCCATTCTCTGTATCTGCTTCCTTGTTCTTGTCACTGAGTTCATCAGTACCATTTTTAGATTCCGTATATGTGAGTTAGCATACAATATTTGTCCTTCTCTTTCTGACTTACTTCACTCTGTATGACAGATTGTAGTTCTATCCACCTCATTACATATAGCTCCATCTCATCCCTTTTTATAGCTGAGTAATATTCCATTGTATATATATGCCACATCTTCTGTATCCATTCATTTGTTGATGGGCATTTCGGTTGCTTCCATGTCCTGGCTATTGTAAAGAGTGCTGCAATAAACATGATGGTACAAGTTTCTTTTGGGATTATGGTTTTCTCTGGGTATATGCCCAGGAGTGGGATGACTGGATCATATGGTAGTTCTATTTGTATTTTTTTAAGGAACCTCCAAATTGTTTTCCATAGTGGCTGTACCAACTTACAGTCCCACCAACAGTGCAGGAGAGTTCCCTTTTCTCCACACCCTCTCCAACATTTGTTGTTTCCAGACTTTGTGATGATGGCCATTCTGATTGGTGTGAGGTGATACCTCATTGTGGCTTTGACTTGCATTTCTCTGATGATGAGTGATGTTGAGCATCTTTTCATGTGTTTGTTGGCCATCTGTATGTCTTCTTTGGAGAAATGTCTATTTAGGTCTTCTGCCCATTTGTGGATTGGGTTATTTGCTTTTTTGGTATGAAGCTGCATGAGCTGCTTGTATATTTTGGAGGTTAATCCTTTGTCCGTTGTTTCATAGGCAATTATTTTTTCCCATTCTGAGGGTTGCCTTTTAGTCTTGTTTATGGTTTCTTTTGCTGTGCAAAAGCTTTTAAGTTTCATGAGGTCCCATTCATTTATTCTTGATTTTATTTCCATGATTCTAGGAGGTGGGTCAAAAAGGATGTTGCTTTGATGGATGTCAAAGAGTGTTCTGCCTATGTTTTCCTCTAGGAGTTTTATAGTGTCTGGCCTTACATGTAGGTCTTTAATCCATTTGGAGTTTATTTTTGTATATGGTGTTAGGAAGTGTTCTAATTTCATTCTTTTACATGTTGCTGTCCAATTTTCCCAGCACCACTTATTGAAGAGGCTGTCTTTTTTCCATTGTATATTCGTGCCTCCTTTGTCAAAGATAAGGTGCCCATATGTGTGTGGGCTTACTTCTGAGTTCTCTATTCTATTCCATTGATCTTCCTTTCTATTTTTGTGCCAGTACCATACTGTCTTGATCACTATGGCCTTTTAGTATACTTTGAAGTCAGGAAGCCTGATTCCACCAACTCCATTTTTCCTTCTCAAGATTGCTTTGGCTATTCGGGGTCTTTTGCGTTTCCATACAAATCGTAAGATTTCTTGCTCTAGTTCTGTGAAAAATGCCATTGGTAATTTGATCGGGATTGCATTGAATCTGTAAATTGCTTTGGGTAGTACAGACATTTTCACGATGTTGATTCTTCCAATCCAGGAACATGGTATGTCCCTCCATCTGTTTGTGTCATCTTTGATTTCTTTCATCAATGTCTTAAAGTTTTCTGCATACAGATCTTTTGCCTCCTTAGGCAGGTTTATTCCTAGGTATTTGATTCTTTTGGTTGCAATGGTGAATGGGAGAGTTTCCTTAATTTCTCTTTCTGCTCTTCCGTTGTTAGTGTATAGGAATGCAAGAGATTTCTGTGCATTAATTTTGTATCCTGCTACTTTACTAAACTCATCAATGAGTGCTAGCAGTTTTCTGGTAGAGTCTTTAGGGTTTTCTATATATAGTATCATGTCATCTGCAAAGAGTGATAATTTTACTTCTTCTTTTCCAATTTGGATTCCTTTTATTTCTTTTTCTTCTCTGATTGCTGTGGCTAACACTTCCAAAACTATGTTGAATAACAGTGGTGAGAGTGGACACCCTTGTCTTGTTCCTGTTCTTAGAGGTAATTCTTCCAGTTTTTCTCCATTGAGAACAATGTTGGCTTTTGGTTTGTCATATATGGCTTTTATGATGTTGAGGTAATTTCCTTCTATGCCCATTTTCTGGAGAGCTTTGATCATAAATGGATGTTGAACTTTGTCAAAAGCTTTTTCTGCATCTATTGAAATGATCATATGGTTTTTATCCTTCAATTTGTTGATATGATGTATCACATTGATTGATTTGCGTATATTGAAGAATCCTTGCATCCCAGGGATAAACCCCACTTGATCGTGGTGTATGATTTTTTTAATGTGCTGTTGCAGTCTGTTAGCTAGTATTTTGTTGAGGATTTTTGCATCTATATTCATCAGTGATATTGGTCTGTAGTTTTCTTTTTTTGTGACATCTTTGCCTGGTTTTGGTATCAGGGTGATGGTAGCCTCATAGAATGAGTTTGGGAGTGCTCCGCCTTCTGCAATATTTTGGAAGAGTTTGAGAAGGATAGGTGTTAACTCTTCTCGAAATGTTTGATAGAATTTGCCTGTGAATCCATCTGGTCCTGGGCTTTTGTGTGTTGGGAGATTTTTAATCACTGCCTCAATTTCTGTACTTGTGATTGCTCTGTTCATGGTTTCTATTTCTTCCTGGTTCAGTCTTGGAAGATTGTATTTTTCTAAGAATGTATCCATTTCTTCCAGGTTATCCAATTGATTGGCATATAGTTGCTTGTAGTAGTCTCTCATGATGTTTTGTATTTCTGAGGTGTCTGTTGTTACTTCTCCTTTTTCATTTCTAATTCTGTTGATTTGCATCTTCTCCCTTTTTTTCTTGATGAGTCTGGCTAATGGTTTATCAATTTTGTTAATCTTCTCAAAGAAGCAGCTTTTAGTTTTATTTATTTTTCTTATGGTTTCTTTCCTTTCTTTTTCATTTATTTCTGCTCTGATCTTTATGATTTCTTTCCTTCTGCTCGCTTTGGGGTTTCTTTGTTCTTCTTTCTCTAGTTGTTTGAGGTGTAAGGTTAGGTTGTTTATTCGATCATTTTCTTGTTTCTTAAGGTAGGACTGTATTGCTATAAACTTCCCTCTTAGAACTGCTTTTGCTGCGTCCCATAGGTTTTGGGTTGTTGTGTTTTCGTTGTCATTTGTTTCTAGATATTTTTTGATTTCCTCTTTGATTTCTGTAGTGATTCCTTGGTTGTTTAAGAGTGAATTGTTTAGCCTCCATGTGTTTGTATTTTTGGCAGTTTTTTTCCTGTAATTGATATCTAGTCTCATGGCGTTGTGGTCTGAGAAGATGCTTGATATGATTTCAATTTTCTTGAATTTGCTGAGGTTTGATTTGTGACCCAAGATGTGATCTATCCTGGAAAATGTTCCATGTGCACTTGAGAAGAAAGTGTAGTCTGTCGTTTTTGGATGGAATGTCCTATAAATATCAATTAAGTCGAGATGGTCTAATGTGTCATTTAAAGCTTGTGTGTCTTTATTTATTTTCTGTTTGGATGATCTGTCCATTGATGTAAGTGGGGTGTTCAAGTCTCCCACTATTATTGTGTTACTGTCGATGTCCCCTTTTATAGCTGTTAGCATTTGCCTTATGTATTGAGGTGCTCCTATATTGGGGGCATAGATATTTACCATTGTGATATGTTCTTCTTGGATGGATCCCTTGATCATTATGCAGTGCCCTTCCTTGTCTCTTTTAATAGTCTTTACTTTCAAGTCTAATTTGTCTGATATGAGTATTGCTACTCCAGCTTTCTTTTGACTTCCATTTGCATGGAATATCTTTTTCCATCCCTTCACTTTCAGTCTATATGTATCCCTTGGTCTGAAGTGGGTTTCTTGTAGGCACCATATAGAAGGGTCTTGTTTTTGGATCCATTCAGCCAGTCTGTGTCTTTTGGTTGGAGCATTTAGTCCATTTACATTTAAAGTGATTATTGACATGTGTGTTCCAGTTACCATTTTCTTAATTGTTTTGGGCTTGTATTTGTAGGTGTTTTCCTTTACTTGTGTTTCCTACTTAGAGAAGTTCCTTTAGCACTTGTTGTAAGGCTGGTTTGGTGGTGCTGAATTCTCTTAACTTTTGCTTGTCTGGAAAGCTTTTGATTTCTCCCTCAAATCTGAATGAGATTCTTGCTGGGTAGAGTATTCTTGGCTGTAGGTTTCTCTCTTTCAGGACTTTCAGTATATCCTGCCATTCCCTTCTGGCCTGCAGAGTTTCTGTAGAAAGGTCAGCTGTTATCCTGATGGGTTTTCCCTTATATGTTGTTTGTTGCTTTTCTCTTGCTGCTTTTAATATTTTTTCTTTGTGTTGAATTGTCGTTAGTTTGATTAATATGTGTCTTGGTGTATTTCTCCTTGGGTTTATTCTGTATGGGACTCTCTGTGCTTCTTGGACTTGGTGAATTATTTCCTTTCCCATGTTGGGGAAGTTTTCCACTATAACCTCTTCAAATATTTTCTCAGACCCTTTCTTGTTTTCTTCTTCTTCTGGGATGCCTATAATTCGAATGTTGGTACGTTTAAGGTTGTCACTGAGGTCTCTGAGGCTGTCTTCTAATCTTTTTATTTTTTTATCTTTTTCCTGCTCTGTGGTGTTTATTTCTCCCATTCTATCTTCCAACTCACTTATTCGTTCTTCTGCCTCAGTCATTCTGCTGGTTAGAGCATCTAGAGTATTTTTAATTTCAGTTATTTTGTTATCCATTGCTGTTTGTTTTTCTGAGTTCTTATGAACTGTTTCTTGTAGTTTCTGTATTTTGTTATCGAGATTTTGTATCATTTTTACTATCATTACTCTAAATTCTTTTTCAGGCATTTTTCCTATTTCCTCCTCATTTATTTGGTCTTGTGGGTTTTTTTCCTGCTCCTTTGCCTGCATGGTGTTTCTTTGTTTCCTCATGGTTGTCCAAGCTTTTGGGGTTGCTTGTCCTGGTGATAGAGGTGTTTATAGAAGACTGTCCAAGCCTCAGACTAATGTCCAAGTATTGGATTAGACGAATATTCAGTCGGCTATGTCGGGCTCCCCGCAGCCCTTTCTGGTGTCCGAGGCCGTCTGCTGGTGTTCAGCTGGTTCTCTGTGGGAATGACTGCGTCCTTCCGTGCATTCCCAATGCATCTGTGGAGAGGGATGCACTCCACGTCTCTCTACTTCGCCGCCATCTTTTTCTCCCTTGGGGACCTTGAATACAAGTCTTTAAAATTTCATATTTTCATTTCAATGATAGTCTAAAAAAATTAAGCAGGTTATATTTTTTGTTTTCCTAATTAATCATGTTCCCCAGTACTCTACTAATATTCAGGCTAAGCCAGATGGAAGCCCCAGGGAAGAAGGTACAAACTAGAAGAAAATTTCATAAAATGGGGAGGATATGATAGACGGCAACTTACTTCAGGATTAGGAAGGGAAGCAGAAGCCCTCTGGAATGGGAAGGAGATGGAAGAAATGAGGAAGAGGTCAGTCTGTCATACAGATAGGGGAGTAAACCAGAAAGAGAAAAACAAATACAGTGTGCTAACTCATATATATAGAATCTAAAAAAGTGGTAATGATGAACCCAGTGACAGGGCAAGAATAAAGATGCAGATGTAGAGAATGGACTTGAGGACACGAGGTGGGGGAAAAGGGGGAAGCTGGGATGAAGTGAGAAAGTAGCATTGATATATATACTACCAAATGTAAAGTAGCTAGTGGGAAGCTGCTGCATAGCACAGGGAGATCAACTTCATGATGGATGTTGACTTAGAGGGCTGGGATAGGGAGGGTGGGAGGAGGTCACGGGATGGAGGGGATATGGGGATATATGTATAAATACAGATGATTCACTTTGTTATACAGCAGAAACTGGTACAACAGTGTAAAGCAATTGTACTCCAATAAAGAGCTTAAAAATAATAATAAATAAAATAAAAAGAAACCACTGTGTCCTTCTCATTGACCTCCCAAACCTCGCTCCTCCTTGTTCCTTTTTTCTCCATTCAAATTGCTTCTTCCTACAGTAAATCCTTTAGGAGCTTTTCAGCAAGAATCTATGAGTGGTAAATTTTCTCACTTTTGTCTTAAAATATATTTATTTTACCTTATTTTAGCCTTCCAACTGAATTATAATTTAGTTGGGGATAGAATTCTAAGTTGACAGATTTGAAACTTCTATTCTATTAACTCTAAACTTGTTAAGCTCTGTTGGAGTCTATTGTTATTTTAACTAAAGTTCACTTTTAGTGTAATTTAAAAAAAAATCTCTGGTTGTTTTAATAGTTTCTTTTATTTTAAGTGTTCTGTAATTTTTTATCCTGAGCATTCATGTCTTTCATTAATTCAAGAAAATTCTCTGTCATTATCTTTTGAAATACTGCCGCCCTTTCACTCTCTGATCTCTCCTTGGAAATTCCTATTAGGTAGAGACCGGACATCTCCCTTCTTTCTCCCATGTCTCTTCAACTCTACATCATATTTTCCATTTCTTAAATAAACTCTTTGAAGAGTCACATTCTGTATATGTGTCCTTAGATCTATATCTTAGCTCTTGAATTCTCTATTTAAGGAATTAAGTTTTCAAGTTACAACTATATTTTTCAATTTTTATTTTTAGAAGTTTATTTATTTTTTATTTTATTTTATTTTATTTTTTTATTATTTTTTTTGGGGGGTACACCAGGTTCAATCATCTGTTTTTATACTCATATCCCCGTATTCCCTCCCTTCCTTGACTCCCCCCGCCCGAGTCCCCCACACCCTCTAGAAGTTTATTTTTTAAAGCCTGCCTTTTATAGTATGTCATTTTCCTATACTTTCTGTTTTTTCTTATCTCTTCAACTAATTTAAACATTTGTATTTTGTAGTGCTATAAGCTGAAGTTCGGGGAGGGGCATTTTGAAAATGTATCAACCTGCTGGTTATTGAATCTGATAACTTTTACACATGGTGAATTGTTTCCTCCTTTGTTTTGTCATTTTAAAAATTTGGATTTATCTTCAATGGGGATTTTTTCGGTGAAGACTTGTATTTGGAAGTACTCTCCAAAGTAGCTACTGAGTGGTACCGCCAATTGGTACAAGTTTTTATATTTTTTTCACTTGGGGAGTGGGGGCAGGGCAGGGTTTTCCTGATGGACGATGCTGGAAGTTCCAAATCTATACATGGAGTAAACTTGGGATTTTTGATTTCTTGTTTATTATTTTTTTCATACCTAAAGACCTACGCATTGACAAATTTCTTCTGAGTCTCCCTGAGACAGTGGGGAGAGTTTTTCTAGTCCTTCTTTCACAGAGATACATCCCTTTCAGTGTCCCTGCATAGGTTTAAAATCCATGTCCCTAAATACTAGAGTTAATTTCTAAGTCTGAAAATTATCCCTGCTCACCAGGGCCACTGCAGGGTGAGCTATGTGTTCAAAGTAGAACTCATGTTTAGCTCTTCCACCAAAGTCAAACTTCTTTTTTTGGACTGAGAATTCAAAATTAAAGGACATTTCATAAAAAAACAACTTTGATTTCATAGGAAAGTCAATCCATTGAGACTTTCATTTGTTTGTATGAAAGCGATGTGATGCAGGGAGGGTAGTTATGAACTACTTTGATTGTTATAAAGCCAATGAGAGAGAAAAAAAAAACACAAGAAGCAAATATAATACATGAATGGTGGGTTCAATCCAAGTGAAGTCTTAGTGTATAAATGAGGGAAAGTTTTACAAGTAGTGTATATAGAGACAAGTGGTGGAAGAATTGAACTGTCATCACACAGCAAATGCGATAAAGGGCATGTCGTTATAAAGGAGCAGTTGTGTTACATAAATTCCATCTCTGTACATAGACCCTTTCAAGAGCCCATGACCATTGTGTGTAGTGGTAAATATGCAATGAAAAATTTCTTAAAATGGTGTTTTTTATTCTTTAGTATTGTATTGGGGGGGGAAACACTATTAAATTGAATGTTTCCTTTAATTGTTGCTCATGTAGTTTAATAAAGCTACATGACTCACAGGTTTATGTTTAGCCTTATGTTTGTACACATTTAAGTGACACTTAAATAAAGACACTTTAAGTCATCATTGAGGATCCAAGTAAGAAACAGTGATGTATCAGGTAGGACTCTGGAGTGGGAGACAGAATTCCTACACTGCAAGCTTTGGTTTTCTGTTAGGTTGAATCATATGAAATTGCCATATGTTTTTGTTTTTGTTTAACTTACAAAAATTGCAATGATACACAATAGCTTTTTAACCTTGAGTAAGAAATTTACCCTCTTTGAGTATCCCTTTTCTCATGCATAATGTAGAGAAAAATAGATCTGACTTGCCTCAAAAAATAGTTGTTATATATTGGAATAGGATTTCTTTCACTGCTTCCAATAGATTACTAGTCACTTTTTCCCACTTAGAGATATGTTTCAAGGAATCTGGGGCTTTTATAACCAGACAGTGCTGTGTCTACTCTGGATAAGTGAGGTGTCTTGGTGCCCCCCAATCACTAGGCAAGCCAAGAGAGGAGAACTAACTGAAAGGTGGAACTTTCCCAAGAAGAATGGAGGCTCCAGTTCCTCCCCACCCCACCATAAACCTCAGAGACAGCTTTGGAGGGTTAAGAGTTTCCATTCCTATTCTTAACCCAATGCTGGACTAAAAGCTTCTAGCACTGTCATAAATGCCACTCTAGTGAAAGACAAAACGTTAGCAGTGTTACAAAATGCAAGATGAGCAAGGCACGTTCCCACATGGAAAGGCCATAAAGATCCAGCCCACTTTTGTCAAAGTCCATACACTATTTGTGGTCAGAGAGAGTGAAGTTCATATTTACACAGTCACTATCTACCAGAACAAACTAATTTTTAATAATAATGACTATTATTATAAGCAATTGATCTATTTGTAGGATCTTAATTTGGTGGACAAAAGGAAGACAATCTATGCCCAACAGAAAATCAAAATAGACAGATAACAAGGGGTCATCAGACAAGATTCCTAAAAATTGGATGCAAACTGCAAGAATTTGGGGCCAAAAAAACATACATCTACATATATGTGTAGATATACAAGATCTACACATAAATACATGGACATATATGTAAAAATTATATAGCCTTTGACTTACCAGACACAGAGACAAAAAAAAGTTTGCAGACACACAATGGAAGGAACAGTAAGTATTATCTGAGCATGAAGACTTAAGAATTTCCAAATGGGGTTAACCTGTCATTTTCAGTATACAGGTTCAGTGTACATGTATATTAGTGGCCAGGGTGACACCAGATTCAGATCTAAAGTTGAGGTGTAAGAATAAGAATAATAATTCCTCAAGTACCAGCTTCAGGCAGTCATGAGAAATAGGGAGTATGAAGTGAGATTTCACAAGGGGCTGCTGTGGCCATGAATCATTTACCACAAGAAGATGACTACTATTTGTGATGTTATCAATTTTATTTACGGGGGTGAGTGGGAGGTAAGGATTAGAAGTCCTTTAATAAAGTCTTTCTGTTTAATTCTGGATAAAACTTGACTTATGAGAGTGAGATTTTTCAGCTTTCCCAGAAACTCCAGTGAAAACTGGATGTGATTACTTCTCTGATAAAGGTTATATAATACGAGTTTTTTTCCATTTAGAATTTGTGTGTTTCAGTAGCTAAGTGGAAGCAGCCACAGAAGTCTGAGAATATTCTCCTTAGAATACTCTAGGAAAATAAATGTGTCTGGCAAAAATATTTCTTAGTGTTATGAGAACCTATCCCTCTCAAAAATGGATCACAAATTCAAAAAATGAGTGTGTAGGTGCATGCACACACACACACACTCCACCTCACCTCTAACTCCCTAAATTAATGCTTCCTTATTTTCTCTATTCAAACACATCTGCATTTTTAAAAAAGCATTCTCTTTTTACTTTTATTTTATTAATAACTCTAACAAGTATATACATTAAAAGTAAAAATTGTCTCCTTCTGCCACAGGAGCTTATAAGATATGAGGAAAGAGATGGGGTGGGGTATGAGTTATAGGAGTTTCTGACAGGTTAGACCCATACAGTCATGTCCTAAGCATCCTGCTTAAGTGGCTCAGGTAGCTTTTGCTTAGACTGTCTTCTTTTTCAATTTTCCCCCCAAATCTGCCATAAATTCATTAATTATTCACTAATCAAATATAATCCCAAGGCACTCTTAACTACTGTCTAGTTCTACTGTCTAGAACTACTCTAGTGTCCAACTGGTATTACTAGAAAATACAGAAAGGATACAGAAGAAAGGCCTTGCTTTATCTGCACTTTTGCAAGGTGACTCAGCTTTTCATGCCCACAAATAGCATCTGCATCTCCTAGACAAACAAGGTCATAGTAAATAGGTATAGCTTCCACCTCTTTCTGAACCACTGAAGTATTCTTGGACTAGATCTTAGTCATCTTCCTTCTCCTCCCCTTCCTTTCCTCTTCCCTCCATGTCCCTTTGTCCCCAAACATGATGACCCATTAACAAACAATACTCTTAAAGAGTATTAGACATTAAAGAAAAAACAGAAGCCCTAGAAGCTATTTAAGGATTTCCTACTCCAAAATGGGAGAGTATTTTGGTTTATATCCATCTTCAGGGGTCAATTTAAGAAGAACCTTAATTAGCATTGAACATTCCAAGTTTGTTTATTACAAACTTCCTACTCTGTCCCATTTTATTCAGCTGCATTTTTACATTTTCTACTCCTCTACCAGGCTGCAAAGTCTTAAAGGCCAACGACTACAATATTAAGCATTACAATAAGTGGGTGCTCATGCAATATTTAAGGTATAGGACAGAACTGTGCTATTCCTAATTCAGCCTCCTGGCTCAGGACACCATCTACTATCCTGGAATATGATCATCCTTTCCAAGCGTCATGGTGATGTTGACCACAGCAAAGAGGAAACAATCTCTCAGGACAAACCAGAAGGCCTCCTTCTAGTTAGTCAACACACAGAAGACAAGATGATTCATAAAATCACAATGAGGCAACCATTAGACAAGCAGCAATTGAGTCATAAGAGTCATGTCTTAAGTTTGAATATCCTGATTGTTTTGTTCATCAGTTAGAAAATGGGCAGCATATCTTAATTACAGACAAAAACAAAAGATCCTGTTTATTTTTTTATTTAAATACTCTTTATGCACAAACATATTTTGGTTTTAAAATTATGGAAGAAGTGAAAAATGTACATTTTCTTCAATTTCATAAACATTTTGTATGCATTCCTAGGAGTTATGTTTATGTACTAATTAAATAGTGACTCAAATAACACATCCTAAATTGTTACGAAAAGCTATTTGAAGTGAGGATGGAGAATATTGTTTCTCCTACACGAAAGCCTCTCCTAACATCACTGGCATAATAGTTGCTCTTAAGGTAACATAAATTTTATCATCTGTTAAGCAATATAACTGATAAAGCATTGTCACAACATTAAAAGAGACTCTTGGTAGCAAAAGAAAACTCATTAATATGCTACCATGGTTGATAAATAAGGCTTTTCCTGCTGGCTTTTGGTAAGAAAGAAATAGGCTAGTTCTCTCTCTTAAGCATTTCAATTTCTTTCTGTATGTCTCCCTTGGCATGACTAAACTTTCTCTGCCAGCTAACATCCTTAAGAATTTCATTTCCCACAAAAAGTGTCTTCCATACAGTGTATTCAGCATACATTTGATGAGTGACTAGGTGAGTGACAACGCATTTCTAGACTTTGGCATGCTGGGATTATGGTAGGCCTTCCATGTGAACTTCCCAAACTGCTCTGATGCTATTCGCAAAACCGCTGTCAGAAGCAGCTTCTCGAGAAATGGGGTCTCAGGATCCCTGTTGCAAGATGGCAAAGTAGAAGGATGTGCACTCACTCCCTCTTGTGAGAGCATCGGAATCACAACTAACTGCTGAACAACTAACAACAGGAAGACACTGGAACTCATTAAAAAAGACACTCCACATCCAGAGACAAAGGAGAAGCCATAATGAGATGGTAGGAGGGGCGCAATCACGATAAAATCAAATCCCATAACCACTGGGTGGGCGACTCACAAACTGGAGAATGCTTATACCACAGAAGTCCATCCACTGGAGTGAGGGTTCTGAGCCCCATGTCAGGCTTCCCCACCTGGGGGTCTGGCAACAGTAGGAGGAATACTCAGAGAATTAGACTTTGAAGGCTAGTGGGATTTGATTGCAGGACTTCCACAGAACTGGGGGAAACAGAAACTCCACTTTTGGAGGGCACATGAAAATTAGTGTGTGCACCAGGACCCAATCGGAAAGAGCAGTGACCCCATAGGAGACTAAATCAGACCTACGTGCTGGTGTTGAAGGCTTGCCTGCAGAGGTGGGGGGTGGCTGTGGCTCACTGCAGGGACAAGGACACTGGCAGCAGAAGTTCTGGGAAGTACTCATTGGCATCAGCCTTCCCAGAGTCTACCATTAGCCCCACCAAAGAGCCTATAAGCTCCAGTGCTGGGTCACCTCAGGCCAAACAACCAACAGGGAGGGAACTCAGCCCCAACCATCAGCAGACAAGTGGATTAAAGTTTTACTGAGTTTTGCCTACCAGAGCAATATCAGGCTATACCCACCACCAGTCCCTCCCATCTGGAAGCCTGCACAAGCCTCTTAGATAGCCTCATCCAACAGAGGGTAGATAGCAGTAGCAAGAAGAGCTATAATCCTGCAGCCTGTGGAACAAAAACCACAGCCACAGAAAGACAGAGAAAGTGGAAAGGCAGAGAACTTTGTACCAGGTGAAGGAACAAGATAAAATCCCAGAAAAACAACTAAGTGAAGTGGAGATAGGCAACTGTACAGAAAAAGAATTCAGAATAATGATACTGAAGAATATCTAGGACCTCAGAAAAAAACTAGAAGCAAAGATTGAAAAGATGCAAGAAATGTTTAACAAACACCTAGAAGAATTAAAGAACAAACAAACAGAGATAAGGAATACAATAACTGAAATGAAAAATACACTAAAAGGAATCATTAGCAGAGTAACTGAGGCAGAAGAATGGATAGGTGATCTGGAAGATAGAATGGTGGAAACCACTGCCATGGAACAGAATAAAGAAAAAAGAATGAAAAGAAATGAAAACAATTTAAGAGATCCCTGGGACAACATTAAACGCACTGAATTGGCATTATAAGGCCCCCAGAAGGTGAAGAGAGAGAGAAAGGACCTGAGAAAATATTGGAAGAAATTATCGTCAAAAACTTCCCTAACATGGGAAAGGAAATAGCCACCCAAGTCCAGGAAGTGCAGAGAGTCTCAGGCAGGATAAACCTGAGGAGAAACATGCCAAGACACAGTAATCAAATTCACAAAAATTAAAGACAAAGAAAAATTATTAAAAGCAACAAGGGAAAACCCACAAATGATATACAAGGGAACTCCCGTAAGGTTAAAGCTGATTGCTCAACAGAAACTCTGCAAGCCAGAAGGGAGTGGCACAATATATTTAAAGTGATGAAAGGGAAGAAGCTGCAACCGAGAATACTCTACCCAGCAAGGATATCATTCAGATTCAATGGAGAAATCAAAAGCTTTACAGAGAAGCAACAGCTAAGAGAATTCAGCACCACCAAACCAGCCCTACAACAAGTGCTACAGGAACTTCTCTAAGTGGGAAACACAAAAGAAGAAAAGGACCTACAAAAACAAACCCAAAACAATTAAGAAAATGGTAATAGGAACATACATATTGATAATTACCTTGAATATAAATGGACTAAATGCTTCAACCAAAAGACTCATACTGGTTGAATGGATACAAAAACAAGACACTTATATATGCTGTCTACAAGAAACCCACTTCAGACCTAGGAACACATACAGACTGAAAGTGAGGGGATGGAAAAAGGTATTCCATGCAAATGGAAATCGAAAGAAAGGTGGAGTAGTGATACTTATATCAGATAAAATAGACTTTAAAATAAAAAATGTTACAAGAGACAAGAAAGGTCACTACATAATGATCAACAGATCAATCCAAGAAGAAGATATAACAGTTACAAATATATATGCACCCAACATAGGAGCACCTCAATACATAAAGCAAATGCTAACAGCTATAAAAGAGGAAATCGACAGTAACACAATAATAATGGGAGACTTTAACACCCTACTTACACCAATGGACAGATCATCCAGACAGAAAATTAATAAGGAAACACAAATTTTAAAAGATACAATAGGCCAGATGGACTTAATTGATATTTATAGGACATTCCATCCCAAAACAGCAGATTATGCTTTGTTCTCAAGTACGCATGGAACATTCTCCAGGATAGAAAACATCTCGGGTCACAAATCAAGCCTTGGTAAATTTAATAAAATTGAAATATCAAGCTTCTTTTCTGACCACAACACTATGAGACTATAAATCAACTACAGGGAAAAAACCATAAAAAACACAAACACATGGAGGCTAAACAATACACTACTAAATAACTAAGAGATCACTGAAGAAATCAAAGAGGAAATCAAAAAACACTTAGAGACAAATGACAACAAAAACAAAATGATCCAAAATCTATGGGATGCACCAAAAGGAGTTCTAAGGGGGAAGTTTATAACAATACAATCCTACCTCAAGAAACGAGAAAAATCCCAAATAAACAATCTAACCTTACACCTAAAGAAACTAAAGAAGAACAAACAAAACCCAAACTTAGTAGAAGGAAATAAATCATAAAGAACAGAACAAAAGTAAATGAGATAGAAACAAAGAAAACAATACCAAAGATCAATAAAACTAAAAGCTGGTTCTTTGAGAAGATAAACAAATTGATAAACTTTTAGCCAGACTTATCAAGAAAAAGAGGGAGAGGACTCAAATCAATAAAATTAGAAATGAAAAAGGAGAAGTTACACAGGACACCACAGAAATGCAAAGCATCATAAGAGCAAGTATATGCCAATAAAATGGGCAGCATGGAAGAAATGGACAAATTCTTAGGTATAACCTTCCAAGACTGAGATAGGAAGAAATAGAAAATATGAACAGACCAATCACACACTGAAATTGAAACTGTGATTAAAAATCTTCCAACAAACAAAAGTCCAGGACCAGATGGCTTCACAGGTGAATTCTATCAAACATTTGGAGAAGAGCTAACACCCATTCTTCTCAAACTCTTCCAAAAATCAGGCAGAGGAAGAAATACTCCCAAACTCATTCTACGAGGCCACCATCACCCTAATATCAAAACCAGACAAATCTACAAAAAAGAAAATTACAGACCAATATCACTGATGAATATAGATGCACAAATCCTCAACAAAATACTAGCAAACTGAATCCAACAATGTATTAAAAGGCTCATACACCATGATCAAGTGGGATTTATCTCAGGGATGCAAGGATTCTTCAACATACACAAATCAATCAATGTGATACACCATATTAACAAATTGAAGAATAAAAACAATATGGTCATCTCAATAGAGGCAGAAAAAGCTTCTGACAAAATTCAACACCCATTTATGATAAAAACTCTCCAGAAAGTGATTATAGAGGGAAACTACCTCAACATAATAAAGGCCAAACCCACAGCAAACATTGTTCTCAATCGTCAAAAACTGAAAGCATTCCCTCTAAGAGCAGGAACAAGACAAGGATGTCCACTCTCGCCACTGCTATTCAACATAGTTTTGGAAGTCCTTGCCACAGCAAACAGAGAAGAAAAAGAAATAAAAGAATCCAAATTGGAAAAGAAGTAAAACTGTCACTGTTTGCAGATGACATGATACTATACATAGAAAATCCTAAAGATGCCACCAAGAAACTACTTGAGATCATCAATGAATCTGGTAAAGTTGCAGGATACAAAATTAATGCACAGAAATCTCTTGCATTTCTATACACTAACAATGAAAGATCAGAAAGAGAAATTAAGGAAACAATCCCATTCACCACTGCAACAAAAAGAATGAAATACCTAGGAATAAACCTACCTAAGGAGGGAAAAGACCCGTACTCAGAAAACTATAAGACACTTATGAAAGAAGTTAAAGTTAACACAAACAGATGGAGAGATATACCATGTTCCTGGACTGGAAGAATCAACATTGTGAAAATGACTATACTACCCAAAGCAATCTACAGATTCAATGCAATCCCTACCAAATTACCAATGGCACAAAAAATCTTAAAATTTGTATAGAAACACAAAAGATCTCAAATAGCCAAAGCAATCTTGAGGGAAGAAAACAGAGCTGGAGGAATCAGACTCCCTGACTTCAGACTATACTACAAAGATACAGTAATCAAGACAATATGGTACTGGCACAAAAACAGAAATATAGAGCAATGGAACAAGATAGAAAGCCCAGAGATAAACTGTGGTCAACTAATCTATGACAAAGGAGGCAAGGATATACGATGGAGAAAAGACAGTCTCTTCAATAAGTGGTGCTGGGAACACTGGACAGCTATATGTAAAAGATTGAAATTACACCATACACAAAAATAAACTCTAAATGGATCAAAGATCTAAATGTAAGACTGGATACTATAAAACTCTTAGAGGAAAATATAGGAAGAACACTCTTTGACATAAATCACAGCAAGATCTTTTTTGACCCACCCACCAAAGGAATGGAAATAAAAACAAAAATAAATAAGTGGGACCTAATGAAACTTAAAGGCTTTTGCACAGCAAAGGAAACTATAAGCAAGATGAAAAGACAATCCTCAGAATGGGAGAAAATATTTGTAAACAAATCAACAAAGGATTAATCTCCAAAACATATGAACAGTTCCCGCAGCTCAATATCCAAAAAGCAAACAACCCAATCAAAAAATGGGCAGAAGACCTAAATAGGCATTTCTCCAAAGAAGACATATGGATGGCCAAGAGGCACATGAAAAGCTGCTCAATATCACTAATTATTAGAGAAATGCAAATCAAAACTACAATGAGGTATCACCTCACACCAGTTAGAATGGGCATCATCAGAAAATCTACAAACAACAAATGCTGGAGAGGGTGTGGAGAAAAGGGAACTCTCTTGCACTGTTGGTGGGAATGTAAATTGATATAGCCACTGTGGAGAAGTTTGGAAGTTCCTTAAAAAACTACAAATAGAACTACCATATGACCCAGCAATCCCACTACTGGGCATATACCCAGAGAAAACCATAATTCAAAAAGACACGTGCACCCCAATGTTCATTGCAGCACTCTTTACAATAGCCAGGTCATGGAAGCAACCTAAATGTCCATCGACAGAGGAAAGGATAAAGAAGATGTGGTACATGTATACAATGGAATATTACTCAGCCATAAAAAGGAAGAAATTGGGTCATTTGTAGAGACATGGATGGACCTAGAGACTGTCATACAGAGTGAAGTAATTCAGAAAGAGAAAAACAAATATCATATATAATGCATATATGTGGAATCTAGAAAAATGGTACAGATCAACCGGTTTGCAAGGCAGAAATGGAGACACAGATGTAGAGAACAAACATAAGGACACCAAGGGGCAAAGTAGGGGGGTGGGGTGAAATGAATTGCAAGATTGGGATTGCCTTATATACATTAATATGCACAAAACAGATGACTAATATGAAAAAAATCACACTACACACTTTAAACATATGCAGTTTATTGTATGTCAATTATGTCTTAATAAAACTCTTTTTAAAAGAAAAGAAAAAAAGAAGCAGCTTCTCCTCCTGCCACCTGTTAAACTTGAGAGTTGCCAAATAAGCAACACATCCCTACAGGTATGACGCAGACTAGACTGTTGCATCGTACTCTGGTCATCTGGCTCTGTAATGATCTCAGCAGGGTAAGAGTAAAGCATAAAGCGTAATTCCTCCCCCATCAGTAATGGCTGTAATGTTTTTTACCAGTTTTAATTCAGTCGTCACAGAGTTCCTGACTGATATGCTTTATAAATGAAAACTTAAAAATTATGACTCATAAACATAATCAGGCTTGCGTGTTGTGTTGTAAGGTAACTTGTTCAGTCCTATAGTATTTCGCTTTGCATGTCTTGATGGGCATCAGCACAGTAGTGAAACCTGACCACAGGAGCTTCTTAAATTTTACTACTTACATAATTAACTCTGTATATAATCATTTTAACCTTTCTGTTACTTGTGTAAACATTTTGAAAAGTGTTTTTTAATCCAGAAATATAAAGGCTTTTAAAATCAATTCTGATAAAAACATGTACGGGAATTAATAGCCAGACTTCTTTGAAATACTAGTTCAGAAATTCATATAACTTGTAAAATTTTTAAAATATCTTTTCTGTGTGCTGCTTGAAACAATAATTGAATAACCCCTCACCATATTCCTAGGATATTCATCAAAAATGAGGGGCAGAGTAATCATTTTGCAATATATACCTATATCAAACCATTATGGGGCTTCCCTGGTGGCTCAGTGGTTAAGAATCTGCTTGCCAGTGCAGGAGACATGGGTTCGAGACCTGGTCCAGGAAGATCCCACATGCCACGGAGCAACAAAGCCCATGCACCACAACTACTGAGCCTACGCTCTAGAGCCTGCAAGCCACAACTACTGAGCCCACACGCCACGATTCCTGAAGCCCAAGTGCCTAGAGCCCGTGCTCCACAACAAGAGAATCCACCGCAATGAGAAGCTCACGCACCACAAGGAAGAATAGCCCCTGCTTGCAATAACTAGAGAAAGCCCATGTAGCAATGAAGACCCAATGCAGCCAATAAATCAATCAATTAATTAATTAATTTTAAAAAATCATTATGTAAAGCTTAAACTAATACAATCTTATATGGCAATTATATCTCAATAAAAGTGGAGAAAAAATGAGGGTAGAGTAATTAGCTGACTGATTCTGTTTCTCTGTCAACATCAGAGAATCCCAAAGGACCACTATTGGTGCAGGATCTCTGAACATGCTCCTTTAAGGGTTCATTGTCCCGGTTCTCTCTAATACATCGAATTGGAAGTGAGAGGGAAGTTGCTCCTTTGCCAGTGGAAACAGGGATGCTGAGGAACCTAATGCAGCATTAATGCATATGTGTCACCTAAGGAGTTAGTAGTCGGGATAATGTTATGAGGTTGCCTGGGAAAAACCAGCACTACTATTTAATATAGTACACTATAACATAACAGATCTGTATATTGATATAAGGGATAGATGTGGGTTATTTAATTCTTCCTCACCAGACAAATGTAACTTTGATTCAATAGTATCTAGTAATGGTGAGTTAATACATCTTATCGCTTTTGTGTATTGGGAAGAGAAATCTACAACCATATTCAAAAGAACTCAAAGTCCAAGCTTTGCCAACTTATTTGGTTTGTCCTTGGATGAGTTAATTTCTGTGAGACTCAGTTTCCTCATCTTTAAAATGGGAATAATAATATCTACCTCACAAACACGGTGCTTCCTTCTTTTAAATTGTAAAATGTTTTGACAAGCTCTAGTAAAAATAGAAACAAAGAGTCAGATTTTTGCCTCCACAAAGTCAAATGTCATTAATAAATTTGTTGGGTTCATGCCTCAATGTGTAAAAGAAATAAGAAAGATCTGAAAGGAAGTACGAGACTTCCCTGATGGTCCAATGGTTAAGACTCCATGCTCCCAATGAAGGGGGCAAGGGTTTGATCTTTGGTCAGGGAACTAAGATCCCATGTGCACACAGTGCAGCCGAAAAATAAAAATTGTTTTTTTTTAAATGAAGTAAATATTCTAGTTCTAGAGCCACAAAATGTTAGTGAAAATAAGTCTATGATTTTTAAGAAATTCGGTAGAGGAATGACAAAGTGTAGTGAGAAATACAGGTTTCGGAGTTAGAGACAACTAGGGTCACATCCTAGTTCTGCCACTTATTAGTTGTGTGACCTTAGGCAAGATACTTAATATCTTTAAGTCTCTTTTTATTTATTGACAGAAAAGGGATAATATATTTCATTAAATCACTCTGTATATTGTGAGACTCACCGTTCTTTCATGTACAAGTAAGAAAACATTGCCAATTACACACAATGCTTTCTTATACAGTAAGTCCCCTACACAGGAACCTTCAAGTTGCCAGCTTTCAAAGATGCAAACATGCATTCGCATGTCCAATCATGTGAGTTAGTTCACGTGTCTGGCGTATATTGTCACTAGCGTGCATCCTCTACAAGCTGTTGTGCTTTTGTGCACTTTACTGTACAGTACTGTATAGAGTACAGTAGTACAGTATCTTTATTTCCAGCCCAGGATGTCCGGAAGCAAGCGTAAAAGCAGTGGTGATGTAGCTGGTACAGTACTACCCAGACATCACTGGATCGTTTTTCCAAGAGGGTAGATAGAATTGAATCCAGCAAGGAACCAGAACCTATGCCATCAGCATCAGGCGTGAGTGGAATTGCAGCTTGCCCTCCATCTCCTATTGCTGACGACCCTTCAGCTCTACCATCTCCCACCTCCTCTCCCTCCTCCAGTCAGTAACTCTTCTTGCCTGTTCACTCGATGCCAGCCCCTGGATGCCAGCTGTTGTACTCTACTACTGTACTCTTCAAGGTACTGTACTGTAAGATTAAAAATGTTTTATTTATTTTTTCATTTATTTGTTTTTTATGTATTATTTGTGTGAAAACCTTTGTAAGCCTATCATAGTACATTACTATATAGCTGATTGTGTTAGTTGGGTACCTAGGCTAACTTTGTTGGACTTACAAACAAATTGGACTTACAAATG